>NC_135307.1:174909302-175222225 GCF_048772815.1 Callospermophilus lateralis | reverse complement strand
GATCCTAAAATTATGGATCTAAAGTAGGCTACAATAACCATGAAGTTCATTTTAGAAGAACAAGAGGGGTAATATATTTGCTTAAGAGGGGTGGGTTCCATGATGAATTAAGTAAGGATTAAGAACCATTTGGGGGGTCTGGGGATATGGCTCAAGTGGTAGTGCGCTCCCCTGGCACAGGTGCGGCCCCAGGTTCGATCCTCAGCACCACATACAAACAAAGATGTTGTGTCCGCCAAAAACTAAATATTAAAAAAAAAAAAAAAAAAAAAACCATTGGGGGTGGGGGTGGGGGGAGTAGAAGTTCATTGGATTGCACAAAGGAAAGAGGGGATGAGAATGGGAAAGTCAGTAGAATGAATCAGACACAACTTTCCTGTGTTCGTATATGAATACACAACCAGTGTATTACATCTTGTACAACTATAAGAATGGGAAGTTATACTCCATATATGTATGATGTATCAAAATATATTCTACTGTCATATATAACTAAAAATAATAAAAAAGAAATAGATGTCAAATAATTATAAATAAAGTTGTCATTTATATGACAACAACAACAAAAACAAACCATTATAATAGAGGACATGTTTTCAAACAGGTCTGGGAAAAATTAAGGAATCTATAATGAGCCTGGCAGACAGAGTATTGACCCTAAAAGAAACCATCAAGGGAAATCATAAATAATCATTCAAGTGGGGCACAGTAGCACATGTCTGTAATCATAGCAGCTCACAAGGCTGAGGCAAGAGGATGGCAAGTGCTAAGCAACTCAGTGAGACCCTGTCTCTAAATAAAATACAAAATAGGGCTGGGGATGTGGCTCAGTGGTTAACTACTCCTGAGTGTAATGCCCAGTACACAAACAGAAAAATAAAAATAGATAAATAAACAAATAATCATATAAAGTATACTTCAAGATAATAGGGAAAAAAGTCTAAAATTGTTAGAAATACAAATGAAATCTGTTAAGATACATATGGCTAGTTTTTAGCTTTCTTTTCTCTCAATCAACCGGCAGAAAATGTGTATGTGGAGCTGGGGTATGGCTCAGTAGTAGAGTGCTCATCTAGCATTCACGGGGCACTGGGTTTGATCCTCAGCACCACATAAAAATAAGATTTGTCCACCTCAAACTAAAAAATAAGTTTGAAAAAAGATAAGAAAATGTGTATCAGGAGGTGGGGTGAATAGATACTGGTGAGTGAAGGCAAGGACACTATACCACTCTTTTTTTTTTAAACAAGGTCTCCCTAAATTGCTGAGGCTGGCCTCAAACCTGCAATCCTCCCACCTCAGCCTCTGGAGTCACTGGGATTACAGGCACCACCATGCCCAGCTAGCAAGTCCAGTTTTTAACAGATAAATAAAGAGGTGTGGGAAAATAAGAAGTAGGTGTTAAAGGAGGATCATGATATACTGCCAAGACCGAATCTCTCCCCAGAGTTTGCATCTGAATCTTGTTTCTGCCATTTATTAAAACACAAAAAGTGTAAAATAATGTGGTGTGAGGGGATCCGAGTTTGCATCTGAATCTTGTTTCTGCCATTTATTAAAGCTATGTGCTACTGGCCATAGTTGTTCTTTATCACATCTGTTAAATGGACATGAATGCTTTGGGCTTCTTTGAGAATTAAATTACATACTGCAGTGTTAGCAAAGACTCAGTTAATGCTGGTAGCCGGAAACACCATTTAGCTACCACTGCATGAAGTCTGCAGCATTAAGCCTCTGAAAAAAGCCAGTGAGCCAAGTGGGGGTGTGTGTGTGTGTGTGTGTGTGTGTGTGTGTGTGTGTGTAATATGTTGCAATATTTTACTCCACAAGGTAAGTGCCTCACAAATGGAAATGTAGGAAAAACCCTGGAAGCAAATAGCCCTTTGATTCTTCCTCCTGATCAATGGTCAGCAGTTAAACTCCAAAAAAAAATCTTCTGCATAAACTTGTTTGAATACAATCTAAAAAATTCTAAAAACAGATCACAGATTAGATTTGTTGGCTCCCCGCCAAAATTTAATGGTTTGAGGCTAGGATATACAAATTTAACAATCCAGCAAAGGGACAGTTTTTGCTCCATTGCAGAAATTACTATTCTTGAGGCTTAGAGAACACAAGCAACTTCCATGAGATCACACAGCCAGTTAGATGTAGAGCCAAGATTTTTTTTTCCCCCTGGGGCGGGGTTGGGGGTGGGGTTTCTGATGATACATATAACCCAGGGGTGCTCTAAAAGCAGAGCAATATGCTTAGCGCTCTTTTGTTTTCACTGAGACAGGATCTTGCTGAGTAGCTGAGGCTGGCCTCAAACTTGTGATCTTCCTGCCTCAGCCTCCTGAGTTACTGGGATTACAAGTATGTACCACCAGGCGGGGCAGATGAAGAGGCAATATTTAAGTTTAGTCTTACCTCACCTCCTTATAAAACTTTCACCGCTCACACCACATTATTTTACACCTTTTGTGTTTATTATTATTTTTAAAATGTTTTTGGTACCAGGGATTGGATCCAGTGGTGCTTAACCATTAAGTCACATCCCAACCCTCTTTTTATTTTGAGAAAGAGTCTCCATTAATTGCTAACATTGGCTTAGTGATCCTCCTGCCTCAGCATCCTGGTCTGTTGGGATTACAAGCATGTGCCATCGTGCCCGACTTTTGTGGTTGATTTTAAAGACTTAATTCTAATATAAATT
Source organism: Callospermophilus lateralis (assembly GCF_048772815.1). Classification (NCBI taxonomy): domain Eukaryota; kingdom Metazoa; phylum Chordata; class Mammalia; order Rodentia; family Sciuridae; genus Callospermophilus; species Callospermophilus lateralis. Next base: position 175,219,530 of record NC_135307.1, on the reverse strand, counting down.
CAGACTTACAGAAGTTATGAGTAGTATAAAAAATTGTTATAGGCCAGCATGGTGACACATGCTTGTAATCCCAGAGACTTGGAAATAGAGGCAGAAGGATCACAAGTTCAAAGCCAGCCTCAGTAACTCAGCAAGCCTTAAGCAACTTAGGGAGATCCTTTCTCTATTAAGTGCTCCTGAATTCAATCCCTGCAAAAACTGTTACATAGCTATTATACCTTTTGTATAGATTTCCATGTTAACATTTTACCTCATTTGCCTTTTAATTCTCTATTTTATTTTGAACCATTTGAGAATGAGTGAAGCCCTTTTTTTATTCCAGTGTATTTCCTAGAATTTGTTCAGTTCTAGTCTCAGTTCTAGTCTCTATTTATCATTGTATGTATTTTGCTATTTTTGTAAAATTGATTTTCCCTTCAGATTTTTTGCCTTTTTTTCCCCTTATGTTTGAAAGCAGGGGTGCTCTACCACTGAGCTACATCCCCAACCACCTTTTTTTTTTTTTTCCCCATTTTTTGACAGGGTCTTGCTAACTTGCACAGGCTGTCCTCAAACTTGAGATCCTCCTGCTGCAGACTCCTGAGTAGCTGGGATTGAAGATAAGAGCCACTGGGCCAGATTTCAGTTTTCCTTCATATAATGGAATAGCAACAATATTTGAAGCCAGTTCAACTTCTAATAAGATAAACTATAATTGTAATATTCTTTTTTATGTATATTATTGCTTTAATTTATCATTGAAAAGAAGCAATAGCACTGGATTTTATTACTGAGTAGGAAAGAAATTCAAGGATTCTGTCTAGATTTAGACCCTCAACATGCTGTTTAGGATACTTACTAAGATTGTGGTGCCTTTCACGAACTTCTCGATGTTCTAGCATCTTATTGGGTTCCCGATATAGGTGAGAAGTTGCAATATCTTCTAATGTATAGTGCTGGAGAGGTGGAGGAGTAGGATGGAACTGGCCCCCAGGATTCATAAGGGGCACAGTGAGGGCAGGACTGTGCCTAGGAGCAGGGCTGATGGTACACACTCTCTTGGCTGGAGGCTCAGGAGGAATAGTATCTCTTTCAAAATTACTCTCTTCCCTTCTGTAGAAGAAACAGAAGTGTATATCTGAGCATGTAAACAAGAGTTTATGCAAACATTTCCTGAGCACTACTCTACATGTACTGTGCCAGCACTTTCTTAAGCAGGAAGATTGTAATGAAAAGAGTCTTGCTATGCTGCTCAAGTTAGCTCAACTTCTGGGCTCAAATGATCCTTCTGCCTTAGCTTAGGAGAAGCTGAGACTATGCCACCATGCCTAGTTTAGGAAAGATTTGAGGCATAAAATGAATGGTCTTTAGGGGCAAAGATATTATTATTATTATAAATTGCTGATTTATTCCAGCATGAAAAGAGGTCAAATCTATCCATAATCAGGCAGAAACATATAATCCTCATGAAGAGAACAAGTAAATGACATTATTTTTCTATGAGAGGGGAATATGGAAGGTAATGAGTTCAAGTATGTTTTGGGAATATTTTAAGGTCAAATGTGTTACTATGGAGGTGGATTATTAAGAAGAACAATATGGGCTGGGATTGTAGCTCAGTAGTAGAGCACTGTGCATGTGTTTGTGTGTGTGTGTGTGTGTGTGTGTGTGTGTGTGTGTGTGTTGGGCGGGAGGTACTGGCTTTGATTCTCAGCACTCATATAAATTTTTTTAAAAAGCCCATCAACAGGGGCTGGGGATGTGGCTCAAGTGGTAGCGCGCTCGCCTGGCATGCGTGCGGCCCGGGTTCGATTCTCAGCACCACGTACAAACAAAGATGTTGTGTCTGCCGATAACTAAAAAATAAATATCAAAAAATTCTCTCTCTCTCTCTCTCTCTCTCTCCCCTCTCTCACTCTCTCTTAAAAAAAAAAAAAAAAAAAAAAAGCCCATCAACAACTAAAAAAAAGGGGGGGCGGGGGACACATAACTAATCCTCTTATTACTTGGTAGGATTTTCAATCACTCAGCTTCAACTGTCACCAATTTTCCATTGTTGTTAAAATATTGCTTCCTTGATAAACTACTTGGGATATTGTGAAATAAATATTTGGTCTTCATCCAGTTTCCAGGCACACAAACTCCTAAAATCCTTGGAATCTTCAAAGTGTTAAGTGTCTTTTTCTATGTTAATGACTGATGGCAGGAAGCCCCAGGGTAACTTCCTCATGGGGGATGGTCCCTGTAAGGACCAAAGCAGCTTTAGAGGGCTGGGACTTTCTGACCAACCCCCAACCTCTAGGGAGAGAAAAAAGACTGAAGATCAAATTTTTACTAGTGGCCAAGGATTTCATCAATTATGCCTATGTAATGAAACCTCCACAAAAATTCAATGGATGGAGAACATTTTTTTGAGGGGGGGGGATGACAATAGGGACTTAACCCAGGGGTGCTCTACCACTGAGTTATACTCCAGCACCCACCCCCACTTTTTGAGACAGGGTCTCACTAAGTTGCCAAGGCTGCTGTCCTTGAACTTGTTATTCTCTGGATTCGGCCTTGGAGCAGTTAGGATTATAGGCGTAAACCAGCAGGGTCAGAACAACAGAACAGGGAAGATCCTGGAGGGTGGTGCACTTACCAGGATAGGGTGTGGAAACTACACTTTCCATCCCCCATATCTTGTCCTATTCATCTTTGTAGCTGGTTTTTATTAATATCCTGTGTAATATCCTTTATAACATGCCAATAAATGCCAATGTTTCCGAGTTCTGTGAGCTACTAGAGCTAATTAATAAAATTTGAGGAGCAGATATACGAAGCCCAATTTATATAGCCAGTTAGTCAGAAGTACAGGTAAAACAATCTGGGGTTTGTTTTAATAGCATCTGAAGGAAGCATGCAATTTAGGGGTCTGAGCCTTCAAACCACAGAATCTGCCATGGAATTTCCAGGTAAACAGCGTCAGAACTGAAGGACAACCTCTATAGAACTGATTGCTTGCCTGATGTATGGGGGGAAATATCCACATTTGGTCAAAGAAGTCTTTTATGTTGATTGCTGAGTGAAGGTATAGGAGTAAATGAGTTTCTTCTGCTTCTGGAGCAGTGGACTACAGTCATCTGAAGAATTGCTGGGACAAAGCAAAACTAACCTTAGAAAGTCTGAGACATTATCCATCTACAACCACAGCAATTAAATTCTTTCTTTCATAATCAAAGAGGAAGGTCAGTGAGATTCCAGAAAGCAAGAATAATAGATCTTTTCTTTGCTCACCTCTCTGGACTGGGTCTTTTTCCATTTCCATGAACCTCCATGAGCAGCTCTGAAGAGTCGGCAGGAGACGCGATACTGGTGTTGAGCAGAAGGTGTTCGTGCTGAGCAAGGTACTGGGACGGGGTCTGCTTGGCAGCCCGAGCACAGTGCAGCAGTTCTCGCTGCAGCAGGGGCAAGTTGGCCTTGAAAACAAGAGGCAATTTTCCCAGTGTTGAGTCCTACACAACAGGGATTAGCACCTCAAAGAGCTTTCACAAAGCAGGTTAACACAAGACAAAAGCTCTCTGCTTCTTAGTCAGATTCTCATCAGCATCTTTTGTGAGTGAAGTGTGGTCTATTATGCAGTACTTGAATTACTGCTACTTGTTTCTTGCCCCCAAAGATGTAAATGAATCCCCTTCAAGGAAGGGACTGTGACTCATTTACTTTTGTGGCCTAGTAAAGAGTAAAAGTTCAATAAAGATTTGTTGATCATAATAATTTTGAAACAATTTTTGAAAGACCCTGGTCAGCTATAGCCTACACAAGAATAGGAGAAATTAACTCTTTACCATTATAAACCCTAGTTTCTCTCTTCTGAGTCTCCATCTATCTCTGATAGCACTATTTAGCCTTCTCTTCATGTTCTCTAGAGTGTTACCTTTGAATTCTGGAAACTGGAATTATTCTAGAACTTAAGGGATTTTTTTTTTTTTGGGGGGGGAGGTAAGGTGAGGATGTTGGTACTGGAGGTTGAACCCAGGGGCATTCTACCACTGAGCAACCAACATCCCCCGCCCCTCCTCCTCTTTTTTGTTGAGACAGGATCTTGCTAAATAGCTCAGGCTATCCTTGAACTTGCTATCCTGCCTTAGCCTCTGGAGCCATCTCAACCCACTGGAACCGGAGATTTTGAAAAAAAAAAAAAAAGTACTGGGAGTGATGTAACCATGAAAGGAGAATTAATTACATACAGATATTTTTTCTTCTCTTAAGTTTTAAAGGGTACAACTCAGAATTCAAATTCCTCATACACAGAATGTCAGGTCTGGCAGTGACTTAAGAGGACAAAGCAGCCCGCACGGGAAAGAAACTTGTGCCATCAGAAACCCCTGTCAGTAAGGGGGATCTCAGGGCTAGCACCTGTCAATCAGCAGGGTCTTCTGACCAATCCTGGAGTTCAGCCAACTCCCCTGACCAACTCCAGCAGGACAAGGAACTCTTAAAAACACCTTTTCCTGTCCTAAGCCCTTCCCTTCCTGCTGTAACCCCCTTAAAATCCCAGTCTGGTCGAGCTCCCACGCGGTTTCTCCTGGACCCTTCTCCTGTCCACTCTGCTGCGGGAGTGACATCTCAATAAAGCCTCCTTCAGGGGCCTTTTTAAATCTGCCTCCTTTGGTTGCTGCCCACCTCGCTTGAACTCACACAGAATAGCATTTTCCACATTTATTTCATTTAAATAAACTGAAAAGAATTATATTTCTCCCCAAATTTAAACATAATTCAGGCTTAAGCTTGTAATAGAAGGCTTTTATTATAAGGGATAGATGAGCAAGTGAAGGAGAGGGTTAATATCAGTGACTGTTTTAAAACAAATAAATTGACAAAACTCCACAAACTAGCTAAAAAGCTGCCATAACCACCTACCTTGTGCTGTTTTCCAAAAACAGGTTCTAAGTCTGTTCTACAACCCCAATCTTGTTGCAACTATAAAAACGGAGGGCTGTGGTTGTGGCTCAGTAGTAGCGCTGGGTTGGATCCTCAGCACCACAAAAAAAAATAAAATAAAAATCTTGTATCCACCTATAACTAAAAAATAAATATTAAAAAAAATAAGGGAGTTTGTCTCTTAACCCCCCCCCAAAAAAAACCCTGAAAAAAAGTCATGTCAGATCTTTATATTTGTGATGAGTACCTTTTAGTGAGTTTTTTTAAAATGCTAAATATTTTTTAACACAAATTTCACAAATCTTTCTTGACTTTACAGTTTTAGGGGAAATAACTAACTGCCAGCTCTGACATACAGAAAGGAGATCAAGATAGAAGTAGCACCCTTGTTTAAAGGCACCATAAACTGCTCTGAGCACAAAAACTTCAATGCCACTAGAACAAAGCAGCAGCTAGGCTTGTGCACCTTGGATGGATCTGCACTTTCCTGCAGGTCTGCCATGCTCTGTTCACAGAAGGTTTTTAAAATCAGAGCATGGCAGACCTGCAGGAAAGTGCAGATCTAGCTCTCCTATACAACTTTGTATAACAACTCATTTTTTTGAAGCTGTAACATTTTCTTGGGGGCTGGGGATCCAGCTCAGTTGGTACAGTGCCTGCCTTGCATGCACAGGGCCCTGGGTACCACAAAAAACAAAATGAAACATTTTCTAGGGAAATGAAAGTAAGATAAAAGAGAGTAAAGGGGTTATATTTATATGGCTTTGTATTAAGTGTTAGGCTTTGTGAGGCAAGAGGCAAAATTAAAGTTATTAATATAGGTACTCATAAAAAGAAAACAATTTCCATATATATTGTATTAAACAAAACATAATATACAGTTGAACAGTTTTTTTTTTTTTTTTTTTTTAGGGGGGTAATTATCAATCTACTACTAATGATAAGAAAGGAGACTCCAGAAGGATGGAATAACACTTAGCTTAATTGGAGTTCAAGTTACTAATCCCTATAACCAAATGAACTGCAAATATTTAACTGTAAAAGCTATTCTTAGTTGTACAAAACCATGTGGTGTACTAGATTTGGATCATATTTCACTAAACTTGGTTTACAACAAACTGGTATGTGACTCTATCTAGTCTTTGGTTGCCTCTGAGTTACAACTCAGTAACTTAGAGATAAATGACAGTGGTGGAAGTAACTGTTGCCTATGGACATGCAAATTATGGCTGAGGAGGTTTAACTGACTTCTCTTGCCCACTGGAAAAGAAGATAGTTCTACTTGTGTTTGCAAAATCCTATCAGTATTTTTTTTTTTTTTTAAAAGAGAGAGTGAGAGAGGAGAGAGAGAGAGAGAATTTTTTGATACTTATTTTTTAGTTATCGGCAGACACAACATCTTTGTTTATACGTGGTGCTGAGAATCGAACCCGGGCTGCACGCATGCCAGGCGAGCGCGCTACCACTTGAGCCACATCCCCAGCCCTTTATCAGTATTTTTTTTTTGAGGGGGGATACTAGGGATTGAACCCAGGGGCATTCAACACTGAGCCACATCCCCAGACCTTTTTATATTTTATTTAGATACAGTTATCTCACTAATTTGCTTAAGAGTCTGGCTAAACTGCTTAGGCTGGACTGAAACTAAATCCATCAGGCTGGATAGGAAATCTCAATCCTCAGCCTCCAGAGCCAATGGGATTATAGGCATGTGTCATGGCACCTGGCCCTATCAGTAATTATGATATATAAATGTTTCTATTATTTTAATTCTTCTTTGAATTGTTTGAGACATCTTAATCCTTCCTTAACTATGAACTAAATAAAATCTTTGCTATGCATTCACTGTTACTTATGAATGATAATATTATCTATTTTTGGAAAATTATGATAAAATTGGAGAAAACAGTAACTTTATGGTGGGAAAATATGACAGATATTGACCCAACGAAGTGTCAAATCACTACCTAGCTCTCCTATAGCTTGTCATAATCCACTATGGGCTTTGCTTTCCAAAATCATCACCAGATTCTACTCATAAAGAGTGTTAGAACAAAACAAATTAAGGAGTATTCTATAAAGTAACCTACGTAAACCTTAAAAAAAAAAAAAAAAGTAAAGTTCATGAAAAGCTGAGAAACTGTTCCAGTGGACTAGAAAGGCAAATAAATGTAACATGCGACGCTGAATTCAATGCAGGATCATGCTCCCAGGCCCCACAAAGTTTTCTTTTGCTGTAAAGAACATTAGTGGGACACTGGTGAAACATAAATAAGGTCTACAGATCAGGTAACAGTATATTATAAATATCTGATAATTGCATTTATTTATTTATTTTTATGTGGTGCTGAGGATCGAACCCAAGGCCCCATGTGTGCTAGGCGAGCACTCTACCGCTGAGCCACAATCCTAGCCCCTGATAATTGCATTTAGATGTATCAAGCATTTCTAAAGAAATACATATTGATAATACAACTGTGGTAAAATGTTAACTTTAGTGTAGAATCTGGGTGAAGGCAATACAGGAATTTTATTTTACTATTTTGTACTTTATCTGTAAGCACGAAATTATTTCAAAATAAAAAATCTTTATGAAAGGGTCATGATTCCATATAAATATAACACTGTCTCACTTAACAGGAAACCTCGATGATTTTTAGAAGTGTCGCCAAAAGTTATGATCCAGAAAATAGTTTCAGAGGATACTAATAAAGACTAATTGGAGCTTGGGGAGACACAAACATTGCCTTCTCACTTCCTACAGACCTTAGCATAAGATCAAAATGTGTCCTCTCAGAGAATACTCTTTTCTACCTCCGCCACACCCTAAAGATTTACTGGCCAGTAATTTCTTAGGTCTTCACTAACCCCACTCAACTCCTCCTCCTGTCTCTACTTGCCCCTTCTGTGTATTATCAACAGTGACTGCACAAAGTTCACAGCACAAGGCTATTAAAATTCTCATCTCATCAAGCATGAGGCTAATGTATTTGGCAAACTGCATTCACACCTCTCTACCAGCCCCCAATAAAACACTGATATGAAAATGTGGCAACCCATCCTGATTTAGATCACATAACAGGGATCCCTGGATCTTGTGGAAATGCTGAAAACAATTACATTCAGTGGTTCTCATAGAATTACCTTGAGGAATGGAATCACAAAAGGACGAAGAGGAAAGTTTGTAGCCTCTTGGAGCTTGCAATGAAATTCTTCAATTGTCACTGTTGAGTTCTGAAAAGAGGAATAATGCTGTTATTCAACTTCCATCACTGACTCAGTGCCAAACCCTTTTAAATCATACAGAACTTAAGAACTCTAATCTTACTCAAAGGTTGACTCAATTCTGTTCCCCCACCCACCCCATTGGTTACCAGATATTTAACCCAGGAATGCTTTACACCACTGGGAGTCACATCCCCAGCCCTTTTTGTTTTTTGTTTTGAGACAGCCTCTCACCAAGTCGTTTAGGGTCTTACTAACTTGCTAATGCTGGTCTTGAACTGGCAATCCTCATATGTCAGCCTCCTGAGAAGCTGGGATTACAGACATGCCTCACTGTGTCCGGACAAAATGCTGTTTTCTTTCTTTCTGTTTTTTGAGCATTTTTAAAATTTGTTCTTTTTAATTATATAGGACAGTAAAATGTATTTTCACATATCATACATACATGGGGTACAAATTCCCATTCTTGTCGTTATATATGATATGAAATTACACTGGTTGTGCTCCAATTCATTCCACTGTCTTTCCCATTCCCACCTGCCCCTAGTCCAATCAGGTGGAAACCCCCCCCTCCCATTGTGAGACAGCATCTGCATATCAGAGAGAAAATTTGGACTTTGCTTTTTGGGGATTAGCTTATTTCTTGGCATTATAGCCTCCAGTTCCACCCATTTATGGGCAAATGCCCCAATTTCATTCTTCTTCATGGCCAAGGAACATGCCATTGTGTATATTGATCACAAAATGCTGTTTTATTAATGGCAGAAATTCTAGGACCCCCAAATCTAAATTCTTCCTTCTGGGAAAGAATAGGCACTTCATTCCTCACAACCCATGAAAAGAGGCCTTCAGGTCCCCTCATATTGAGGGGGTTCACTGCAAGTCTTCTCAGTTCCACAGAATCAAGCATACAGTTCTTCCTGAATTAACAACCTAGTGTCATACTTTTTGAAAAGTTCTTTTTTTTGGTACTGAGGATTGAACTCAGGGGGACTTAACCATAGAGCAAAATCTCCAGTCCTTTTTACATTTTATTTAGAGACAGGGTCTTGTTGAGTTGCTTAGGGCCTTGCTAAATAGCTAAGGCTGGCTTTGAACTTCTGGTACTCCTGCCTCAGACTCCCAAACTACTGGGATTACAGGTGTGCACCACTGCAATCCACTAAAAATTCCCTTTTTAAGGCAAGGATTCACACATGCTATGCAAGAATTCTACCAGTGAGCTACATTCCTAGCCCTGAAGTTCATTTTTTTCATAGGCTCGACATACTTCCTGGGCATAACTTTCTCAATGTTCTAAGGAAAAAAAGAAAAATAAGAGCAATAGGTACATTCTACCTTGAAGTGCCCTGTGTACTATAAGAACAATTCCAAAAGGCAAAGCTTCACTGATTGATTGGTTTTTATTACTCTAGCACTTCCCCCTATTTTTAAAAAAGAAGCTACACTTTGGAGAGCAGCCATTACAGGAGCTGGAACTATGTGTTAAGGCTGCATTCAGAGGAGAACCTGGGATGGGACTGTAGCTCCGGGGCAGAGCACTTTCCTGGCAGGTGTGAGGCACTGGGTTCAATTCTTAGCACCACATAAAAATAAATAAAATTAAATAAAGCATTCTGTCCATCGACAATTACCAAAACAAATCAACAACAACAAAAAAGACAACGTCTCCAAAGCACCTAAAGTCCCTATGGGAAAAAGCCAGTAGGGATGTTACTGCTACTGATTGGTCCTTCCTTCCCCAATGTTGAAGTATAACACCAGAGAAGCATGCTGAGGCAAGGTCAGAATGGAAAATAGAAGCTTATTAAAGGACAGCAGAAAAGATTCTCCTGGAGGAAGAAGGGGTCCCAAGAGATGGAATCTGTGGAAGTGTGGTTGCTTCCCCTTTTTATAGTTCTTTCATTGATGGAATGTAGGTGGGAGGGCCTGAAGGGTGGGGCACAGGTGGGGCAAAGAAGTAATCTTCATTAACATTTCTTTGGGATGGGCTCCGGGCTTTTCTGGGACCTCATTAACATTCCAAGTGTTGTTCAACTTTTCCTGGAATTCATTCTTAACATGGCCTCCATTTTGGATCTTACTTGTATTAGATTTACTAGACTACCTAACTTTAAATCTGGCTTCAGGGAAACTGGCTGGGACTGGTGAAGTCCTGGGCAAGAAACTGGAGGAAAGAGACTTTGACAAGGCATATGTCATTCTTGGTCAGTTTTCGGTGCTAAAGAAAGATGACCTCTTCTGGGAATGGCCGAAGGACACATGTGGCACCAATGTCAAGCAGTCCTAGAACTGCTTTGAGTGCACTGGAGAGTGTTGTGACGCATTATTGTGATATTCTCTGGGGACTCCTTAATCCCCAGCTCCATATCAAGCCTTGCAGCTGAGTGAGTGCTCCTTGTCATCTACAAAGGAAAGATTGCTGTTGTCCTCCCGTAGGGTCCTCCCCGCATCACTGCAATCTTTCTGGAATTACTGCTCTTGCATTCAGCCTCCTTCCTCTCTCCCCTGCGAGGTCCATGGACACAGTTAACCAGCTTTTCTTACTGGATTCCTGACCCCCACCTTTACCTCTGGTCTGTTTGATGCTACACAGCCTTTTTATAACCAGAAAGAGATTCACTGGTTTTTTTCCCCATATTTTAAAAAATATTTATTTTTTAATTTTAGGTGAACACAATATCTTTATTTTTTATGTGGTACTGAGGATTAAACCCAGTGCCCCACGCATGCTAGGTAAGCACTCTACCAATGAGCCACAACCCCAGTCCTCCAAATTTTTAATTATCATCATTGCACCAATACAGCTTTACATACATATATCTTTTTAAAAAAATGTTTTTTATTTTTTATTTGTAGTTGGACACAATACGTTTATTTTATTTATTTATTTTTATGTGGTGCTGAGGATGGAACCCAAGGCCTCGCATGTGCTAGGCGAGCACTCCACTGCTGAGCCACAACCCCAGCCCTATATACATATATCTTAAACTTCATTTTCCATTTTTCAGCAATTCAAATACATAATATGTTATCATTTTGAGAATACAAAGAACACAACACAAAGGAAGATTGAGAAAATAGGTTCCCAGGAGTTAATCACTAGTGATTTTACAGACTTCCCTTTAGTGTTTTCTACTGGGATTTTAAAGTGTCCTACCATGGCTCTATAAGAAAAGGGCTTCCTGTATGGAGAGGAATGATAAATATGAACCCAAAGTTAGAAAAATTTAAGAATGAAACCCAGGAGAAAAAAAAATGTATTTTGAAACCAAATATAAGAATCCCTCTTCAGCCAGAATGTACATACCCAAATAGGTGCTAGGGAAGAAATTATATCCTCCCATTTCATTCTCAAAATTGCCTATTAACAAACAAACAAACTAGGTGGTGCCCATTCATCTAGAGGTGGTGAACTGTCCTTATAGCATGGTGAAAGGAACAGCAGGACAGAGAGAAGGAAAAGTGATGGGAGAGCAACTTGCTATTAAGATACCCTAGCTGGCGGATATCAAAGTCTAAGACAAAACTTATCCCACATAAAGCTGTGATTCTCCAACTTCCTTCATAAATGACAATATATGTAATAGCGGCTTTCTACTGAAGAGCTAGATGGATTGGAAAATAATTGTATGGAAAGGAGTCAGATATCCAGGCAGCAAGGCAGTGAGATGGAATGTTTTCAACTGTAGTTTTCCATTTCAACTGAATGAGAGGGAATGTTTTTAAATCTCTCAGATCAGGTTAAAAGCACAATTCTTCAAATTAGGTCAAATAAAGGGGTGAATATAAATTAATGCTGTGCTTCAAATGTAGCAACAATATGGAGATGCAGAAAATTAAACACTTAGAATATAACTTGGAAAGCACAGCTCCGTGAACTTCTATCACTACAGAAATATTCACTGTTCAAAGATGTTGCACTATTCAATAAAAGAACAGTACTGGTGCCACCAATACACCCTCTTATCATAGGAAGAGACACGTAAACCCACAAGAGATTGATGGAGCTGCACCTAGCGCTGAGGTTCATTGAACAGGACAAGCCTAAAGGAGGCTATATATAGAAGAGACCCAGGATACCCATCTTTCTCCAAACCTACCCTTATTAAACTCTGAATTTGTAAATACTGAGGTCAGGCTGTCCATTTTCAGTGTCTTTTTTGGGTAGTGGAAAAGAAAGTTTCAAGGCTTTGTCTCCCCTGAAATTGTTGAATAGGGTTTCACAATCAGGCACACAAGGATCATGAGGCGATTCTGAAATCAGCTCAAGAATTTAAAAGATAAAGAAAAATTCTACAGATTAGAGGTTATTTCCCCTCAAAAATTTTGACAGTGGTTGTTTGAACCCTGCATAGCCAGCCACAAGTACAGTTAAGATCTACTGTTTTCCTGCACTGGTCATCACCAGGAAAACATAGACACTCTCTGGCTGTACAGTAAGTAATGACATAGGAGACTAACATAAATCAGCTTGAATGTAATGGAGAAGCTATGAAAAAGACTGCCCATTCATTTTGGTTTCAGGGACGGAAGTGGTTCCTAATATCCCCCATAGATTGGTTTCCTCAAAGCCATTTTTTTCTGCAAGTCTGTCCTTACTGTCTTCCAATGCTATTCAAAACTGGACCCAGTTGGATGGTTGTGGTGCCTGGTTTGGAACAGAGCTGGATGCAGTACTAAAGTCTCTGCAAAAGTCATTGCTTGCAGAAACTGGAGCTGGTGCTCATGTTGTGACAAGTGCAGGATAATCCAAATCTAAGGCAATATCCGAATCACTTCCTCCGAGGTTGGATTTTGGAATGGGTCATGTAGTGCCATGATTACTGAAGGCACCTGAGGAAGATGGTGGGGGAACAGTGACTGTGCCTCCAGCGGGAGGAGAAAATAAGCTTAGGCCTCCAGCTCAGGTAGTCCTGGGAGTAGAAGGATCCCCTTTCTTGGTTGTAATGTAATGACACTCAACTTGATGATCTGTCCATCTGAGATTTCTAAATCTCAGATTCCTGTTTTACCCACTTGAAGTGATCTTACAAAGAGACATTAAAGTCAAAGGCATCTCCCGAATCTGTGAATCCAACACAATTGAACAGACTATGCCCAGTACCATCCTGGATCTGAATTACAAAGCAGCAGCGGAGACAAGAGAATTGCAAGTTCAAAGCCAGCCTCAGTAACAGTGAGGCACTAAGCAACTTAGTGAGACCCTATCTCTAAACAAAATACAAAATAGGGCTGGGGATATGGCTGGATGGTGAAGTTCAACCCCCAGTATCAAAACCAAAAATAAAGTAGCAGGTAGAATCTGTCACTGACTCCACAGCAATACCGAGATATTGTTCCACTGAGGCCTGAGCAAAGAGCTCTCCAGAAATTTTATCTTTGAGTTTGATATAAGCATTCTTCCTTTTGAAGTGATTCAGAGACTACCAGTCAAATCAGGTTGGTCTAATTTCCAGTCAGATGACCTGTAACTGAGGCCCATGGCAGAATCCAGTAGACATGAGTTCTCACTTAACATAAAGCACAGATTCATATCACAACTTGGCCACCATCTTGGCTCTCACTGTTTTTTGGTAAATGAGCTTTGGCCAATTAAAAATTTTACTCTTGATTTTTTTTTTTGAGGGGGCGGGTAATGGGGATTGAAATGTGGTATACTTTACCACTATATTGCATTCCCAGACTTTTAAAAATATTTTGACAGGGTCTGGCTAAGTTATTTATGGCCTTGCTAAACTACTATGGCTGGCCTTGAATTTAAGGTCCTTCTGCCTCAATTTCTGAAGCTGTTAGGATTACACTGATGCACCACCATGCCCAGCTTGAAATTATCTTTAAGCACAGACTCTACTTTAAAGTAATTTGCTGCTGGAATTGCATAACATCTTGATGTCTGCTCTATTTTCAACTTTGGCATTCAAGACAAAGTACATTAGTATAGATCCAATAAGACTTTTCTATAGTAGTCTAAAATTGACCAATAGTTTTTTTTTTTTCCTCAAAAAACAAAATAAGAAAAAAAAAGACTATAAACACAATACACATCTAGACAAATTTAAAAACAAAACAAAAACAATCCCAGATTTTTCCTGATAGGGGTATCCCGATAGGTCCTCACTCACTGTACCTAGACTGTTTCTGCTAACAACATATATGATTTAGTAAACACCTACTTTCCTTCTGGAAGGTGCCAGGGATAGAGGGTCTATGTGACCAGGTCCCAATAAAGCCTTGAGTAGACTCTCTAATAGCCTTCCCTTGGCAGGAGCACTGCATACGTGCTGCTGTATACTCCCTGCTGGAAAGAGAATACATTCTGTATGACTATTCAAGAGAGGGAGAGAGCACAAAGGAAGATGAAACATGGATTTATCCAGACTCTGCCATGTCACTCTTCTTTTTGATCTGGCTATGTATTCTTATTATATACCTATAATAAATCATCACTCTAGATGGGCATGGTGGTGCATGCCTGTAATTCCAGTGGCTCAGGAGGCTAAGGCAGGAGGATCACAAGATCAAGGCAAGCCTCAGCAACTGAGAGAGGCCCTAAGCAGCTTAGCAAGACCCTATCTCTATGTCATCAATGATGGAAGTCACTTATTGCATTTGTTTTGCATAAAGTTGTTTCTTGAATATTAGACTTAGAAATCTTCTTAGGAAACTCCAGACAACTTCTAGAATTAATTAATGAATTCAGCAAAGTAACAGAATATAAAATCAATACCCATAAATCAAATGCATTTCTATACATCATAGATGAATCCTCTGAAAAAGAAATTAGGAAAAATTGGGAACGAACTTAACAAAAGAAATGAAGGAAGACCTCTACAATGAAAACTACAGGATGCTAAAGAAAGAAATTGAAGAAGACCTTAGAAGATGGAAAGATCTCACATGCTCTTTGATAGGCAAAATTAATGCCCATACTACCCAAAGTGCCAGATTCAATGCGATTCCAATTAAAATCCCATCATCATTCCTTATAGAAATAGAAAAA
Organism: Callospermophilus lateralis; assembly: GCF_048772815.1. Classification (NCBI taxonomy): domain Eukaryota; kingdom Metazoa; phylum Chordata; class Mammalia; order Rodentia; family Sciuridae; genus Callospermophilus; species Callospermophilus lateralis. The sequence continues at coordinate 175,204,400 of NC_135307.1, read as the reverse complement.
GCAATCATGAAATTCATTTGGAAAAATAAGAGACCCAAAATAGCCAAAGCAATCCTTAGCAAGAACAATGAAGCAAGAGGCATCAGAATACTAGACATTAAACTATATTACAAAGCTCATAGTAACAAAACAGCATGATATTGGCACCAAAACAGACACGTAGACCAATGATAACAGAATAGAAGACACAGAGACAAACTCACAGAAATACAGTTATCTCATATTAGACAAAGGTGCCATAAACATACATTAGAGAAAAGATAGCCTCTTCAACACATTATGCTGGGAGAACTGGAAATCCATACGTAGCAAAATGAAAAAACCCTCTATATCTCACCATGCAACAAAACTCAACTCAAAGTCGATTAAGGACCTAGGAATTAGTCCAGAGACCCTGTGCCTAACAGAGGAAAAAGTAAGCCCAAATCTTCATCCCATCTGATTAGGCCCCAATGTCCTTAATAAGAATCCTAAAGCATAAGAGTTAAAATAAAAAATTAGCCAAACGCAGTGGTGCACACCTATAATCCCAGCGGCTCAGGAGACTGAGGCAGGAGGATCATTAGTTCAAAGCCAGCCTCAGCAAAAAGCAAGTCAGTTAGATCCTGTCTCTAAATAAAATTCAAAAAAGGGCTGGGGATGTGGTTGAGTAGTCGAGTGCTCCTGAATTCAACCCTGGTACAAAAAATAAATAAATAAATAAATTAATTAATTAATGGGATGGACTCAAACTAAAAATCTTCTTCTCAGCAAAAGAAACTATCAATAAGGTGAATAGAAAGCCTACATTTTGGGAACAAATTTTTGCCACATGCATATCAGATAGACCATTAATCTCCAGGATATATAAAGAACTCAAACTTACCACCAAAAAAAAAAAAAAAAAAAACCCAATCCAATCAATAAATGGGCTAACGAGCTGAACAAACACTTCTCAGAAGAAGAAATATATTCAATCAACAAATATATGAAAAAAATGTTCAACATCTCTAATAATTAGAGAAATGTAAATCAAAGCTACTCTAAGATTTCATATCACTCCAGCCAGAATGGCAGTTATCAAGAATACAGACAACAATTAGTGTTGTCAAGGATGTGGGGGAAAAGGTACACTCATACATTGCTGGTGGGACTGCAAATTGGTGCAACCAATATAGAAAGCAGTATGGAGAGTTCTTAGAAAACTTGGAATGAAACCACCATTTGACCCAGCTCTCCCCCCTCCTCAGTCTATACCCAAAGGACCGAAAATCAGCATAATATAATAATGCAGCCACATCAGTGTTCATAGCAGCTCAATTCACAATAGCTAAACTGTAGAGCCAACCTAGATGCCCTTCAATAGATGAATGGATAAAGAAACTGGTATATAAACACAATGGAATATTACTCAGCATTAAAAGAGAATAAGATTATGGTATTTGCAGGTGAATGGATGGAGTTGGAGAATATCATGCTAAGAGAAGTAAGCTAATCCCCCCAAAAATAAAGGCTGAAATGTTCTGATAATTGAATGCAGATTCATAAAGGGCGGTGGGTGGGGGAGATGGAGGAACTTTGATTGGAAAAAGGGAGGGAGAGGTAGGGAGCATACATGGGGGCAGGAAAAATGGTGGCATGAGATGGACTTCATTACCCTAGGTTCATGTATGCATATATGGTGCGATGCTACATCATGGACAACCAGAGACATAAAAAGTTGTGCTTCAATTGTGGACAATGAATCAAAATGCATTCTGCTGTCATATATACCTAATTAAAATAAATAAATTTAAAAAAAGAAATCTATTAAGGAGTCAGTTCTTAAACCTTTTAGTCTCAGAATCCCTATAATTTATGTGAATTACATCTATTGATATTCACACCAATTTAGAAATTAAAACTGAGGTTTTTAGAGCCAGGCATGGTGGTGCATACCTGTAATCCCAGTAGCTTGGGAGGCTTGAGTTCAAGCCCTGTCTCAAAATATAAAAACTGGCTGGGGATGTGGCTCAGTGGTTAAGTGCCCCGGGTTCAATCCCTGGTACAAAAAAAAAAAAAAAAGTTTTAACCTATTTCAAAATAATCCATTACATATTTTATAACATTTTAAAAATAAAAATTTTTCCGAGAGAAATGTGCTGAGTGTTCTGTTTCACAGTTTTATAAATCTCTTAAATATCCAGCATAACAGAAGACAACTAATTTCTACTATCTGCTTCTATATACTTTAACTTTTGCAATATTTCATGCCATATAGCTCCTAGCAAATTCCACTGCAAACTCATTCTCCATTGCCCACCTTCCACCCCATCCCTGAATCCAGGTCAATTTACCACTGAACTACATGCTCAATTGTTGAGAGCCACAGCCGAAGGGGCTCCAGCAAACTTTCAGACTGCCAGCTGATGATTGGCTCACAGCGGCCCCAGCAACAACTAGCTGATTGGCTCCTCTGTGGAGATGCTCATTGAGCTGTTTCCCTGCCCTTTCAGACTACCAGCTGATGATTGGCTCACAGCGGCCCCAGCAACAACTAGCTGATTGGCTCCTCTGCGGTGATGCTCATTGGGCTGTTTCCCTGCCCTTTCAGACCACGGAGCTGCTCATTGGGGGACTTTTTTGGCTCCGCCCATGCGACCCAGCCAATCGGCCTCAAGAGCAGGAGGATTGTGGGAAGAAGAGGTTGTTGGGTGTGTGGCTTGTGGGAAGCCGGTGGTGGCAGTTGGGCTCTGAGGGTTTTATTCCTGAGGAGCTGTTTTGTTTATCTTGTGTGGTTCTAAAAATAAAGTTAGTTTCTTTTGACAAGTGGCTCCTGAATTGTGCCCAGCCAGACTGCGGCATTTGGTGGCCCGTACGGGGAGCGACTGAGGGTAAGTAAACCGCTCGCCCCTGAGGGCAGGGTGAGAGGATGGGGAGCCATTTTAAGATTCCTCTTTTGTTTTGCCTCATTTTTGTTTTAAGTTGCCTGTCCCTGGAGATGAGTGAGACGGAAGAAAAACCGCTCACTTCTGAGGAAAAACTATTTACGTCTGAGGAACAGATAGGGAGAAAGGACGGATGCACATGTAAGGAGGATAGAAAGGTTATAATGATTTTGTGTGGTTCCATTTTTATTTCATTCTGTCTCGGTTTTGTTTGGCGTCATCTTGTTGGGTTGTATTATAGTAGAAATATGGGATCAGAAATTAGTAAAAAACAAACCGAAAGAGTGTTAAGTAAATTGTTAGAGGAAGGAGGCATCCCAGTAAAATCAAGAGCAGTCAGGGCATACGTTGATACAATGCAAAAATGTAGCCCATGGCTTTTTAAGGAGGAGTTGTTAAATATATCACAATGGAACCATCATGGTGAAGATTTAAAAAGAATAGAAAAGAACAGCCCAGGAACTCTGCCAGCTGGCACATTGCCATTGTGGACTTTCGTATCTTGTTTGCTTAGTCCAAAACCTTCAATTCAGACAAAGGTAGAGGAAGGAGAAGACATATTGATTCAAGTAAATGAGGAGGTCTCTCAAGTTAGTCAGAAAGAGGAAAAGATTCAAGGAAAAGAGAAGGTCTTTCGAGCTAATCAGACAGAGAAAGAAAGTTTAGAGCAGAAAAAGCCATCAGGGGGAAAGTTACAAAAGGAGACTGCTACTAAAACCTTTCTATCACCAGAGGGCTTACGTGTCCAACCAACAGCGCCACCTCTACAGGAGACTGCTACTAACACCTTTCTATCACCAGAGGACGTAAGTGTCCAACTGACAAGGCCACCTTCATATGCTGAGAGGCCCCCAACCCCCGCAGTGGATAGTTCAGATCCTGAGACAGGATCTCAAGTATTAACATGCCCTGTATTTGAGGTAGGAGGGCAGCGAGTTTACCATACTTTAAATTTCAAAACAGTGAAGCAGCTAAAAGAGGCTGTGACAACCTATGGTCCTCAAGCACCCTTCACTGTAAGCTTGGTCGAATCCATTACCAACTTGAACATGACGCCAGCAGATTGGGCTAATATGTGTAAAGCTGTGCTAAATGGAGGACAATACCTGTTATGGAAGGTTGCCAATGAGGAATTTTGCAAGGAGACGGCTAGGCGAAATGCAGCAGCTGGTTATCCTCAGAGAAATCTAGATATGTTGTTAGGAAAGGGACCTTATGAGGATCAGCAGCAACAAATTGCATATGATCCTGGTGTATATTTACAAATTGCTGTAGATGCAGTTAAGGCATGGAAGACTTTACAAGGACATGGAGGTTTACAAGGTCAATTATCTAAGATAATACAAGGAACTAATGAATCTTATGCTGAATTTGTAGATAGGCTTATTCAAACAGCTACCAGAGTTTTTGGGAATACAGAACAAGCAATGCCATTAATAAAACAACTGGCTTATGACCAAGCGAATCGTTGGTGCAGAGATATCATTAGACCATGGAAACATGAAGATTTAAACACATATATTAAATTATGTAGAGACATTAATGAACAAGAGCAAGTCATGGCAGCTGCAGTAAAACAGGCTTTAGATGCCAGAGACATTAATGAACAAGGGAAAATTGTGGCAGCTGCAGTAAAACAGGCTTTAGATGCCAGAGACATTAATGAACAAGGGCAAATTGTGGCAGCTGCAGTAAAACAGGCTTTAGATTCCAGGCCAAGAACATGCTACAATTGTGAACAAACAGGACATTTTAAAAGGAATTGCCCCATAGGAGGAGGGTTTAACAAAACTAGGTATCAAAGGAGTAGAATACCGGGTATTTGCCCACGATGCCGTAGAGGGAGACATTGGGCTAATGAATGCCGTTCTCAAACCACCATAGAGGGTACTCCATTATCAAAAAACGAACAAGGACCAAGTGTTTATCCACGATATCGTGGAGAAAGGTACTGGGCTCCATTGCCAAAAAATGGACAGGGGGGCCCAATGCTCCGGGGCCCAAAACCACAAATATACGGAGCACTGGAGGAACCCAGCAACCCCATCAGGGTAGTGCCCAGGACACATTGTCCATCAGATCCCTCATCAGACAAACCAGAGGGAGCGCAGGGTTGGACATCTGCGCTTCCGCCAGATCAGTACTAACTCCAGAGATGGGAGTTCAAATCATTCCCACAGGGGTGAAAGGACCTCTTCCCAAAGGAACAGTAGGCTTATTATTGGGACGCAGCTCTTCTACTCTAAAAGGACTTATGATAAGTCCTGGGGTAATTGATCCCGATTATGAAGGTGAAATAAAAATTATAGCCAGTTCTCCAAATGGTATATCAGTAATTTCACCAGGAGATAGAATAGCACAGTTACTAATAATACCAAGCCTACATGATAAATTTTCCAGTCGTGCTGTAGAAAGAGGTTCCAAGGGATTAGGCTCCACAGGTGTAGATTGGGCTATGCTGTCTTTAAATTTAGATTCTCGCCCCATGCTAAAACTAAATATTCAAGGACATGAATTTAATGGGCTACTGGATACAGGTGCAGACCTTAGCATCATCTATCGTCAAGAATGGCCAAAACATTGGCCATTACAACAAGCCACTCAAACGCTTCGAGGCCTAGGAGTGGCGACTAATCCCCATAGAAGTGCAATGGTATTAGATTGGAAGGATCCTGAAGGATGTGAAGGAACTATACAGCCATATGTATTGGATCATCTTCCTATAAATTTATGGGGACGAGATGTCCTAGATCAATTAGGTTTGACATTAACAAATAACATCAACCAAAATGCACCCACTATTATGACTAGACAAGGTTTTAGGAAAGGAAAAAGATTAGGAAAACAAGAACAAGGTATAGCAGCACCAATACAAATAGATCAAGGAACAGACAGACATGGGTTGGATTTTCAGAAAGGGCCACTGAGACAATAAAAATTACTTGGAAATCAGAAAGACCAGTATGGGTTCCTCAGTGGCCCCTGACTAAAGAAAAGATACTAGTAGCCCATGATCTGGTCAAACAACAATTAGCAGAAGGACATATACAACCTTCTGTATCTCCCCATAATACTCCCATTTTTGTCATCAAAAAGAAATCTGGTAAATGGAGATTATTGCAAGATTTAAGAGCCATTAATAATGAGATGGTTATTATGGGACCTGCTCAATCGGGGATTCCTCAATTGTCTGCTTTGCCAAAAACTTGGTATGTTTTAGTTATAGATATTAAAGATTGTTTTTTTTCAATTCCAATTCATCCTGAGGATAGTCCACGTTTTGCATTTACTATCCCTGCACTGAATCATGAAGGTCCTGATCAGAGATATGAATGGAAAGTACTCCCTCAAGGGATGGCTAACAGCCCAACTATGTGTCAAATTTATGTTAACAAAGCAATCCAGCCACTTAGAAATCAAAATCCTGAACTACAAATATTTCACTATATGGATGATGTATTATTAGCACACAAAGCTAAAAACACATTGCTAGACTGTTATGCCACACTTACAAACTTATTAAAAAATTATAATCTAGAGATAGCAATAGATAAAGTACAATTAAATTTTCCAATTAATTATTTAGGAGTTCTATTATCCTCAACCATGGTCCGTCCACCAAAAATTCAAATACGAGTAGATCAACTCAAATCACTTAATGACTTTCAAAAGTTATTAGGAGACATAAATTGGATAAGGCCTTATCTAGGTATACCAACAGGAGAGTTGGGACCTTTATTTGATATCCTAAAAGGTCCATCAGATCCAAATTCACCCCGAATGTTAACGCCTGAAGCAAGAAAGGCATTAAAAATCATTGAAACATATATGGAAAATATGCATTTGGATAGAATTGATATAAGTTTGCCTTTATTATTTATTGTACTACCAACAAAAAATATTCCTACAGGAGTATTTTGGCAAGAAGGCCCATTATTATGGATACATTTATCTTATTCTCCTAACACTATTCTTACTAGGTATCCTGAGGCTGTAGGACAATTAATACTCAAAGGAATAAAAGCAGCAAAGGAGTGTTTGGAATTCCAATAAAATTATTACTCCATATACTATGAATCAAATTGATGAGTTAGCTAATGAGTTAAATACTTGGGCAATAATCATGTGCAAATCTAATGTTTCATTTGATAACCACTTACCATCTAATCCTTTATTGTCTTTTTGGTCATCGCATCCTGTAATTTTTCCAAAAATGACAAGAAAAACACCTATCGGGAATGCTCCAAATATATTCACTGATGGATCAAATAATGGTACAGCAGCAATAGTTACACCTGATCAAACTTTTACATTTTTAGTACCCAAACAATCAGCTCAAAAGGTAGAGCTTAAGGCAGTATTACAGGCTTTTGTGATGTTTAAAAATTCTGTATTTAATTTATTTTCCGATAGTCAGTATATAGTTAATGCTATAGTATCCCTTGAAGATGCTGGTAGGATTTCCCCTTCCTCTACTATTTTCTCTTTGTTTTCCACTATACAAAGTCTAATCTGGGACAGAAAAGATCCATTCTTTATAGGACATATCAGGGCACATACAGGATTGCCTGGAGCCCTTAGTTTGGGCAATGATTTAGCAGATAAAACTACACATGACATACATATTTTCTCTACACTAGAAGAAGCTATAAATTTTCATAAAAAGTTCCATGTCAATGCTAATACTTTACAAAAGCGTTTTAAAATAACTAAGGAACAAGCTAGACAAATAATAAAACAATGTCAAAATTGTGTGACCTTTTTACCACAAGTTAATCTTGGAGTCAATCCTAGAGGATTGATACCTAACCATATTTGGCAGATGGACGTCACACACTTGCCAGAATTTGGAAAATTAAAATATTTGCATGTTACAGTTGATACTTCTTCTGGATTTTTGATGGGCTCCCTTCATGCCGGAGAAAAAACTAAAGATGTTATAGCTCATTGCTTACAAAATTTTGCCACTGTGGGCGTTCCAAAACAGTTAAAAACAGATAATGCCCCTGGTTATACTTCTACCTCTTTTAAACAATTTTGCTCATCATTTGGCATTACTCATATAACAGGAATCCCATACAATCCACAGGGACAAGGCATAGTTGAAAGAGCTCATCAAACTATTAAAATGTACTTATTAAAGCAAAAAGAAGGAATTGGGAAGGGGTATATATTCCCCAAAGATAAACTTAAAATAACCCTTTTTACTCTAAACTTTTTAAATTTGGATTCATCAGGGCTTAGTGCTGCGGAAAGGCATATGTGTCCAAAAAATGTATATAAGCCCAAGGTACTTTGGAAGGATATTCTAAGAGGACAATGGAAAGGTCCTGACCCAGTAATTATCTGGAGTCGGGGGTCTGTTTGTGTGTTTCCACAGGGAGAACAGCAGCCGATTTGGATTCCAGAGAGATTAACTAAGGTCCTGACCCAGTGATTGCCTGGAATCGGGGGTCTGTTTATGTGTTTCCACAGGGAGAACAGCAGCTGATTTGGATTCCAGACAGATTAACTAAAGCGATTTCTACAGACCAAAAAGAAGATGTGATATCCAGAACTCCAGTTTGGTTATTCTTACATCTGCGACAGAACCAGAATGCTTTTTTCAATATCTATTTTATTATTGCCCTTTCCCATATTTTTTTTTTTTTTTTTTGAGCTCATACAGACCTAGGTTAATGTTTTGCTGATCAGTCCTATTTTTTGACTATAGAGTTTTTAAACATTGCAATGGAGATTTCACCTGTAAAATGTTATAAGGCCTTTACTATTATGTTATGTGTCATATGTATTATGTGTGCACACTTGTGTTTTGTGTTTGAATGTACGTATGTCCATATGTCGTATATGATGAGCGCTCATGAAAAAATGGATCCAAATAATTTCTTTTTTTATTCACGTGATTGATTTAAATGGTTTAATTTAAATTGGGTAAACAGCTGTTGAAGATTGTTTTAATATGTGAACAAAAAAGGAGGTTAACAGATCTGTTTGTTTACTTTCACCTTTCCTTTTCATTATATTTAATAATTCTCTTAAAGATAATGTAAATTGTTAAGAAAATTGTTTTCTTTTAATGCCTTCTGGGACGTTACATAATTTTTTCTTTAGCCATTATTGCCAGAATTCCTATCTTCAGTGAAGACAATGTAAATTGTTAAGAAAATTGTTTTCTTTTAGTGCCTTCTGGAATGTTATATAATGTTATATAATTTTTCTTTAGCCATTATTGTCAGAATTCCTATCTTCATCCCAGTGCATGAAGACAAAGATAAAACCAATCTACAGCTTCTGCAATAGCCATCACTGAACTGCTTGCAGAACTTGCCTGGACTATGTATCACTTATATGCATTGTGAACTCACTTGTATGCATTGTGAACTATCTGTTGGTGCAGCAACTTCTGGTAGTGTTGGGGTACTTATGCTGATGGTGTCATCGGTGGTACAATTTTTCCAAAAGGAGCCGTCAGCTGGCTTGGTGTATCTTCCTCCCTTCTGTTTGTCATGATCGTTCAGCTAAAATTTGGGGGCCAACAGAGGTGAGGCAAAGAACCTCACCCCCCTGCTGGTACGAAGACCTCTACACAGGTGTGGCTGTATACTGGACTGGTAGTCAATGACGGGTAAGATCCAATTACTATGGTACCAACCTAAGACAGGAGGCTGATGCCTTGAGGTCAGCTCATCCAATAACGGGTAAGGACCATATGTACTATTGGACAACCTAAGGCAGACACGGTCCCTAAGCCACATGCTTCTTGTTTAAACAGAGAGGGGGAGATGTTGAGAGCCACAGCCGAAGGGGCTCCAGCAAACTTTCAGACTGCCAGCTGATGATTGGCTCACAGCGGCCCCAGCAACAACTAGCTGATTGGCTCCTCTGTGGAGATGCTCATTGGGCTGTTTCCCTGCCCTTTCAGACCACGGAGCTGCTCATTGGGGGACTTTTTTGGCTCCGCCCATGCGACCCAGCCAATCGGCCTCAAGAGCAGGAGGATTGTGGGAAGAAGAGGTTGTTGGGTGTGTGGCTTGTGGGAAGCCGGTGGTGGCAGTTGGGCTCTGAGGGTTTTATTCCTGAGGAGCTGTTTTGTTTATCTTGTGTGGTTCTAAAAATAAAGTTAGTTTCTTTTGACAAGTGGCTCCTGAATTGTGCCCAGCCAGACTGCGGCACTCAATCGTTTTATTTTTATTTTATTGTTATTTTTTGGAGATAGGGTCCACAAAGTTGCTGAGGCTGACCTCAAAATGGAAATCGTCCTGTCTCAAACTCCTGATCCTCTGTGTGTGACACAATGCCTGGTTTTACTTTCAATCTTAAGACCGGGTCTTACTAAGTTGCCAGGCTAGGCTCCAAATTTGATCCTCCTGCCTTGGCCCTCCCAAGTAGTTGGGATTATAGGCACATGCCACTGAGCCTGGCTCACTGCAAACTTTTGTTTCTTCAGTATCAGGAATTGAATCAGGAGTGCTCAATCACTGAGCCACATCCTCAGCCCTTTTATATTTTATGTTGAGACTCGCAGTTGCTTGGGGCCTCACTAAGTTGCTGAGGATGGCTTTGAACTTGCAGTCCTCTTGCCTCAACCTCCTGAGCTGCTGGGACTATAGGCATGTGCCACTTCGCCAGGCTCACCACACATTCTTAAAAGAACAACAACAAAAAGGCAAATAAATGATTTAATATGGCTATGAAAATAATTCTGACCTTTTGGACCACCAGAAAGGATTCTGAATTAAACTCTGAGAAATGTGAGAAATGTGACATGAAGGTAAATAATGTGACTGTCAGGTAAATAATGGTAACTGAATAATGTGTTAAAACAGAAGCGCAGAGCCAGGCATCAGTGCCAGACCTTCATTTTCTTTTTATCACATGTATGTTAATATGCAGGAAGGAGTACAGAACACTTTTCTTGAGATAAATTCTGAAGTATCTATCTGACATATACTGAAAACTGGTAGCATTTCCCTTATAAACTCAGAGAGTCAAACCTCATTCAGCTAGTGATTTCAGAAAAGCAGTATTTTACAATACAGGCTCACCATGTTCATGTGTACCTTAAAAATCCTAAAGAAACTGTATGCATGATGAGCTGAACAATATAATCTTTTGATACTATTTATTTAAATGATGAAACTTACAATTTTACAAACCATTATTCTAAAAATCAAACTTGATACTTCTCTATTCTCTTTGGTTTGGAAACAATGCACTAGGGACTAAATATATTAAATCACAAAAAAACCTTGTATTAACCTCAGCAGATCTGCTGAAACCAGTTTTAAGCCAAATCCTAAGCTTATTAGAATTAAATCAACACTTTAACCAACAAGGTAAGCATTACTGACTTTGTTACTTTTATAAACCTTACCATCATGAAGCTATAATTCAACAGCTTTATATAAATTATAAAAATCTACAACTTCTCTGCTGGCTATGGATGTGACCCACATACCCAGGGCACAGAGATGCTATACTTACCACCAGTGCTAGAACGAGAGTCCGAACCTTCTCCCCAATCTCAGGCGAGATATCATTGCCAAACTGTTGTAGAGTGGTGAGAAAGCGTTTCAACTTGCTGAGTTGCCGAGCTCCACAAGTGGCTGGTAATTGTTGATTTGTTAGCGCAGATGAAGTGGAAGAGGCAGGACCATTGCTGAATCTCTGTGGTGGTGATGGAGCGCCATTCAGGGTAGGAGGAGAATGGTTGATACCATTGCTTACTAAAAGGAAGCCAAAATTGAAAGACTCAATTTACAGACCACGAAGGCCTTTGTTAATTTCTTCTGGTTTGTGTTCTCTTTCATTTATTCATTCAAATTTTGTAAAGTACATTTTAAAAGAATATGCAAAGCTGTTTCTGTCCTCAATAATACTTTTGTGTATAATGAGACAGACTGTCAGGTAAATAATGGTAACAGAATAATGTATTAAAACAGAAGTGCAGAGCCAGGCATCAGCGCCAGACTTTTTTTTTTTTTTTTTTTTTTTTTGGAGGAGCTATGTTCTTGGTGGCATGACATAAAAAACTCCTCTGTCACTGAACAGTGAGATAAAAATCACCTAGTCCCAAGTTTCAAATAGATTTTACTTAATCATAAAATCTAAGGTGAGCTGGGCTTGGTGGCACAAACCCGTAATTCCAGTGGCTCAGGAAGCTGAGGCATGAACATCGCAAGTTCAAAACCAGCCTCAGCTGACAAGAGGCCTTGTCTCTAAATAAAAAAATAGAAAGGGCTGGGAATGTGACTCAGAGTTAAGCATCCCTGGTTCAATCTTTGGTACCAAAAAAAAAAAGAAAGAAAAGAAAAAGATATCTAAGATGAAAGTATCTAAAAATGTAGGAAACAATTTAAGTCAAGAGTTGAGAAAAGTTGAAAAGCCTAATCATGCAGTCGCGGTGGCATATGCCTATAATATCAGGGACTTAGCAAGATTCTGTCTCAAAATAGAAACAAAAAGGGCTCAGGATGTAGTTTAGTGCTCCTGGGTTAGATCTCCAGTACCTCCCCACCGAAAAAAAAAAAAAAAAGGCATTTAATCTTTACGTAGCTTAGAAAACTGATATTTACCTGTATTATGTCCACAAAAACTAATCAATCACAATCATTTTCCTACTTCACTTTTCTTTCCTCTAAGTTAGTCAAAGTCACCTGACCATCTCTGTTCTCTCTTCCTGGACCAATCCATATTCAAATTTGACCTCTATAGCTTAGGTATCACCTGTATTAAGAAGCTTTCTTTGACAAACACATTGCTGCTCCACTTTAAGTTTAAATGTTGGCAGATTTAATAAATATTCTTTGTCGCCTGTGTACATACTTTCACTATTTTACTTTCTAAACTATACTTCTTTCCTTCTTTCTTTTTTGGTGGTACTGAGGATTGAACCCAGGCATACTTTAGCACTGATCTATATTCCCAGCGCCTTTTGATCTTTTGAGACAAGCTTTCACTAAGTTGCTCAGGCTGGTATCAAAATTATAATCCTCCTGCCTCAGCTTCCTGAACAGCCGGGGTTGCAGTCAGTCATAAGCCACCATGCACATCTACTTATTTTTTTTTCTATATTTGCATTGCCAATTTTTTTTTTTCTCTCTCTCTTTCTTTCTACCAGGGATTGAACCCAGGGGTGCTAAACCACTGAGACAACTCCAGCTTTTTTTTTTTTTTTTTAAAAGACATGGTCTCCCTAAGTTACTGAAGCTGGTTTTTGATCCTTCTCAGATGCCTAAATGCTGTGACTACATGTGTGCACCACCACATCTTGATGAGAAATACTTTACACATTAGTGCATTCTCTTAAGCTTTTGTAAACCCTATATACCATATGTGTACTTTTAATTTTTATTCATTAGTTAACCAAGGTAAGTTTTCAAGGAAATAATGCTAAATGCTTCACTGCATAAAACACTAGCTAAAGCAGAGGAAAAATGGGTGAAATTCTCTCCTATTTTCTTAAAAGAGATTACTAAAGCCACTGGAAAGGAAAGCTAAACATTCAACCTCAACAACACAAAAAATTAGTTATAATGGTCTGTCATTTCTTCGTTTTCACAGAAAGGTCAATTCTCAGCATAGAGCTGCCCTCTTGAAACAATGTAATAAGATATTACTGAGGCTTTTTTACAGTCTTCTTAATAAAACCTTATGCTTACATTTTCCAAAATAAAATATATCCACTTCCATGCAGCCAAATGTGGAGGTAAAAAAGACTAACATTTTATTTATTTATTTATTTGATTTATTACTACGGGATATTTCAGTACATGTATACATCAGGGCTAGATTTACATATACCTATTGTGTGTGTGTTAAAATTTGAACGATAAGCAGGGTTTTTTGTTGTTGTTGTCGTTGCTGTTTTGTTGGTACCAGGGATTGAATCCAGGGGTGCTGAATCACTGAACCACATCCCTAGCCCTTTTCATTTTTAATTTTAAGACAGAGTCTTGGCTAAGTTTCTGAGGCTGGCTTTGAATTTGCAGCCTCTTGCCTCAGCCTCCTGGGCTGCTGGCACTACAGGTGTGCACATTGGCACTCAGCTAAGCAGGAATTAAATTTGTTTCATTTCAAGTCTACCTATGACTAAGGCTGTTTACTTGTGGGATACAAAACAGAATTTAAGAAAACTTCTTTTATTTTACTCTGGTTCAACTGAATGCTACAATTATTAGTTATCCGATTTCAAATGTTTTTGGAAAATAATTAAACCTTTACTAGGGCTGTACATCTTACACTCTCTTGCCTTTTTTTTTTTAAACCTTTTTTTTTTTTTTTTTTTAAGAGAGAGTGGGAGAGAGAGAGAGAGAGAATTTTTTTTTTTTTTAATATTTATTTTTTAGTTCTTGGCGGACACAACATCTTTGTATATGGTGCTGAGGATCGAACCCGGGCCGCACCCACACCAGGCGAGCACGCTACCGCTTGAGCCACATCCCCAGCCCCCCCCCCCTTTTTTTTTACATTTATTTTTTAGTTGTAGCTGTCAATACCTTTATTTATTTATTTTTATGTGGTGCTGAGGATCGAATCCAGGGCCTCACATGCACTAGGTGAGTGCTCTATGGCTGAGCCACAACCCCAGCCCCTCTCTTGCCTTTTTTTCCTCCACAATTGCTATATTAGGATCATACCAGGGCCTCAAAAATGCTAGGCATGTGGTCTATCACTGCACTACATTCCCAGCCCTCTCTTGTGTTTTAAAATGATAAACATAAAAACACAAATTTGAGCAAGTATAATATATAAGTTGTACAATCCATTTAAATAAAACAATATACCCAGCATCTACCACAATGCTCTGACATGTTTTCGGCACTCCACAAAGAGCAAGTGTGTTCTGGTTTATGAGGCAAAATACGTACAAGAGGGTCAACATGAATGCTGGCAGCATTTGCATGAAAAGTAGAATTAAATCAAGACATATATGTATGTATCTAAGCCTAGATTTTAAACTGAGGTTTGTTTAAATATATGAATGAGTGAAATTGCTGACATATAAAGTGTGTGGAAATTCAGCTTTGGAACACACTGCCAAACAATTTGCACAAGTGACTGTACCCAATTACACTTTAACTAGCAATTCACAAGTGTTCAGATTGCACATAAATTCACAGCAAAACTTGACATTCTTTTATACTTTGAACATACTAGTTGTGCAAAGGTATTATACTAGTTTATAATATGCATTTCTTTGCTAGTGAGGTTGAATCCTTTGTTATATATTTATAGGCTCATGTAAATGTTATGGACTAAATTGTGTCTGCTTGAAAATTCACATGCTTAAGTCCAAACCCTTCATACCTTAGAATGTAAATATATTTGGAGACAAGGACTTGAAGGAATACACAATGGTTAAATTAGATCAAATTAGTGTTCTTATACACAGAAGAAGAGATAGCAGCTATGCCTACACATAGTGGAAAGGCCACGTAAGGACCAGTAAGAAGGTGAGCATCCATAAGCCCAAGGAGAAAGGCTTCAGGACAGACCACACCTGCCAACACCTTGACCTTTGACTTCTAATCTGCAGAACTTTTAGAAATAAATAAGTCAACCAATGATATGATATTTTGTTTTGGCAGCCCTACAAAACTAAGACCATAACATTTTCTTTCATAAAGGGATTTAACAATGATAGTCCTGGAACAGTTTTAGAAGTTGTTCAATAATTTTATAAAATTTATTTTGAATCTTATAAATCAATAATTTAAATTCATTTTTTGAGTAAAAGTTAACAACTAAAGAGTATAAAAGCAATATACTCTACTTAAAAAAAAAAGCAATCAAACTTTTTTTTTTTTTTACTTTTAGATGGACATAATATCTTTATTTTTATGTAGTGCTAAGGATCGAACCCAGTGCCTCACGAATGCCAGGCAAGTGCACTACCACTTGAGCCACATCCCGAGCCCTCCATTTTATTTTTTTTTTAAAACCTAAGCTTATTATAATTTTCAGAGAGAATAAGAAACTTATGAAAGTTGGAAACAACCATATCTATTTGTTAATATTTTAATAGCATTTTGCCTTTTTTTGATACACGGAATTAAACCCAGGATCACTTAACCACTGAGCAGTATCTCCAGCCTTTTTTTTTTTTTTTTCAATGTTTTGAGACAGCGTCTTTCTGAGTTGCCTAGGGCTTCACTAGGTTACTGAGGCTGCCTCTGAACTGGCAATCCTCTTGCCTCAGTCTCCCAAACTGCTGGGATTATAGGAGTGCACCACTATATCTGGCTTACCAGTACTTTGAAAATGTTGAATAGTGTATGTGTAATGAAAGCCAGTCACTTAGGTACAAATGTCACTCTGAACCACAAACCCAAGTAATTAAGAGTTCTCACATGCTGTAGGAGTAAAGGACACTGGCCTTGGTCCTCCAGGATTTATTGGTGGGAGGGGTGGCATGATGGGAGGTGACGATCTTGACTGTATCTTCACTTCCACAGGCGATCCAGGCATTGCTGGCACCCTTTTCTCAGAACCAACTGAAGAGAATAAAATAAATGGAGGTCAGAGTTCCTATAAGGCATTAAAACAGCAACATTAATTTGCAATTCCAACTTGTTTTCCTAGAAGACTGAAAAGTAGAGGTTTAGTACAATGGGTGAAATGTTTGCTTCCAAAAAAGATTATGTCTACTCCTAACATCATTTTTTAAAAAATATTTTTTAGTTGTTGATGTGCCCTTTATTATCAATCTATCTATCTATTTATTTATGGTGCTGAGGATCAAACCTGGTGCCTCACACACACTAGGCAAGTGCTCTGCCACTGAGCCACAAACCCAGCCCCCATTTCCTAACATCTTGATGTGTGAATGCTACCTATTGGGGAGAAGTGTCTTTGAAGATGTAATTAGGGTAAGGGACTGCAGAGATCATCTTGAGTAATTACAGTGGGCTATGAATCCAATATGAAGGTGACTTTAAAGAAGAAAAGACAGGTCTGTGGGTGCCGCCACTTTGTAGTAGAGCACATGCCTGGCATGGGTAAGTTCCTAGTTGATCCTCAGCGCCACAACAGATAAATGGATAAATGGACAAACAGGTACGTAGGTAGGTAGATAGAAGACACACACACAGAGGGAAGTATATATGAAAATCATCACATAGAAGATCGTGTG
This sequence comes from Callospermophilus lateralis, assembly GCF_048772815.1. Lineage (NCBI taxonomy): Eukaryota > Metazoa > Chordata > Mammalia > Rodentia > Sciuridae > Callospermophilus > Callospermophilus lateralis. Next base: position 175,187,360 of record NC_135307.1, on the reverse strand, counting down.
GCAATAAAGGCACAGACTCAAGGATTCATCTACAAACTAAGGACTGCAGAGAATATTGGCAAACACCAGAAATTGGGAGCCAGGCACAGAACTGATATATCCCTCTGAGGACTCAAGGAAGAATCAGCCCTGCTCGAGAATGAGATCTCGGTCTTTCTCTCTCCCTCCCTTCCTACACACACATACACACCCCTTGATTTTGATTTTGGACTTCTGGCTCCTAAAGTGTAAGAGAATAAATTTCTAACATCTTAAGGCAACCAGTTTGTGGTACTTTGTTTTGTCAACATTACAAACTAAAACAAGGGAACAAGGACAAGAGGTGATAGGAACTGAAAGTTAACAGTTTACAGAGTGTCTGAGAAAGGGAGAAACCAGATTCCAAACTTGGGTACCTCAATTGTATTCTTTCTAGACTACTCCTTATAAACAAATCAATTAAGTAAAGTGGAAACAGCTAAACTATAAACAGCTAAAAGGCCTCAATTGCATGACATGGAAACAGAATCAATATCAGTTGTATATAAATTTCTGCTGGTGATGAAATACTAAATTTTTATATAGTCAACTATACTAATAAAGGAAAAGAAGGTAGAGTCAATGTCACTTATGATATAAGCTATACAAAAAAAAAAAATAAAAAGTAGAACTGACTCTAAATTAACAATGAACAATTTCATCCCTGTACGTAACTGACAACAAGCAGCTGTTTGATAACAATGAACAACAAAGAAACTCCAGAAAGAGAAATTAGATAAATTTACTGACATTGAAAAGAGTTTTCAGGTGCTAGACATAGTGACTCATTCCTACAATTTCAGTTACTCAGAAGGTTGAGGCAGGAGAATGGCAACTTTGAGACCAGCCTTAACAACTAAGCAAGGGGCTGGGGATGTGGCTCAAGCGGTAACGTGCTCGCCTGGCATGCGTGCGGCCCGGGTTCGATCCTCAGCACCACATACAAACAAAGATGTTGTGTGCGCCAAATACTAAAAAATAAATATTAAAAAAAAAATTCTCTCTCTAAAAAAAACGAAAAACAACTAAGCAAGGCTCTCAGTAACTTGTTTATTTATTTTTAGTACCCAGAACTGGAGACCACTGAGCCACACCCTATCCCTATTTTATATTTTATTTACAGACAGGGTCTTGCTAAGTTGCTTAGCGCCTTGCTTTTGCTGAGGCTGGATTTGAACTCGTGATCCTTCTGCCTCAGCCTCCCGTGCTGCTAGGGATACAGGCGTGTGCCCATGTGCCCAGCTTCAGTAATTTATTTTTATTTCAATATAGGGTTTTGATAAGTTGTCCCACCTGGCCTCAAACTTGATATCTCCTGCCTCAGCCTCCTGATTCACTGTGATTATAGGCCAAATTAATGCTTCAGTTTATAGTGACTGCATTTTGGGAAAGGATATAATGAATAAAGAAAGTCAAGGGAGCCAAGCTCCCAAGTTACAAATCCCTGTCAAAAATGTGTAGTATTGGGGCTGGGGTTGTAGCTCAGCGGTAGAGCGCTGGCGTAGTATGCGAGGCCCTGGGTTCAATCCTCGGCAACACATAACAATAAATAAAATAAAGATATAGTGTCCAACTACAACAAAAAATTAAAAAAAAAACGTGTAGTATTCTGAAAGCCTTTGTCATCCCTCTGCTCAGGACATTTTCCCTGTGAAATTGATGGTCATCCTGTCTGATTAGTGGACTAATGAGCTGTTGCGCTTGCCTTTTTCTCCCTGACAGTGTTTTCTCAATGCCCTTCAAAGAACACTTGACACATTTCCAGCTCTTCCATCTGGGCCCCAGCTTTCTGTAGAGGGTGGAGAAGGGAAGGAAGGAACTGACAGTTGTCTAGCACTGTTATGTGTATGTACCGTGTGCAACAACCTGGAGGGAGTCTTTCTTCAGACCACCTGCCTTTACAGCGAGGGCGCCAAAGGCCCGAGGAGGGCGTAACAGTGAGATGTGTTTTAACATTCAGCATTTGGCAGGATAAAAACGGTGGAATAGACCAACTGCACTGACATGATGGTCTTACCAACTGAAAGTTTAGACAGTGAACAAAGCTCAGCCTCGAAAATACTGTTTACACGCCTATCTTACTAACTTCATTACCCATAAACCTGCAACCTCAGTGTCATTCCTCAGGTTTCAAGCAATACTACAGCAGGAAAATCACAGGTAAGGAAATAGATTTGGTGTGAAAACTTTTCTGTTACATGGATTTTAGCAAATCATTTTACCTTTCTGGATCTCACTTTTCAATACACGTAAAAGTGAGGGATAATAAGAACAAACTAGGATTAGGAATATAGCTCAGTGGTAGAGCGGTTGCCTAGTATGCATTAAGTCCTGGGTTTGATCCCCAGCACCACAAACAAACAACTTGGCAGCCAGGCATAGTGCTGCATACCTGTAGTTCTGGCTACTCAGAATTTTTCTGACTAATAATTTATCTATATATAACTTCAGACATACTATATAGAGTGATCCAAGAATTTAAAGGCATAAAAGCACCAAATACAATATATGTATTTTTGTTAGAGCCTGGGTTGCATGAATGCACCTCATATTTTGTATAACCTGATCAAACTGATCAGTTGCTCAGATGACAGGTAAAGGGTATGTTTCAAAGAACGCATTTTAACTCTGCTTGGGGTCACAGTAGGAGCACAGGAATTTCCTATAGGAAGACAGATAGCTATGGCATGCCCTTATGTCATCATTGTGAAAGTGACTTCTTCCTGAAATTTTTTTTTTTTTTTTTTTTAGGGGGAGAATTTTTTTTAATATTTATTTTTTAGTTTTTGGCGGACACAACATCTTTGTATGTGATGCTGAGGATTGAACCCGGGCCACATGCATACCAGGAAAGCGCGCTACCGCTTGAGCCACATCCCCAGCCCCTGAATTTTTATGAAATCACTGTTTATATATATTTTAGCTAAATCTCTTTAAGAACCAACCACACACATCTTGACCACTTTTTAATTTCAAAAATTTTAAAGTTCAAGAAACAGAAAATTCTTTCCATTGCCAGGCACAATGGCACATGCTTGTGATCCCAGTTACTTAAGAGGCTAAAAACAGGAGGGTTGCAAATTTGAGGCCAGCCTGAACAATTTAGCAAGACCTGTCTCAAAATACCACCCTCCATATTTTTTATTGGTGCATTATAGTTATACATGATGATGGGATATGTTACTACATATGTGCATGCACACAATGTATAAAAATAGAATTTGGTCAATATCACTCCCTAGCACTCCCCTCCTCCCTTCCTCCCTTTGGTCCCTTTCTTCTATTGATCTCTCTTCGATTTTCATGAGTTCTACCTTCAAAACAAAAACTTTTGGAAAGGGATGTAGTTCAGTGGTAGAGCGCTCCTGGGTTCAATCTCTAAACCATAAAAACAAACAATCATGAAACTATAAAGAGTTATTCTATGGTCCACAAAAGAAAGTACTATTGAATATGTTTTTGGTAAATATCCTAGACAAGTACTATTTGAGAAGAATCCTCCATGAAAAATTGCCCACAAACAGGGATATTTACAAATAATTATAAAATATACTTCCTTGGAAGTTTTTTAAACTTCTTATGAGGCTGGCAAAGAAACAACAAAGAACAGATATGTAAATATGAGATCAAAAATAATGCTATAATGTGAGGGAAAAGACTACAACCCAAACTGGAAACATAAGAAATTCCTAGATCTAAAGGATGGCACCACATTTAGAAAAAAGAAGCTGAGTTTGATGTGTAAAGGATATTTTATAACGATAGTTGGTTTTTTTCCCATTTGTCTTTGGGGATTACTCAACAAAGGCTGGTTCTGGGGGTATCATAATGAATATAACAGAGGCTGGTATGCAGCACACTCATACATGTTTTACTTTAATTAGATTAAAAATTCGTTAGAATTAATCATTTTACTTGGTTTTTGAGATAGTTATCTAAACTAAATTTTGGAAAGAAGATATGGTCAAATATTCCTGCGTATCATCACTGAGAAAAAAAAAAAAAAAAGAGTAAAATGTAGATTTTTCAGAAGTATGCCAAAAATAATAATTCCAAACAGGATGGCCAAGGAAGCCATTATATCTGAATCTTTAAAACCAAATCAGTCTGCTAAAAAATATTGGGAGAGCTGGGTAAGGTAAAACACACTTAGGAGGCTAAGACAGAAGGATCTCAAGTTCGAGGCTAGCCTTATCAACTTAAAGTTGAGAATGTCTCACAGTAATTTAAGCCGGGGAGGGCACCTGAGGATATAGCTCAATGGTAGAAGAACTGTCTAGCATGCATGAGGCCCTGGGTTCCATCCCTAAGAGACAGAGACAGAGAGAGAGGGAGGCGAGGAGAGGGAGACAGACACCCCCAAAAGAAGATATTGAAATGGCTAATATACACATAATAAAATGCTCAACATTAGTCAAAGAATAACAAAATTATAACACACAGGAACTAACTCCTGACACACATACATGGATAGATAAATGTCTAAAAGTATTAAGGTAAGTGAAAGATGAAAGATGCCAAAGAGCCACATAACACATTATTTCATTTATATGAAACTTTAGACAAAGCCGACTTTGAAAGCAGACCAGTGGCTTCCAGGGACTGATAGAAAGAAATTAAACATGAAGGGGCATAAGAGAAGACAACAATGAAGCTGAGAAAAAATAGTAAACCAAATCCAACAGTGTATTCTTTACAAAAATCATACTCAAGTTTCTTCGAGGATACAAGGATAATTTAATATTAGAAAAAAGCAAAGCCATCCAGCTGCTGTGGTGTGCATGCCTGTAATCCCAGTGGCTCAGGAGGCTGAGGCAGGAGGATCAAGAGTTCAAAGCAGCCTCAGCAACTTAGTGAAGCCCTAAGCAACTCAGCAAGACCCGTCTCTCTCTCTTTTTTTTTTTTTGGGGGGGGAGGGGTGCTGGGGATTGAACCCAGGGCCTTGTGCATGTGAGGCAAGCACTCTACCAACTGAGCTATATCCCCATCCCTAAATAAAATATTTTTTAAAAGGGCTGGGGATGTGGCTCAGTAGTTAAATGTCTCTGGGTTCAATCCCTGAGTACTCCCTACACAGGGAGAAAAAAAAAAAAAGGGAGGAGGAAGGGAATGAATGAACAATATAAACAGATAAAAACTCCCCATATAAACAGATTAAAAAGAAGAAAATTTTAAGATTATCTCAGTAATTAAAGAAAAGGCATTTGGGAAAACATAGTTCCTATTCATAAACATCAACAAAAGCAGAAATATTTCAATTCCTTAATAAAGGATTTTTTCCAATAACCCACATAAATGCCATACTTATTGGGAAAATACTACAAGCATTTCTTTCAACTCAAAAGAAACAGGTGTCCAATATAAACACTTTTATTCACCATTTATTTAGGAGTCAGGCCATAGTGGCATGACAGCAAAAAGAATACAGGGTGTAAGGACTGGAAATGAAGAAAGAAAATCTTTTTGAATAAACCAGATGACTTTCTACATAGAAGGCAAAGAGAAATTTACAACCCAGTTATTAAGATTAAGACATACGAGCACTCGCCTGTAATCCCAGCTGCTCAGGAGGCCAAGAGAAGAGGATTGCAAGTTCAAGACCAGACTCAGCAATTTAGCAAGACCTTGTCTCAAAATAAAAAGTAAAAAGGGCTGAGGATGTGGCTCAGTGGTTGAATGACCCTGGGTTCAATCCCTGGTACAAAAACAAAAACGATATAGGTTCACCAAGATTGTTAGAGGAAGATCTAGCTTTTAAAAATTAATTGCATTCTCACTGGATATGTGGGCACAAACTTATAATCTCAAAGACTCAGGAGACTGAGGCAGGAGGATTGCGAGATTGAGGCCAGTCTGGGAAACTTAGAAAGATTCTATTCCAAAATAAAAATTTGGGGGTAGGGTGGGATGTGTAACAATAGGTTTCCTATTGCAGAAGATAAAGAATTAAAAAAAAAAATAGGATTACATGAGACAGGTCAAGGGACAATCCTGAGATTTTATCCTGAGCAACTGGAAGGAGGAGTTGAAATGGGAAAGAAGATAGGCTGAGGAGCAGCTAAAGAATGGGATTAACTGGTGAGATGCCTAATAGATATTCCATCAGAAATGTAGGACACACAGCCAGGTATAGAAAGAAGTCTAGAGCTGAGGCATGAGGTAGAAAGAAAGAACTTGTAATGAGATGTTGTTAATTAATGGTATATAAATATATAATTCCTATTTATAAATCCTATTTAATGCACCAGGGAGCAGGCCCAGCATGGTGGTGCATGCCTGTAATCCCAGATACTCAGGGAGAACAGGAGGAGAGCATGTTTGAGGCCAGCCTCAGTAACTTAAAAAGACCCTGTCTCAAAATAAAAAGGGCTGGGGATGTAGCTTGCATGGGATGTGCCAAGTATCTGGGTTCTATTCCCAGTACTTAAAAAAAAAAAAAAAAAATCAGCTTAAGACCAAATAGCTACAAGAAAGTGAGAATAAAATAGAGGTTCAAGAACTGATCGTCATGAAAGTCAATAATCTAAAAAAGGTGACTGAACAGAGCAGCCAGCCGAGTGTGGTGACACATGCCTGTAATCCTGGCAGCTTGGGAAGCTGAAGCTAGAGGATCCCAAGTTCAAAGCCAGCTTCAGCCTAAATAACTCAGTGAGATACTGTCTCTGTCTCTAAATGAAATATTTAAAAAGGGAAGGGGATATAGCTTAGAGGTATAGTGACCTTGGGTTCAATCCTTGGTACAAAAGAGAAAAGAAAAAAAACTATGGATATTTTATTTGTAACAAAGGGTATATAAATATAAACATGTAAAACACTGTACACAACTCTCACTCTAGAACTTAACTGAATGAGGAACAATGGTTATATACTACATTAGGCCAGATAAGTAAGTTCATCTCTTATCTGAAGCAGAACAACAGAAATATAAAAAGCTTGTTTGCAGCAAAGATGAAAAATGCAGTTTGGCAAATGCATAAAATTCTACACCAGCTAGAGATTTATGTTCTTGAAGAGTCATAGGCAGGCTACTGTAGAATGACACTGGGCAATGAAACTGGAAGCTGTGACTCAACCCTCATTCTGTTAATTTATCAGCTACTGTGGAACCCTGGACAAGTCACTCCAGAGCGCTGGCATCCTCATTTGTAAAATGGAGATAAGTAGGGTAGGGACTAAAAAGGGCAATTAAAGTAACAGATAAGAAACTGCTCTATCAGACCCAAATATAAGGTTTTATTAGCTACCCAATGCATCAATAATCACCATGCTACTATATGCTGAGAGTAACTCAAGGGTCTCTTCCAATGCTAATGATTTTAATATTTAAAGATACATTGAAATCAGCCTGCCAACATCAACCCTGCCCTCCTTGATAACCTTAATGCAGTTAAAAGCAGCAGCAACACAGCTGACCTGATAACATAAATAGGGAAAAGTGAAATGTGGATTGCTGCTTCCCAGCTCCAACAAATGTTTACTTGGAATAATATAGTTATCTACTCCAACTGCACACCATCTGTTTCAAGTCTCCACCAAGTTAATATTTCTCACATGAACAGACATTACTTAAATTACATTTGATGAGCATCTTGTCTTCTTATGGAGGCTATACCTCTTTAACACTGTGCAGCAAAGTCAGAGAACTCAGAGAATCTGAGACTGTCAGGGAATAAACTCTAATCTTGGAGGTGGGGGGGGCGGAGAAAAAGTTTTTTTCCTCCTGGAGACTCCTTTTTGGGGGTGGTGGAGTGGAGGATAAATCAAAACAATTTTCATATCTTAAGGAGTGATTCATTTTTTTTTTTTTTTTTTTTTTGGTACTGGGGATGGAACCCAGGGGTGCTGAACCACTGAACCACATAACCAGCCCATTTTTATTTTTTAGACAGGGTCTCTAGTAATTTCAGGGCCTTGCTAAATTGCTGAGGCTGGACTCAAACTTGCAATCTTCCTGCCTCAGTCTCTTGAGCTGCTGGGATTATAGGTGTGCACCACCATGACTAGCTTAAATTTTTTTTTGTTTTGTTTTTTTAATTTTCAAAGTGTGTGTGGGGGGGGGGGTTCCATAAACATAACTTGGGGGCCTTAATAATTTTTACAAGGGTAAAGGGATCCTGAAACCAAGGAGTTTGAAAAATTCTTATTCCAAGTTTTTCAAAATCACCTATTCTACCTGTCCTGCCCCTTACTATAGAATGAGCTATGCTGTCATTTTCTCTATCAAATATACCAAGAGAACTCCACTTCAGTGTCTTAGCTCAAACTATTTCTTATGCTTAGAATTGCTCCCAGGTCCCACTGTTCATGTATGACCTCTTGCCATTCTGATGTCACCTCAAATGTCATTTGCTCCAGAGGGATCTTCCCCAATTCAAGTTCTCCTCCACTCCTTCTACCAGATTATCCCACAATATTTTCTTCACTGCACTTGTTACCTGAAAGTGCCTGTGGTGCATAACACTGGAATAACAAAAGCTTTGCCCATTTCCCTGACATACCCTCAGCAACTAAGGCACCCACACCAAATTACAGTGGTCTAAAGTGGCACTGCATTAAGTCTCGACTGGACTTTCAATTTTTCTTCTTTCATGTCCCTGGGCCTAGCATAACCTTGTCATTTCTACTTCTTCATAAGCATCCCTGATCCATTCCTAGGGCAGTTGTTTCTTGCCTCTCTCCTAAATGAACCTTCTCAAGGATTCAACCTAATTTGCACTCTACTGCTAAGCACCTACTTCATCAGGAATTCCCACTACTTTCTTCTGCTCTCAGACTGGCCTTCATGGTCCTCTGGATGTTGCTAAATATTTCTTCTATAACCATGAAAAGGGATGGGGATGTAGGTCATTGGTAGAGAGTCCCTAGATTCAATCCCCAGGATCACACACAAAACAAAACAAAACAAATGAAAGACTTTGAGTTTGGGGCGAGAGAGCAGTTCCAAGTAGAAGCTGCCCCGTGTGGGAAATTGAAGTAGAGAACAAGGAGAGGTTTCATCCAACTGTTGGTATCCAACAGATGTAGAATAAATCTGTTGGTTCCTTGAGTTAACAAATGTAAAAGAACTTTGGAGCCTGCAGCAGGAAAATCCCAAGTTCATGGCCAGCTGGGGCAGGTAAGCAAGACCCTGTCTCAAAAGGTATGTGGTAGGGGAGAGCCTAGAGATGTAACTTAGTGACAAAACACCCGTTTTCAACAGGTAATATCGAAAGTAATTAATTAATTAAAAGAGGAGAGAGGGGGCTGAGGATATAACTCAGTGGTAGAGTGCTTGCAAGGCCCTGATTTGATTCCCAGCACTGCATTTTATTCCTTTTTCCTTTTCCATTTCTACTTTGTTCAGACATTTACTATTTTCTCTAGCTCGGTCTGTTGTGATCCTCTTGTTTGGATCTAAATCCTTCTGATGCATCTTCCTTCCAACTACATCATAGTAATCACAAAGATATTTTATCTTTCAGAACATAAACCCACTTGTTACTTTCATGCTTAAACCCTTCAGTATCTCTCTTGCATGTACTTACTTGACAGTAAATCTTATGCCTCCTTATGGTAGCTATTGATGATTCCAACATTACAATACAGTAGCTGACTACTACAGAGCAAATAGAAGGAAAAAAAAAAAAAAAGAAAATGTAATCGGTTGTGCATGCTTGGTTGGAACATAAAGTGATACAACTTCTGTGGAAAACAGTGTAAAAGTACCTTGAAAAATAAGAAATCAAATAACCATATGATTCAGTACCTTCACTTCTCTGTTTACTCAAAAGAATTTTTTTTTTTTTTTTTTTAATGCCGCAGTCTGGCTGGGCACAAATCACGAGCCACTGAAGCAGGAACAAACTTTATTTTTTTTATTTTTTTAAAGAGAGAGTGACAGAGAGAGAGAGAAAATTTTTTTTAAATATTTTTTTTTTAGTTCTCAGCGGACACAACAACTTTGTTTGTATGTGGTGCTGAGGATCAAACCCGGGCCGCACGCATGCCAGGTGAACGCGCTACCTCTTGAGCCACATCCCCAGCCCAAGAATTTTAAAATCAGGATCTTGAAAACATACTTATACTCCCATAGTCACGGCATTTTTCACAATGGAATCAAACCAAATGTACTGAACAGATGAATGAACAAAATGTAGTACATATCTACAGCCTTGGAATATCATTCAGCCTTAAAAGGAAGGCTTGAATTCAAGCCAGGTGGGGGGGACAAACACTTGTAACCTGACTAGGAGGCTGAGGCAGGGGTATTCCAAATTCAAGACCAGCCTCAGCAATTTAGTGAGGTCCTGTCTCAAAATAAAAAATAATAAAAGGCTGGAGATGTGTTCAAGCCAGTGTTCAAGCACCCTGGGTTCAATTCCTGTACCCCAAATAAACTTTAAAACAATAATATAAAAATTAAAAGAAATGAAATTCAAACATGCTACAACATGGAGGAACCTTGAGGATATTATGATCAACCGGTAGCCAGAAAAAGACAAAGACTATATGTTTCCACTTATATTAGGTATACAGGATAGTCAAATTCACAGAGAAAATAGAAGGGTAGCTGTCAGAGGCTGGAAGTAGAAAGAAATGGAGAGTTATTGTTTAATGGACAAAGTTTGTTCTTTGAAAAGCATTCTGGAGATGGATGATGATAATGGCTGCAAAACAGTACGAATGTACTCCATATCACTGAACTGTAACAAAATGATTTAAGATGATAGTTGTAATAAATTAGTATTTTACCATATTAAATAAAGTTAGGAAAAGTTTTTATAAAAAACAAAGGACAATTATGGTATTTAGTTATAATGGCACAGTTATAAGCAGGTTATATTTACTGTAATTCTGGGTCACAGACCATTCAGTTAATCTTAAAAATTCAGGCAGCTTTATGTGATAGGAGAGACAAAGAATTATATAAATTCTTCAGTATCACTAAATAAATATACCATTAATACATCACTGTGACGTTAAAGAAGACAACACAACGTTATAGAAATCATGGCTCCATTAATTGTGTTAATTAAGAAGCTCAATATGTTATTAAATTGCTGTGTAATATTGAAGACTAATGCATACATCACTATTTTTGTTCATAATAATTCTCTCCGTAGGCTTTTCCATCTCAAAGATGCTTTATTTACTTATTTATTTTGGTACGAGGGATTGAACTCAGGGACACTTGGCCATTGAGCCATATCCCCAGCCATATTTTGTATTTTATTTAGAGACAGGGTCTCACTGAGTTGCTTAGCACCTCACTTTTTGCTAAGGCTGGCTCAGACTCCCAAGCAGTTGGAATTACAGGAGTGTGCCACCATGCCCAGCAAAGATGCTCTATTTATTTAGATGTATCCTCCTCCTCCATACACGTGCTGTTATTATTTCATATTGAAAAATATTAACTTTAGAGCCAGGCACGGTGGCACAAGAGTGTAGTCCTAGCAGCTTGGGAGGCTGAGGCATGAGTATCACAAGTTCAAAGCCAGTCCCAGCAACTTAGTAGGCACTTAGCAACTCAGCAAGACCCTGTCTCTAAATACAATTTTACAAAAAAGGGCTGAGGATGTGGCTCAGTGGCTAACAGCTCTTGGGTTCAATCACCAGTATGGGGGTAGGGGTGGGGACACAACTTTTTAAAAGGCTGTTAACTTTAGCTATTTAAACTCACCCAATACAAAGGAATATGTGCCCATTCCCATCTTTCAATTAGAAAGTAAACTTGATCAAGTTCACTGTGACTTAAAATATATTTTTTAAATTACATTACCCTATACAGATAACCTGTATGCTGTAAATATATATTTTTTTCTTTTTGTACAATTTCATCTGTCAACCTTTAAAAGAACTTTCCATCTGTGAACTGTAGCTCACACCTATAATCCCAGTGACTCAGAATGCTGAAGCAGAAGGATCATAAGTTTCAAGCCAGCTTGGGTAACAGCAAGACCCTGTATTTAAAAAAAAAAAAAAAAAAAGGCTAGCTAATGCTACGGTTTCAACTGGTCAACGTCCCTTAAATTTTGTTGTTGTTGTTTTGGTGGTGCTGGGAATTTATCCCAGGGCCTTGTGCATGTGAGGCAAGCATTCTAAACGGAGCTATGTCCCCAGCTCTCCTTAATATTAAACAAACTGATTTTCTTAAGTTCCCTCAAGCCGCTGGCCAGTCAGCCCATTTAGCTTTTGCTCTGGGATGGAGAACCACAAAGAGAACTGAAGATCAAAGATCCAGCTCTCTCCCATGATGGGAAGCCCCTGGACAACATCCCTGCTTGCCTGACAGCTTCTGTTAAGGAACTTTTGGCACTCAGGGCTTTGCCTTACTACAAAGATAGCATATGCCATTGCCAATTAACTGGGAAGTAGTTTTTGGCAATGGTTACCAATTGGTGAAAACAATCTATCATGCCTAATCAAAAAAGACAGGTGGTTGTGTAAATCCACCAAACCTCATATTCCTGCTACATGCATATAGCTGTAGTGAAGTCTGGGCAAAATGAAGCTTTATGTGTTTTAATCAATCTGGTTAAGAGTTTACACACCTTCGGAGGTAAGAAATACTTAAAAATAAACTAGTGTTTGAACCTTTATTTTAACCACTTTTTGGAAGCTCTTTTGGGGCAGGACAATAACATGGCAAAAAAAAATTTTTTTTTTTTTTTAAATGAGCAGACCTGCCCCTGAGACATGTCAACAAATAAATATGTACTGAATTTTGAATTATTTATAGAAAACTCTGGTAAATTTGCCATGTAAGGCAAAGATTTATTTATAGGTTTTATTTAACCTATTTATTTATAGGTTTCCATTTGTGGTGACCAAAATACCTGACCAAAACAACCTGGAGAAAAGTTTATTTTAAGCTCATGGTTTCAAGTCAGGCATAGTGGTGCACACCTGAGACAGGAGGATCACGAGTTCAAAGCCAGCCTCAGCAAAAGCAAGATGCTAAGGAACTCAGTGAGACCCTGTCTCTAAATAAAATATAAAATAGGGCTGGGGATGTGGCTCAGTGGCTGAGTGCCCCTGCGGTGCCACTGCTATCACCATCCCCACCACCAGAGAAGAGAAGAGAAGAGCAAAAACGCAAAACGCTCATGGTTTTAGAGGTTCAGTCCATGATTGGCCAACTCCATCTCTGGGCCTGAAGTAAAGGCAGAGCATCATGGCAGAAGAGAGCTGCTCACCTTAAGATAGCCAGGAAGCTGAGAGATATTGGGAGAAGCCAGAGACAAAATATATCTCTTGCAAGGAATGCCCCCAGTGACCCACTTCCTCCAGCCAAGCCCCACCTTGCCCACAATTACCACCTAGTAATCTATACAAACTATTAATCCATCAAATTGGATCAATCCATATGTTGCATCACAGCTCTTATAATTTAATCAATTCCACCTCCTGCATTAACACAGGAGCTGTCAGGGGAAACCTCATATCCAAACAGTAACATTATGTAACTTACCACAGATTTTACATTTTGTAAGTATAGATTTCTGCACAGGTTTTTATAATATAGGTCTATATTCCCCAATATGATAATCAATAGCTACATGGGATTATGGAGCACTTAAAATGAGGTCAGTCTAGACTGAGATGTGCTAAACATTTCAAATACTTAATAATTAGAAAAAATGTAAAACATCAATAATTTTATAATGATTATGCACTTAAATAGATATTACATTAAATAATTGCCAAAAATAATTTCAAACAAAAGAGAAAAGGGGAGCAAAGGGAAAACAGGCTGAAGTGGCTAACCAAGAAACTACATTCTACCTGCAGAAACAGACAATTAAAATGAGGCGAATTCAGTCTCTGGTGAATCAGGAGAAAGAAGCCAAGTTTGATTAATCATATACCATGTCTTACCAGTGGTCCCTGTCTCCCTTCTTGTATAATCCAGAGGAATGAACTATTTTGTAAATTCAAACTTTTAGTAGCTCCAGAAACATTTTTAAAAGAAGATAATCCCCTAAATCATTCCCTTTAAATGTAAATGATATTTCTTTTAGAAGTGAAATTGTTTGCTGGCTTTTGTTTTTTGGGGGGGTACAAACAGAAAAAAGTAGGATGTTGAATTGTGGGAGGCTTGGACCATTTTAATAATCCATAGGTGAGAGGTTAGTTTTATATCCCACAATACAAAGCATATTATACTGTAGTTTGGAGCTGAGAATAAAAAAGAAAAGAAAAACCTTACCCATTTTCTTATTTTGTAAATAAGGCTTTCAGGATATTTTAAATTACATATGTGATCTCTTTTTTGTTGCTTGCATTATATTTCAGATCTGGTGTGCTAAAAGAAAAGAATACATGATCTGTATTCAAATTTTCTAGTTCTTTGATAATGAGAATAGTTCCTCCCCAAAAGTCTGTTTTCTTGGGCTGGGGTTGTGGCCCAAGTATTAGAGCACTTGCCTAGCATGTGTGAGGCACTGGGTTCTAGTCTCAGCACCTCATCTAAATAAATAAAATAAAGGTCCATCAACAAAGGAGTTGATACTAACACATGTAAAAGTTGGAAAAAAAAAAAAAAAGTCTTTCCCTATTATTATATGCATTCAATACTGTCCAGCAACCAGGGTTGTTGTTGGCAATCAAATGAAAAAAAAAAAAAAAAAAAATACAAGCTAGTGCAGATTCCATGCCACAAAGAAAGAAATTCATCTTTATTTATTGTTTCCTGAGAAATATGAACTATTAGGATCTTACCCTCTTTAGGCAGAGAAATTAAGGGTTTATTTTTCCTTTCCAGAGCTCAAAATCAAATTGGCTGGGAAGTAGCTCAGTGGTAGTGTGCTTGCATAGGTGTAGAGGCTCTGGGTTCAATTCCCAGCAGTGCAACAAACAAACAAAAAGAACTCATGTAACAGATCATTTTGGGGGGCCTAAATCTTTAAGGAATGTCAAAAATGAATATGAACATCAGGTGTGGGTGGTGCAGTGGTATACACGTGTAATCTAAATGACTTGGGGGGTTGAAGCAGGAGAATGGTGAGTTTAAAGCCAGCCTCAGAAACTTAGAGAGAAGCCCTAAGCAACTGAGTGAGAGCCCGTCTCCAAATAAAAAAAAGGGGGGGGGGCTGGGATTGTTACTCAGTGGTTAAACAGTACTCCTAACTTCAATCCCCAGCATACCACCTCCCCCAAAAAAGAAAGAAAGAGAGAGAAAAGATATATGAGGTGAATGGTAATGGCACTTTATTTAAAAATATATTTTTTGTTCATGTGCATTTAAGCTTCTATTTAATTATAGGAAACTCTTCAAATCATTCATATTTTTATCTATAAGTTCATCATTTGAACACTTAAGCAAAGCTCAAACAAAACTACCAATGCATACTTTAAAATGTCAACATACCACACACTCAAAATTAATAAAGAGGACAGAAACTGGGAGGGGACAGCCACGTTTTCAGCTTTGATAGTGATGATGATTTCATAGGTGCATACTTTTCAAACATTGAATACATATATACAGCTTCTTATAATGTCACTCATGAAGTTTCTTTTACACAAAAACTAATTATAGGGGGTTGGGGTTGGGGCTCAGTGGTGGAGCACTTACCTAGCATGTGTGAGACCCTGGGTTCAATCCCCAGGACTACATAAAACTAAATAAACAAAATAGGGGTGTCGTGTCCATCTACAACTAAGAATATTGAAAAAAAAAAAAACTAATTGTATTTCAGTCTGTATTTCCACATTGTTGGAAGTTTTCATCATCCTCTTTCAGTGTGTCAACTGAATGATTCATTTTACATTCTTGACTTCCTTACTATCAAAAATTTCTAAAGCAATTTAAATTATCTGAATGAAACCATGTTTAGAACAAGTGGTCCAGATGTGAGCATCTGACTGATTTGCCTTAGGATAGAAATTCCGAGTTAAGATTAATGTCTTTAAATACCAAACAGACCAGACATAACAAATTAAAGTGAAAGGCATGTAAAACAATTCAACTTTTGTCTTAGAAATATCCAAGATGTTTTCTATGCAGATTCACTAAGGAAATGAAATTAAAGCTGACTTCAATGAACAAGGCAGAGACTATTTATTATATTTAGATAGTGAGGTTTTAATTGAGAACTTTATTTTTAGGTCAAACTCATTATGTTGCCCAAACTGGTCTCAAACTCTTGGGCTCAAGCAATCCTCCTGCCTCAGTCTCCAGAGCAGTTGGAACTACAGGTGCATGGCTTTCCTATATATACTTTTAGAATGCTATCAATCAAGTTTGTAACTTCCAAAGTAGAATAATTCAGAATTTTTATGCCCTAATTCCTATTTTCTCTTAAGGAAAAAAGAAACTGACTGTGGAATCACATCATCAGAGATGTTTTTCTATTGGTATTTCCTCTATTATGAGTCCTCTTGGCTCTTCAAGTTCTAATCACAAAGTCCTTTTTCTTTTCCCATTGCTCGGGATCAAACCCAGGATCTTGTAAACTCTAGGCAAGTGCTCTATCACCGAATTACACACCCAGCCCACAGAGTACTTCTGATTACTTATATAGTACTGGTTTTGAAGAGATTGTAAGATTTTATCTATATTGAGTTCATAGCCAATGCAAATTTCTGCTATAGAATATGAATGGCTGCCATGAATCCAGTTTCTGCTTAAAACTTAAGAGAAAGATGGGATAAGAGTATATTCCACTGTTTTAAGAATAGACTCAAAATCATTTAACTTCAGTTTTTTCATCTCTGTAACAGAGTTAACAATAATAATTCATCATTATGTTGACAGAATTATATGAGTCCATACTGGCAGTGCTTTTGACACTACAAATTAAGCATACCCATTAATTAGCTTTTTAAAGATGGATATGTACAAAGAAGAATTAAAGGACTAAATTCAACAGCAAACCACAAAGAATAATCGTGCTTTAATTCTAGAGTTAACTTTAATTTTATTATAGCCAAGGTTTAATACTAATTTCCCTACATTTCTTCCGTTGACCCTCCATTCAACCACATCAAAATGGGTGGTGAATTTTGGAAGAAAATAAATATGTATTTCTAGTTCAGGCTAGAAGACTTTCTAGATTATCTATATGGTTATTTGCTTCCATTAGTTCAAGTATCCAATTACTAATGTACCAGGGAAAAAGGCACAGAAATAAATGTCTGTTGGCTGGGGCTGTAGCTCAGCGGTAGAGTGCTTGCCTAGCATGCATGAGACACTGGGTTCAATCCTCAGCACCACATAAAAAGAAATAAATAAAATAAAGGCATGCTGCTTATACAAAAAAAAAAAAAAAAAAAAAAAGAAAGAAAGAAATGTATGTTGAAGTTCCAACACAATTAGTGGCATTAAAAACCAAACCAAGAACATTTCTTTCCCAGTAAATTGTTCATTCCATTTGACTGTCTGACCATTCTCCTGGGAATTTCTCCCTAAGAAAACAGCTGAAAAAGAAGCAACTTATTCCACAGAGGAACAATAAATTAAATGGTGGAACCACATGTTAATATGAACTATGAAGGCATTAAAAGTCATAATTATGAAGATCATCTGACACTTGAGGAAATATATAAACTACAAAGCTAGGTGGGGGAAACAACTACAAAAATTATATATACAGTATAATTACAATTATTTATAAAAAAAATAAATACATAGTCATAGCATGAAAAAGAACATGAAGATGGAACTGATGACATGGTAGGGGAAATGGGTAAATACCAATTTCCTTGAATCTTTGGAACACTGCTTATTTCATTTGTTCACTGCCATCCCCTAACCCCAACCTGCTTTCCTACAGAAGAATTACTCGACATTCACTGAACTGCTAAACATTACTAACATGTTAAGTCTTTTTCATATAGAGGTAGCATTATCCAGCTGCAATGACTTCTGAACAAAGCTGAAATTTTTTCAAGTAAACTTGAAGGAACACTAAGGTAGAGTACCTAAAAATAGCAAAAATTACCAAAAAAAAAAAAAAAAAAATATATGCTCAAAGTCAGAAGCCCTAGACCTCAGACTTTCTCCACCTTAAAAGACATAAATGGCTAACAAACATCCCCTCCAATGAGACTGACTGCTCTATGCTACAATCAACAATTTACTGATCAAACACATCTCATTTAACCCATTTAACCTCATTGTGAGTTTAAAGGATATAATTTTTTGGCATTTACTAAATGTTTAAACAAACAAATACACCAAAAACTGTGGCTCATCATCTCTGTAAAATAGGCAATTAAGTCTGCCTTTCTCTCTAATCTGTTTTGCTAGTAGGAAATAAAACTTAATAATCCAGTTCTGAAATGCATGCCATTATATAAAATGTTATAGTTATCATCTCTACTGCCCCTACTAAGACCTGGTGGCTTAAGGTGAAATCTTCGAATCTTAAAAGTGTTGTTTAAACCAAATGGCAAAGGTGAGAATACACAATAAAAAAGGAAAAATACAATTCAATACATGCTATGGTTCATATAGGAGGGAGTTCGGAAAATGCTTTCAAATTTCAAGACAATTATCCTCCCAATGGACAATGAAAGTACTGAGAATGAATACATAATACAGCAGAACTCCCTGCAGAAAGAATACATTTGCTAGTAGAAATTCCGGTCATCATTTAAATTTAAGCAAGTTAGAACTTAATATCTACCAATCTTCTCTATAATTACTTAAATTTGACAATTCAGTCTTAATTGTATGTAGTTACCTTTTACAAAATATATGATTTAAAAATATTTACTAAATATGGCTTAGTAAATATGGTTTAAAAAATATGGTTTGGGCTGGGGATGTGGCTCAAGTGGTAGCGCGCTTGCCTGGCATGTGTGCGGTCCAGGTTCGATTCTCAGCACCACATACAAACAAAGATGTGTGTCCGCCGAAAACTAAAAAATAAATTAAAAAAAATATATGGTTTGCTTGGGGGCTGGGGCTGTGGCTGAGTGGCAGAGTGCACGTGTGAGGCACTGGGTTCGATCCTCAGCACCACATAAAATAAAGATATTGTGTCCAACTACAACTAAAAAATAATTTTAAAAAATTTTAAAAATATATGGTTTGCTTGAAGGGAAAAAATACTCTAAGCTTCATCATATATTATAATCAATTTAAAGGTACATAGAAATAACTTCACCTCCTCAAACAATTAATTAAAGAACTTTAAACCAGAAAGCCATATATAGTCATCCCATCTAGACAAAGAAAAACCTAGACAAGGTTATATACTGGGACTCTTAGGCTGTGGCCCTGGAAAGGGGTCAATTATCATGTGGCTAGAACAACTTTGTAGTAGTAATATGTAAACTGAAACCATTGGTTTCTCAAATTAGTACAACAGTGTTCCCCAAAAAAGGACAGCTAGATGGTAATATAATCTAATGAAATAATGGTACCTTATGTTGATAAAAAACCAATACATTCTGGGTGCAGTAGGGCATGGCTATAATCACAACAATTCAGGAGGCTGAGGGAGAAGGATTGAAAGTTCAAGGCTTGAGCAATTTAGTGAGGCCCCGTCTCAAAAATTTTAAAAAGGGCTGTAAAAGATTGGGGATATAGCTCAGTAGTAGAGCATTTGCCTAGCATGTGCAAGTCCTGGGGGTTCAATCCTCTGTACCACAAAAATAAATAAATTTGATTAATTTAAAACAGTCGAGGGGGTTGTCACTCAGGCAGGGCACTTCTGGATTAAATCCCCAGTACCACAGTGAGTGGGGGGAAAAATGCACATTCTGAGCCTAATTCTCCATAGAAACAACAGATACACATAACAGCAGCACAGAAAACACCTTGATATAATGAAAGAGCAAGGTATAATTCACATTTGTGAAAACAACATGGAAAAAGTCTGTACATGTGTAAGCAAAAGCCAGAAAACAATGTTGAAGAAATAAGAAGTTGGTTTTAATAAAAGTAGCGCTCTCACTTTTTTGGGGGGTACTGGGGATTGAACTCAGGTACTTTACCACTGGGCTACATCCTCAGTCTGGTGTTTTGTGTTTTGTTTTTGTTTTGTTTTGAGATTGGGTCTTGCGAAATTGGTAAGGGGCTCACTAAACTGCTAAAGCTGACCTTGGACTTGAAATCCTCCTGCCTCGGTCTCTTGAGTTGCTGGGATTTTACAGGTGTGCACCAACATGCCCAGCTAGTACTCTCACTTGTAATACAAGAAGTTAACCATGAGGCAGGCAGAGGAGCGCTGGGGGCTGGGACTGAACCCAGGGTACTTTACCTCTGAGCTACATCCCCAGTCTTTTTTATTTTTTGAGATAGGGTCTTACTAAGTAGCTTGTGATCCTACTGCCTTAGCCTCCTGAGTCTGAGGCATGAGCCACAATGCCCACACCATGATTCTTTTTTTTATTTTTTATTTTATTTTTTAAATAGTTATAGATGGATAGCATGCCTTTATATGTTTAGTCTTTTATGTGGTGCTAAGGATAGAATCCAATGCCTCACACGTGCTAGGCAAGCGCTCTGCCACTGAGCTACAGCCCCAGTTTCCATGATTCATTTTTATCATGTTACTAAAAGGGTAACCTGACTAAACACTGTTCTAAGTGCTTGGTATACAAACATAAAGCTGAGATACAAAGTTGTGCTTTCAGAGCTCAACAAGTTCATGAAGTAGCTAGGTGGTCAGAGTTAAGTGCCTACATATAGATGCAAAGTTCTCTCCTCAGACTTCACTAAGCCCACCTCCTTAATTCTAAGACTAAGTTTCATTCGGGTTTGGAAATAGGGAACAGATGGCCTATGCAGCATAAACTCTCACAAGAACTAATTTTTACCAATCACGTGTGGCTAAAATCCAGACTTTTACCTACAGATTAGTGAGCAACAGAAACCCTTATAATGATGTGACAATTATTCAGTGTGACAGTTGTTTGTATCACTACCAAATGTGAGTTTTAAAACATAGGCTAACACCTCTGGTTCCCCAGGATTAAAGCAAAACAAAACAACAACCAAAAAAAAAAAAAAAAAAAAAAAAGCATGAGAAATATAAAACAAGTCATAGAAAAGAAATTTTTTTTTTTTTTTTTTTAGTGAGTAATTCTTAGAAAGTAGGTAACAAAGAAAAATACAGATATAGAGAACTACTCATTCCAGTATTCATTATACCATGGCTTCAGGAAATATTCTCATTAAATAATAATCATCATCATCAAAGGGAATAAAGTTATCTGTATACTACTTATTCAAATTGTGATGCTTTCATCAGTGACTGCTAATGAAGAATACTGAAGACTTCTGTTCACATCACAAGGTCCTAAATGCATCATTTGTTCCTTTTTGTTTCAGAAGAAGTGAGCCTCTGCCCTCAGGTTGCAAGCTCCTTGAGAGTTGGTATCATGTCTGTTTTGATCACCGCTGTATTACCAGTGCCAAGTCCAGTGACCAGAACATAGTCCATGCTTGTTTTTTACTTGTATGTAAAGTCAAATTTTAGATATTTCTTAGTGTGTTACACAGGTTATGTCACCCATGTTTACCTAATGATAGGACTGGCTTAAAAAAAAAATCAGGATTCAAAATTAGGACTAAATGTCAACTTTGATTTTAAATACAATGAAAAACAAGGTAGAAGCAGGTGTGGTGGCTAATGCCTATAATCACAACAACGCAGAAGGATCACAAGCTGAGGTCAGCCTAGGCAACTCAGGTGAGAGACTCTATCCCAAAATAAAAGGGCTAGAAATGTTGTTCAGTGGTAGAGAATCTACATATCAAGTGCAAGTTCCTGGATTCAGTTCAATCTCCACTACTGAAAGAAAGAAGGGGGGGGGGGCACCATTAAGAAAATGAAGAGTTGATTCACAGATTGAGAAAAATTGTTCACAGCTCATATTACCTGACAAAAAGCTTATACAGATCTAGAATGTACAAAGAAATTCAACAAAAAAACCCACAAGTAATCAAAATTTTAAGTGATATATATGAAAGAACAGAGACTGTTCATATTGAACAAAATATCATACCTAAAGATAAAGCAATATGCACATAGGTGGTAAACATTTATCATCAAGGAAATGCAAATTAAAAGCACAATGAGTTATCATCACTTACTCAATAAAATAGCTAAAATAAAAATGAATGACTAAATGTTAAGAAGAACACAAAGCATCCAGAACTCTAAGGCACTGTGGTAAGAGTTTTAAATGGTACATTTTGGGTAACTATTTCACAGTTTCCTATAAAGTTAAACATACTTCTACCCAATGGCTTTATAATTCAACCTCAACACAAATTAAAACGTATGTTCACAAAAACTTCTCCAGATATATTTACAGCAGTCTTACTTGTAATATAAAAAAGTCTGGAAATAACCCAAAAGTCCACCATCAGATGAATGGAGAAAGTATGGTACATCCATAAAATAGAATACTGCAACATTAAAATAAAACCCTTTTGATTCCTGCAATTACATGTATGAAAACTCACAAACAAACAAGCAAAACACTAGAGTATGCACACTGCATGATTTCATTTACATGAAATACAAATACAGGGGGAGAATTGAAATAATGTCGCAGGGAGGTAAGCAGGAACTTTCTGGTAAAAGTAAGTGTCCTAAATTTTTAGTTACTAAAAGTTACAGAAATACAGATTTATTTAACTTATTTATTTACTTTTTATTTTTTTGAGCAGGGCATTTACCAGGGATTGAACCCAGGGGCACTTAACCACTGAGCCACATCATCAGACCTTTTTATTCTTTGAGACAAGGTCTCACTTAGTTATTTAGGGCCGTGCTAAGTTGTGATCCTCCTGCCTCAGCCTTCAGAACACTAGGATTACAGATATGTATCATATTCTTCTAGATAACTACTTTTTAAAAACTCATTGAATTGAACATGTATCTCTGCATTTAATTTGACATATATATTTCTAAAATCAATGCAAAAGGATTTCAACACTCATCCTACTGTTAACTGCCTTATGTAAGGGCAGTTCCAGTATATAAACATCATGGTATTTCTTAACACAAAGAAATACTTAGGATTATCTCTGTGCAGCTCTGTTCAATAGCTATGAAAAAAGGGTCTTCTTTCAGATTATCTGTACAGCTAGTTAAGTCATCTTTCATTTTCCTCCAGCATTTCATCCTGAAGGCTGAGCTTGATAATCAGACTAGCACTATTACATCCTGACTGACCAGCATTCACTTCTAATCAATAGCAGGTGCCAGGTGGGCCTTAAGCCAAAGTAACAATTTTTATCCTATTCAAGAGCAAATACCCTTCTTAAGATCTAAGTCATCCAAAGAGAGAGAATGACATCTAGAAATACAATGCAATGCCATGTGTTTGGCTCTTTTGGAGGATAGCTCTTCACACAGAAAGTTGTTGTGTTAGCCTCATGGAACACCACAGAGTATAGCAACTCCACACCTTGCAATATGGAGAGTCAATGGCTGCAATCAAAAGTAACTTAAGAAAACTCCTTTGATTATGGTACTTTTGCAAACAGAAATTGTTTATCTTATTTTCACACTAAACTTTAGGCCTAAATTCTCTATTTGTTCAGTCTTCTCAATTCTTTGCCATTTTGGGGGTGTCTATCTCTTAAAAATTAATATTCCCCCCCAAAATCATTAATCAATGCAAGATTTTTCAATCATATATAGATTGCCCTTAAAAATTACAAACTTTGTGGGTAGGGCTGTGGCTCAGTGGTAAGCACGCTTGCCTGGCATGCATGAGGCACAGGGTTCAATCCTCAGCATAATAAAAGCAAAATAAAGATATTGTGTCCAACTACAACTTTAAAAAATACATGTTTTCTTAAAAATTACAAAATTTTAAAGAATTTTTCCAGTGTTGAGGATTAAGCCCAGGACCCCACACATGCTAAGAAAGACTCTACCACTGAGCAACACCCCCCCCCAAATTTTCAATTAGGTGACTTTTTAAAATAAGCTATAAAGCAGTCAGTTGTAAAGGGAAAAGGAGAAGAGAGGCCACTTTACCACTTTACTCAACCAGAAACTAAGGCTCACAAAATTAAACCATGCCCATGAAAATTTAGATAAAAAGAGGTGACAGTTCTGCTGGGCTCCAGAGACTGTAACTATAGCAAAAGTCTGAACTGAGTGAGGCTGAAAGAGTGAATTATTATAAAATTCAATGAAGCTTCTTGTACATGGTGGGTGACCAAGAATTTATAAGAGAAAAGAAATGAGCACTGATCACAGATTTTATATTACAGTTGCTGTCTTTCTTCACAAATATATGGGGGCCTGGGGTTGTAGCTCAGTGGTAGATCACTTGCCTTACATGCGTGAGGCACTGGGTTTGAGTCTCAGCACCACATAAAAACAAATGAATGAAGATATTGTGTCTATCTACAACGAAAAAAATATTTTAAAGAAATTTAAAAAGTAGTGCCTGTGTCTGAAGCAAACCCTAGGAAAGTTAGAAGGAAAATAATACAACAAGTTTTTATTAAAGAGGAGCCCATTTATATCCTCAACTGACAATCAAAAAATTTTTAGACAAAGCAAGCCCACTGTCACTGAATGGGCTTGAGGACTGCAGTGGGAGTACTTTAAGGTGTAGTAACGAATAAATCAAGATTTTGAAAATGCTGGTTCCACACAGATCACACTTTCCTTCCTAGTATAATTCAACTGGGTGTCATGGTGCATGCCTGTAATCCCAGTTAACTCAGGAGGCTAAGGCAAGAAGAGTCCAAGTTCAAGGCAGCCTGGGCAACTTAGTAAGACCGTGTCTGAAAATTAAAAAAAATAATAAGGGTTACAGGGTAACTTGGTGATAAAGCATCCTTGGGTCCAATCCCCAGAACAACAAACAAACAATAACAACAATAAGAAACCTTAACAATCCAGAAAGCTCATTCCTTCACTATTTCCAAAATCCACAAACTTTAGAAAACTGGATAAATACAAAGTATAGGCATAAAGGATCAAAGGCTACTCACTGAAATTGACTATTTTAACAAAAACACCCTAAAACATAATCTGAGATCCTATGTTTTCCAAAACAGACTGAAGGACTGAGACAGAACAAAACTAGTTAGAAAAAAATCTCTTTGGCAAACACTTCAGAGACGCAATTAGCACCCACTCAATTCATCTATTATGATAGCTCAAACTTATTTTGGCATTTAACTAAAATTGGTATAGGGATGATGGCCTAAACATAACAATAAATGAACTGAGAAAAGTACCAACTGTGGGATCTCATAGACAACCCCACTCAATATAGAATACTCCCAGAGATAAAGCACATCTATAAATTTGGAATGGTTTAACTTGCATTCTTCCAAACTCTGTAACTCTTTACAAGTGCAAGTAGAAATATAGATATGCTGTAGCAAAAAGATACAGCTGCAGCTAGCAGATGTCAGGCTCTTTGCTCTGTGATCATCAACTAGGCCTGTGTGCCTTGCCAGGGTTTTCCTAGTGGCTGCCTAAATCAGCTCTCTGGGCTATGCCCAGAGAACTGAGGGAGGTTCTTCCTACTAGACAGCAATCTAGAACTAAAATGTAATAGGATGATAATGGCTCAGCTTTCTCCTCTATAAAAAATAAAAATACCATTTATCTGGGTTTTCCTCCATATCTTGGGGGGAGGGTTCATTATGAGGATAAAAAGCTCTGAAAATTAAAAGTGCAATGCAAATATGAAGCCATTAATATAGTTGGGACTGAATGTGAACAACATAAATGGAAGGTAGATGGGTACTTCATCAGGGCAAATAACCATGATGGTGTTGTAGTTCAGTGGTAGAGTACTTGCCTAGAACGTGCGAGGCATGGCTTAGATCCTCGGCAGCACATAAAAATAAAAGTATTGTGTCTATCTATATGTCAAAAATGTGTGTGTGTGGGGGGAGACCAATAGATAATTAAACAGGCAGTATTCTTTATGTCCTGCCTCTCCTGTCACAGGTAATTTAGAACTATTCCTACTTAAAGCTATAATTCAAACATCACCTCTTCATGAATACTTCCTTATACTCACCTTGAGAGAATTAGATCCTCCCACATCTGCACTCTTACATTACAGCCCCATAAGTACTTCTATGGTGTCACCTGTCATAATGTACCAAGTGACTTATTTTCTATGCCTGTGACTGTTGATTTCCTGGAGCTCTTCACTTCTATGACCACAGCTCCCAGTGTCCTATTTGGACACACTATATATTCTAACTTTTCTTAATTCCAGTTAATCAACTATGATACAGTGGAAGAAAAGTTTCTATATATTTTTTCTGCTAAGGCATATTTCCTAGATACTAATCCACACTGATAAATGAACGAATTAATGAGACACTGATTTATTCAGGCTGGGATGGCCAATCAACTTATTTTCTATTGTGCTATGATTTGAAAAAAGGTTAGGAAACACTATGTAAATGTCAAATTTTAAATTTTTTAAATATTAAACTAATAGAAAAGCAGACTTAAGCACTAAACAAATAGGGACATCAATTAAAGCATCAAGAAAAAATACAATGACTAGAATAATTATTTCACATAGTGTTGACTAGAAAATAAATATTTCAGAACATTGGCATCAGGTAAAGCATCATATCCTGAAAGAGAAAAATAACACAGCTACCTCACATAAGCAGTCAGTCTGTGCAAACACCATATGGTCTGCTAATTAAAAAAAAAAAAAAAAAAAACAGAATTTACTTTTTTATCCTGCAGATAAAAATGAAAATGGAGCTGCCAGAAGTATTTTAGAAATTGTTTTCCCACCCCCAAATGTCTAATAAAATACATACTTAGTACCCTAAGTTTGTTCATCAAACTCCCTTGGAAAGCACAAAATGCTTCATCAGCCACATTTTTTTAAAAAGCAAAATTGATCAGGTTAACCTTTTCACTTTAAATCTGTATTTTAAAACCACATTCTTGGGGCTGGGGATGTGGCTCAGGCCTAGCATGCGTGCGGCCCGGGTTCAATCCTCAGCACCACATACAAACAAAGATGTTGTGTCCGCCGAAAAACTAAAAAATAAATATTAAAAAAAAAAACAAACCACATTCTTTGCATTTTGCACTCCACAAGTTCAAATCCTCTTCCCTTCCCTCTCTATTCCACCTACAAAATTCAGGCCTCTGCCATCTCTTGCTTATTCCTACCCTAACCATCTCAAATTGCCTCCCTGACTTTAAGATTGCCTCCATAAAATTAATATTTTCCCAGTAAATTACCTCAAGAATACTAATAAGTCATGCTTCCCTTCTTAAAAACAAAACAAAACTGTAACTGTTTTAATTCTATTACGTATAGGATAAAATATATGCTCTTACATAAAGCATAGAAGGTGTTCTAAACCTAGACATCAGTTACCTATCCAGTCTTATTTACCTCCACCCTCGACTTCATCCTCCATGAGAACTCTTTTCTCCATCTTCTCAAAGCTAACTTTCATACATACAAGAACTGCCCTGGGTATTATCCCTTCAGAAGAAACTTTTCCGGGCTCATTATTCAAGAACTGAAAGCCTCTCTGGAGTGTGTTCTCTAACCAGATAAGAGGATTGAGGTAACAACCTTATTTTTACTAAAAGGAAACCTAGATTAGTACAAGGCTGAGCAGCAACAGCTTCACTTTACTATTCAAATTCTTTGGCTCTTGATCCTCTGCCCATTTTAAGGGTTGTCTTTTTAATACATTTTTGTTGTTGTTGTTGTATATACCTCAAAACCCTTGTTCATAGATTAATATTAAAGCAGAATAACCTTGCAAGTTGTTTATAGGGAATATTTTTCTGTCGGTAACTAAATTTCCTACTATATAGGAATGTTTTACATTCCTATTTCCATTGTCTTACCAAGACCTATACCTCACCTTTTCTCCCCCTACCCCACCCCATCCCACCCCACCACTGAGACTGAACACGGGGTCTTGCACATGCTAGGCAAGTGCTATTCCACTCTGCTACACCCCAGCCCTTTTAATTTTTTATTGAGACAGGATCTCGATGATAAGTTGTTGAGGCTGGCCTTGAACTTTTGGTTCTCCTACCTCAGCATCCCAAATAGCTGGGACTACATGCATGCATCATCATGCCTGGTGACCTGTACTTCTTTAAGCCTTACACTGCTAAAAAGGATGAATGCCAATATCATAGAGTCAGAATTATACCCCATAAGGAATTATTATCATCAAGCTTATTAATCATAGTATGTACTCAAAAGCTGAGACAAATGTGCCACATACAACGCTGAACCCTAATATTTACCTTCTTTCCATTTCAAAATCACCTTTCAATGAGGGTCCTCCCCATACCCTCAACTTAATCTGAATCTTCCTCTTTCCTTAGCCTTTTCATTTTTGTAACATTTTAAATATCAATCACCTTAAACATATAAAACATATTTTCAGGCTGCATATATATAACTTTGCTGTTTGTCTCTTCCATTAGAATTGAATTTCAATGAAGGCAAAGGCTTTGTCTTATTCCTTGATTTAACTTCAATAATAGAATGCTGCCTGGCGTGAAGTCAGCAGTTAAATATTTAATAAATGTAAATCAGATCACATAACTATCACACTGATAACCCTTCAATGGTTACCCATCACTCAGAATAAAATCAGCATCCCAATTCAGAACACACAAGTTTCCTTCTTCAGACAACTCTAAGCTGACCACTTAATATTATTCTGTTTGTTGTTGTTAACAGGAATCTATTAATCAGTATTCTATTTCTTTTATCCCAACTTAAAAAGGATTATTCATTTTGAAATAATCTCAAATTTTCAATAATAATTCAAAGAACTCTATGGATAGCATTACCCAAATACACAAATTGATCAATTTTTATCATTTTCCTTTTTTCTATCTACCTACCTTTTAATCTCCCTGTTTGCCTAAACCAGTTGACAGTAAGCTAGAAACATTTTATGACTTTACCTGTAAATATCTTAGTGTATAATTATTAAGAACTAGAAGACTGGCCAGGCACAGTGATACTTGCCTGTAATCCCAGTGACTTGGGAGGCTGAGGCAAGAGGATCCCAAGTTCTAGGACACCTCAGCAATTTAGCAAGACCCTCAGTAACTTAGCAAGACCTGTTTCAAAATAAAAAGTTTTAGGGATGTAGTTCAGTGGTAAAGCACCCCTGGGTTAAATCCTCAGTACCAATAACAAAAAGAAAGAAAAAATTTACTTATATACTCATAGATAATTATCAAAATAACTAACATTAATATCATACCATCATCTACTTGCAAACGTAGTCTAAGATTTATATGGAAAGGCAAAGCCGAATGTTTTCCTAGGATCAAGGCAAACAGAGATAGCTGGTTACTGTACTACATGATGGAATACTACTTCACCAACAAACTACTGATGAACATAAGATGAATCTCAAATGTGTTACACTAAGTTAAAGGAGCCACACAAAGAAGGCTATATACTATAATTCTATTTAAATGACATTTTATACACATATCAGGCAAGTGCTCTACCACTGAGCTACATTCCCAGTTTGGCTACATGACATTTTTAAAAGGCAAAACTTAGGGAACAGAGAATAGGTGTTTGCCATGGGATATGACAAAGGAGAGGACTTAGGTAGACCCTGTGTCAAAACACAAATTAAAAACTAAGGGCTAGGGTTGTAGTTCAGTAGTAAAGTTCCCCTGGGTTCAATCCCCAGCATCAATAAAGTAAAATAAAACAAAAATGGAAAATAATATTTCTAGAAAATCAATCACACTAAGTTTGCGATCCTTCCTTATTTGAAAAATTTCTGAAGATGAGTGGGATGGGTAAGGATGCTTGGGATCCAAAATAAGTACAAGACTGACCTTCACAGTCTGCACCTTAGGTACCTCACTCATGCCCCCACTAGTCCCAGCCCTATTGAAGTCTCCAGCAAATATTTCATTTGGGCAGTCAAAGCACATAGAGTTACTTGCTATGCCTCTCTTCTTGGGAAAACAGAAGCAAACTTTCCTTGTGAAAATGCAGTTCTCATTCAAGGGTGAAAAAGATTTATCATAGTTTTGTCATGGCATTAGTTCTAAGAATGGTACAGGAAAACATACCTCATAAAATTAAACGGATAGAAAAGAAAATTAGTCTCAATAGTCACGAAAGGAAATCCCATCCTTCATGAGTACTAAAATACAAAGGCTAAAAACACATGCACCTGCTGTAATCCCAGTTACTCAAGAAGTTGATGTGAGAGGATAGAGAGTTTAAGCCCAGCCTGGGAAAGAAGGAGGGAGGGAACCAGGGAAGGAGGGGAGGGAGGGGAGAGGGAAGGGAAGGGAGGGGAAAGGGAAGGGAGGGGAGAGGGGAGGGAGGGGAGGGGAGAGGGGAGGGAGGGGAGAGGGGAGGGAGGGGAGGGAGGGGAGGAGAGAGGGAGGGAGGGGAGGAGGGAGGGAAGGAAGGAGGGAGGGAGGGAGGGGAGGGGAGGAGGGAGGGGAGGAGGGAGGGGAGGAGGGAGGGAGGGGAGGGGAGGAGGGAGGGGGAGGGAGGGGAGGGGAGGAGGGAGGGAGGGAGGGGAGGAGGGAGGGGGGGGAGGAGGGAGGGGAGGAGGGAGGGAGGGGAGGAGGGAGGGAGGGAGGGGAGGGGAGGAGGGAGGGGAGGGAGGGGAGGGGAGGAGGGAGGGGAGGAGGGAGGGGAGGAGGGAGGGGAGGAGGGAGGGGAGGAGGGAGGGAGGAAAAAAATTCCCCTTCCAGATTTGTGATAAAAGCTCAGTGTAGCTAAGTTTAAGAAGAGGAGGAGGGAGGGAGGGAAGGGTGGAGAAGAGGGAGAGAGAGAGGTGGGAGGGGAGAAAAAGTAACTGAAATTGTTACTTTTTTTATTTGTCAGTACTGGTGATCTAACTCAGAGCCTCCTGCATGCTAGATAAAAGCCCCCTACCTCTGAGCTACATCCCAGCCTTGTTTCATTTTAAAATATCATTTTGTTAAATTGTCCAAGCTGGCCTAGAACTCCTGATCTACCTGTCTCAGTCTCCAGAATAGCTAGGATTATAGGTTTGCACAACCACTCTTGGTTGACATTATTACTTTAAATGTTAGACTTATTAAATAATTTAATTTGGAAGTTAACTGAAGACTTAACTTTAAAACTGAGTTGCATATCTAAACACTCAGCAGTCAAAAGTCAATTACTTCTCCCTGGGCCGTTAACTTGTGCAGGCAACCAGGACTCTTGGCACTAACTGATAAGGGTAGTGACTTTACTAAGGTTACAATACAAATTATCAGGAGCCAATAACAACTTCAGACTGTCCTTAAAATTGGATGTAGAATTTTTAGTAAGGTACTTAAAATTACCTGTTTATAATCTTAATTTGCAACCCTAACCTAAATTTTAAACACTTAAATTTGTGAACTGATTAAGGAAGAAGTCTATGACACCAACCTTCTTCCTGTGCTTTTCATTCTAAGTAAACTAGAACAATATTTGTACAAACAAGATAATGCAATACTAAAGGATTTTTAATATTGTTACATAATTTTTTCAGAAAAGCATACTATCATTTTTTATTGTGTTTTTTAACATTGTAGGAAACTAGAGGTTTTTATTTTTATTTATTTATTTTTTTTAGAGAGAGAGAGAGAGAATTTTTTAATATTTATTTTTTAGTTCTCGGTGGACACAACATCTTTGTATGTGGTGCTGAGGATTGAACCCAGGCTGCACACTTGCCAGACGAGCATGCTACCACTTGAGCCACATCCCCAGCCCACATACTACCATTTTAAACTAGGTCCCTTTCCTAACATACTGCCCACCCCAATTAAATTTAATGAACCAAAAGGCAAGTGATGAAAATTTTTCTTCCCCCGACTCCCACTCCAGGGACCTATTGGGCCATGGTTTACTTGAATATTATGGGTGTGGTATGAAATATTTAAACCACTAACTAAAATTTTCCATAAAAGCCCATCCAAAGTCGAACAGTTTTACTACTTAGAAACAGATTTATCTCAAGACACTGAAAAGATTTACTATTCTACTTATGACACTCTGGTTTTTCTACACTTAATATTTAGGTAGGAGGTGGTAAAGGGGGGAGAACGAGGGCGTAATTAGTTTTGCTTGTAAAACGTTCATCACAGTTGTAGTGCCAACTGAGCCATACAGCCTATTGGGGGTCTAATAGATTTCAGAGTATTATAGTTTGAGTAATAGAAGTGGGGGTTGTGGTGGAAATCAATAAATGGCTACTACTTCTTTGCACAGACCCATATGGAAGTAATCAAGCGCAAGGGTGGCAGCTGGGGCCAATAACAGTCACCTGCAGTTGAGGGACATGGGGGTTTCAGATGGGTTTTTAATGCTAATTTCCTACAGAAACAATGAGCTAGAAAGAGCAGAGTAACAGACGAGGCCGGATGAAGAGAGACCAGCCAGAACAATGGCTGCACCTGGTGCTGGGAGCAGAGGGACAGAGCCGGCACGCGCCTGCCGGCAACAGAGGGCACATCTGTCACCCTCAAAGGGGCCCATCCCCCAGCTCATCAGCAGGGTAAGTAATGCAAGGTTCCCAAACATTAACAGCTTGCCACACAGCAACAGGTTTGAGTTTTTAAGGCTGCTGCATTCTCTACACACACCTTTCTCTCATAACTAAGAATCAGTTAAGGAAGCAGGTTGGTCAGTCTGAAGTGAGATATTCAAAATATTCAAGAAACACATTTAAACTAAAATCTTTCAGTTATTGTGACTTCAATGTTTTGAGGGATAAGGATGTACCTCAGTGCTAGAAAGCTTCAGTGCCTAGCATGGTTGAGGCCCTGGGCCAATCCCCTGCACCACAGAAAGAAAACACATACAAATCACGTGGAAAGATAAATCTCAGTAACTAGTATGCTTCACAAATACTCTCTAATTTAATACTTTAATACTCATTTTTATTTCCACATTACAGTTTAGAAAACAGAGGCTCAGAGGAGAAGGTTAAATTAGCTCACAGTTACAGTCTCATGCCAAAGCCTATATACAATATTTTCATCACCTTTTTTCCATCTGTCCTAACCACCACAACCAAACTAAAATCCATATTCTATTTGTTTTAGCTCCAGCTGTAAGATGTCAATTGCAGATATTATGGACATACATGTTCTACACAGAACTGCACTCCACCTTACTAGAGATCTCTAACAAGCTGCTCAGGATTCAAAGATAGTAGGATTTCACTAGCTGTTGCTTAAACAAAAACACAAAGAGTTGCTTTTAGCAGGTTTTGACATATTTTAGAAAAGTAAATCCATATGCATTTAAATTTCCTAGCATAAATCTGTGTCATTACCTAGTTCTTAAAAGTTACATACTATTTCAGAAGCACATCAGCCAATGAGAATATAACAATCACTTATAATGGGTTGTTTTCTTGCAAGATACAGCCACCACTAATTCCTTTATTTGCTGGCTTGGAGGGGAAATTAAACAGTCCATCATAGTAGAAACCTTTTCAATTAGAGCTTCCTGGTATGTAAACCACAAATTTAAGGGAGAAGAAAAATGTATGTGCATAGATAAGTATCTCAGAAGCAAACAACTGTTCTTGAATTTGGAAAGATCACCACAGCTAGGCATACTTCAAAACACAGTAAAAATTAACACTGAGTAAGTATGCATTTGACAAAGTCTTATTTAAGGCACTGACACCCAGTGGTACTTGAACTTTTCTGTGTATCCACTACGTTCCTTCCAAACATGAGGAGTACAAATCCTTCCTGTCCTGCAATATTTTCTAATCAAATGCAAACCTCTTTTAAGAAGGCTCTCTGATTTCCTCCAATTGATACTAATTTCTAGACTTAACTACTATTGTGCATTCATGAAATATTTTATCTTCTCTATGAAATTTCACTAAAAAAAAAAAAAAAAAAAAAAAGAAAGAAAGAAAGAAAAAAGAGGAGCACTTTACCACTGAGCCATATCTCCAGCCCTTTTGAGACAAGGTCTTTCCCTTTCGGAGCCAGGATGCCTTGAACTTGGGTTCTTCCTATACCACCCTTCCAAGAAGCTGGAATTATAGGCACTTTATTTATCTCTTAACACATTTTCCCACACAACAGGCCATCAAAAAATGTCTACAAGTCAGGCACAGTAGCAGACAAATGTGCATTTATAAAATGAATGTCCTAGAAGATCCGAACACATCCCAGTCCAATCACCAATTACAGCTTGTAAACTCTAGGCCAGGCAGACTTTTTACCACCTCTTAGCCTTTTCTCAAGTTTCCTTACTGATAAAATAAAGCATCTGACTAGATCACCTGTCCTTAAGATGCTTTCCAGTGATAGGTCACCACTGGAAACTTATGAGCATTTCTTACACTGAGTGGCCTTAAAATAACCATCAATGAACTGACTTAACCAATCTTTCAGATCCACTTGGATTTTTCTACTCATGTATAAAATGTTAACTCACACTCAAAAGCACTATTTTTTTTGATGTTGCAAAGATGCCATTTGTCATGAACCTCATCTCTAGTTTGTTGCCATTAATGCATTATGTGCTTTTAGTCCAACACAGACACTTGATATGAAGGAAAAAAAAAAAATCCATCACTACCAGAAACCAAATAAGAAGATCTTTCCCCCCCACTTTGGTGGTGCTAGGGAACGAATCCAGGGCCTCGTGCATGCAAGGCAAGCACTCTACCAACTGAGCTACATCCCCAGTCCAAGAGATTTTTCTTCTCTTCACAGCAGTAAAGCTTCATAAGATGCTTTCAAAGTCTTCAGAAAGTATATGATTTTACTCTAGCAGTACTTAACTCAAAGATGTCTTGGTTACAATCTTAGTAAGAAGCAACTATTCTCCTAAACTGTTTTATCCTACCAGGACATTTAACCAACTACTTTATTTAAAGTCAGTGAATCTTCGCTTGTTATAATGCATATTATTTATCATTTCTTATGTTTCTTAACTCTAGCATTTAAAGTATTTCTGTGAATCAGGGGGTGTAGCTCAGTAGTAGAGCACATGATTAAGCATACGCCAGTTCAATTTTCATCACCAAAATAAACAAACAACAACAAAAGTAAAACAAAAAGGTATTCTTTCTAACATGAACATACAGAACTATAACACCCTTTTCAGGCCCTCCATAGTAGACCCCAGCCTAGACTATTGCTTCATTCAGCATTAGATCTTTTTCTCCCCACTCTTCCTTAGAATCATGTCTCCTAAGTGAACAATGTAATGTGTTTGCTCAAAGAGGGAATACTGCATAAATTTACTGTAGACACTATATCCTTTCAAATATTCAGACAAGTCCCAAAGATGCTGAACCTATCAACTGGAAGCCTCCAATTTTTACTAAACCATTTGGTCAATCTGGCATAAAAGAAAACTTTTACAATAGTCCATTTAAAAAAGGTTCCTTCCACCTCAAGAAATCTGACCATAAAATTAAAGAAAAAAATTGAATAGTACTGTACTGTTCTCTTAAAATACTGATATAAGATTGAAGAACTTTAAGCAATAAAAATATTTTTAAAACTTATTTGAAATTAAAACAAAAACTTTCTATTTGAGAACTCATAGAATTTTGGAGTTGGGGGGGTACAATTTAAACAGTGCTGTCACAAACCAGTGCAATTTAGGATCTCTCTCTTGAATGTTGATTTTTCTCAAAGTTCTGTTCTGGTGTAGTCTAACAGGTTCATTTGCATTACAGAATTGGAATGTTCTCCAAACTCTTTATAAAACTTGGAGAGGCAAAGATGGCATGTAACATTTATAACAGATACAGCTGATTTGGAAGGTAGGTGCAGCAATAGGAAAGGTACCCTGAAAATAAGTGCCCCAAACAAGACCGTTTTCAGTTCAAGAACTGAAAAAAGGGCTGGGGATGTGGCTCAAGCGGTAGCGCGCTGGCCTGGCATGCGTGCGGCCCAGGTTCGATCCTCAGCACCACATACAAAAAAAAAAAACACAAAGATGTTGTGTCCGCCGATAACTAAAAAATAAATATTAAAATTCTCTCTCTCTCACTCTCAGAAAAAAAAAAAGAACTGAAAAATGCAAAAGGGTTTAGGAACTATTACAACAGAAAAATAATCTAGGAACACTTATACTAAAATGCATACCACCTTCTATGTACTGTCAAATTTCCCCAATAACATGAATCAGGAACTAAACAAAAATTAAAACTCAAACAGAACATAGAGATAAAAGCACTAATGAATAATGGCTATACAGTATGGGCAACTAGTGGGACATAGTGTTGCAGGCCTCATAGCAGAGACTCATGAGGCTGAGGCAGTAGTATTATAAGTTCAAGGCCAGCCTCAGCAACTTAGGCAGACCTTATCTCAAACATAAAAAAATAAAATAAAATGGGCTGAGGACATAGCTCAGAGGTAGAGCACGCCTGGGTTTAATCCACAGTGCCACAGGAAGGAAAAAGTATACCTAATCCACTAACTCATGTTCTTCCATAGGTGTCTGAATTTGGAGGTCTCAAAACATGATGAATACAATGTACAATAGCAGCAAAAAGTAGCAAAAATCCAAAATAGACATCAAAAACTACCATGATTATAGAACATGGTAGTTATGTATGTGGTACCCCCTACTCACAATTCCAGTTGGATTTGATATTATTTATTTTGCACACAGGAGTAAAAAGGAGAAAACAGCACAGGAAAAAAATGTAACATAAAGAAGCTAAATATGTTACTAGTTAAATATGTTACTAATTTTACTGCAATTTCTTTTAGTTGTAACTTGCCTGAACACATTGAAATAAAACCTGACAAATAAAGTAATTGTAAGTAAAATGTGTTTTATGAGCCATTTCTTTAATATTGCCCATTTGAAGTATGCATACTTTTTTTTTTTTTTAAAAGAGAGAGAGAGAGGTAGAGAGAATTTTTTTTTTTAGTATTTATTTATTTTTTTTAGTTATCAGCGGGCACAACATCTTTTTTTGTATGTGGTGCTGAGGATCGAACCCGGGCCGCACGCATGCCAGGCGAGCACGCTACTGCTTGAGCCACATCCCCAGCCCGAAGTATACATACTTAAGAACAAAATTCCCTCAACACATCAGAGAAGAATTCAATGTTGAAGAGTTTACAGAAATATTTGTACGATGTCTTTTAGCTGTAGAATTCATACATTACATCTGACTATTAACTAAAGTTTCCATTCAAAAAGCACAGTATTCAAATATAAAGGTGGCAACTGAAAAATGAGATAGAAACATGAACAAAATGAACCATCAAAATGAAACTGAGTGAAGACTGAACTCAAACATCACCATAATTTAAAATAAGTAAAAAAGCTTGGAGAGGCAGAGAATTGTGCACTTTCTCCCCCAAAACTAAATAAAAAATGTACTTACCCTGAACGCCCAGGTTATAACAATCCAAGTTTTTAGTACAAAATTTATTTGAATTAGATATTTAAAAGCTCTTCTTTTTCTCCTCCTAATCTTCAAAGCCCAATCGGAGACCAGCCTTCCTCCTCCTTTCATTAGCTGGACATGTGTCAGCTCTCTCACATCTGCGATTTCTCACTGACTGGAGCTGCCTGTCCCATTCCAGGGAAACACAGATGGATCCCAGATGGGAAGGTCCTGCCAAACAGACCAGCTCTTCACCTTGCCAGAATCCCCAGATACAGTCAGTCTCTCTGTGTCTCTTTTCCTCTCTCCCTCCTGCTTCCTCTCTCTCCACAACCCTTACAACCCTCCCTGTTACCAGGGCTCTTTGCCAGCTGATGTCACTAAGTACACACCTCCCAGTGGCTCCTGGCCAATCTGACATTAACTTGTTAAATACGTGTAATTTGTTTATGGCTGACAGTAACAGCAAAGATATTGTGCAAAACCTATCTGTGCAAGTCCTAGTGGAATAGCATATAGATACACACTAAGATTTCTGAGAACATGCAAATGTTTAGCAATTGCCATTTAAAGTCCTACATATTGTGTGGTTTCCGCTATTGTTTAATAGTTCTGCTCTTTGAGCCAATTTTTAAATCACATATGACAAATTCCTTCATAAAATGAATTATTAAAATGTGTTTTGAACATATAAGTGGATAAAAAATATAAAGTTGCAAATTAATTTGGAGAATATAAACAGAAATGTATGTAAATGATTCACACAAGCTGCCTCTCAGATCCAGACTTGGTAGCACTGCAAAACTGGCACGTGATTAAAATAAGACAATGCAGGCAACATGGTTCTGGTGCTGTAAAGATTATAAAACAAAGATGGGAACACAGTGTAAAAATTGTTTTAAAAGAAAGTAAATATGAAAGTGAGGAATAACAATGTTTTAACATTAAAAAGAGCTGCAAATATAAGTTTCAACAAAGAACACAAGAATAAAAACTATATTTGGAGACAATTATTTGACAAGCCAAAAACAAGAAGAACTACACAAGGTCAGAGTTTAATCTACTCCCAAGAGCTGGCATATAAATAGCTGCTTAGCTGATTTCTGCTGAATGAAAACTGATAATTAAAAATTGATATTATAGTTACATAAGACATTACCATTGAGGTAAACTGATGAGGAGTCACTTACATAAGATGTTACCATTGGGGTAAACTGGGCAAAGGATACAGGGGACCATCATATACATTTTTTCCTTTTTCTACTGCAACTTTCTATGAATCCATGTTTTAAAATAAAAGGTTAAACTGGGCGTGGTGGCTTGTGCCTGTAATCCCAGGGACTAGGGAGGCTGAAGAAGGAGGATTACAAATATAAGACCAGTTTGGGCAACTTAATAAGACACCGTCTAAATCAAAAAGGGGCTGGGGATGTAACTCAGTGATAGCAGGCCTCTGTGCTCAATCCTTAATACTACAAAAAAAAAAAAAAAAAAAAAAAAAACAATAATAATAAAAAAAATAAAAGTTAATGGAGGAGGGCTGGGCTTCTTCCTGGATTATGTTACATGAACACATTTCTTACTACTAAAATGTACATTAATAGAATACAAATAGAAGACTGTTCATATACATAATCGAACAGGATGGTTAT
Organism: Callospermophilus lateralis; assembly: GCF_048772815.1. Classification (NCBI taxonomy): domain Eukaryota; kingdom Metazoa; phylum Chordata; class Mammalia; order Rodentia; family Sciuridae; genus Callospermophilus; species Callospermophilus lateralis. The sequence goes on along the minus strand of NC_135307.1, from coordinate 175,148,411 downwards.
AATTCTCTAACCCTTAATTGTCTACCAATTTGAGATATCTAGAATCTACAATAAAAAAAAAATCTTCTGCCTTGGCAATTTTTGGCAAATAAGAAGGAAGATTATTTCTATCTAGGGCAACTTTATGACTATGTTTCAGGTCTTTAGTTCATTACATTGGTGGTAGTGGTAAATATAGTAGCAGCAGGTAGAGATTTACCATGAATATTCTGTAACTGCCAGAGATTACTCGAATTCCCTGAAACATCATGAAGATTGGGGAATGAGGGTATTCTCCAAAACTTACTTAACACCTGGAGCACTACTCTTTATTGTCAACTAGGAATATGAATCAAAAGATGCTACTGAGCTGAGCTTGTTGGCTCATGCCTGTAATACCAGCATTCAGGAGACGGAAGGAGGAGGATGGCAAATTTGAAGCCAGCCTCCACAAATTAGCAAGTCCCTGTTTCAAAATAAAACAAAACAAAATGGGTTGAGAATGTAGCTTGGTGGTGGTAGAGGGCCCCTGGGTTCCAATTCCAGTAACACATACAAAGCTACTGAAACAGTATGGTGACATGTACCTGTAGTCCCAGTTACTAGGAGGCTGAGACATTAGCTCACTTGAGCCCAAGAGTTTGAAGCCAGCCTGAGCTACATAATGAGACCTCATCTCAAAAAAATAAAAGATAATACAGACTATCCGGAACTACTCAGCCCTAAGAGGTCCTTCTAATGATGAATTGAGATTTCTTGCCAAAACTCAGTATCACACTAGTTCACTATGTTAAGTAAAACAATCTTTTTTTTTTTTTTTTTTTTTTTTTAAGAGAGAGTGAGAGAGGGAGGGAGGGAGAGAGAGAGAAGTTTAATATTTATTTTTTAGTTATTGACGGACACAACATCTTTGTTTGTATGTGGTGCTTGAGGATCGAACCCGGGCCACACGCATGCCAGGCGAGCGAGCCACCGCCTGAGCCACATCCCCAGCCCAAGTAAAACAATCTTGACAGCAGACCAGACCATTAGCAACCTGATAAGCCACCTTGGAATTATGACCTAAAGAAACTGCCGAATATAATAAATATTTCTTGTTATCCACAAAGGAAAAAGGCAATGGTTTGGCTTTTTTTTTAACTTCTACCACAGATTATGGATCCTAAATATCATTTCCCAATAAAAGTAAGCTCTTTAGAAAAATAATGGACCCCAATTATGAGACAGGAAATGTATAAAATTTGTCATATCAGAAAGCAATCAGGCTGGGCTGGGGGTGTACCTCAGTAGTAGATTGCTTGCCTAGCATGTGTGAAGCACAGGGTTTGATCCCCAGCTCCGCATAAAAATAAATTTAAAAATGAAAGTATTCTGTCCATTTACAACTTAGAAAAATAAAAAAAAATTTAAAAAGGCAATAAGGCTATCAAAGATTTCTGGAGTTACATCCAAAGAACTTGGCCAACCTTAAGAAGCTTCCACTAACATAGATGAAATAATTTGAGCATCAATAAGAAATAATTGCAACCCATTTAACCAAAACAAAATGTTTAAAACTGTGAGTTCATAATGTTACTACTTGTAAAAAACCTAACTGATCCGGCTGGGGTTGTGGCTCAGCAGTAGAGCATGTGTGAGGCCCTGGGTTTTTCGATCCTCAGCAGTACATGAAATTAAATAAATAAAATAAAGGTATTGTGTCCAACTACAAGGAAAAAAAAATATTAAAAAAAAACAAACAAAACCTAACTGATCACCTTTTGGGGAGTACCAGAAAACAAATTCATACTTCTGAAAACTGCTGAATCAAGCATTTCACTAGTTTTTCCTATATTACTTGTGTCTGTAAGTAAATAAATAATTGGACAAAATAATATAACTAATAAATGAGAAATAACATATCAGTACTGTCATCATTATGCAAATATTTAATTAAAAAAAAAAATCAATCTATCCTAAGTTATACTCTATGTATGTATGTCAAAATACACTCTACTGTCATGTATATCTAAACAGAACATTTAAAAATGAATCTAAGTAATGATAAATTGTTACTAATATAAGATGAAAGACACAGATATTAATGTGCTTTCTAATGACCATACCATGGCTACAAAGCACTCTTGATGAAATAAGTAAATCTGAATTTGACAGAGCCTCTAAATCTAACAATCAGTTTACAGGACATTGAGGAGACATATGAACTAGTTGTTAACAAGATGGTTACACAGTTAGCCAAGTCCAGAATGTGGGTAGATTCCAAAACAACCCAGATTCTTCACAAAAGAAAGATGGGGAAAGAGTGGAAAAGAAACTATACATTAAAAGACTAAAACAAATGCAAATTGTAGACCTCATTAGGGCCTGGTTCAAACAACCAACTGTTAAAAAAAAAAAAATCTTTAGCCATACATAGTGGCACATGCCTATAATGCCAGCTACTCAGGAGGTTGATAAAGGAGGATCACTTGAGCCCAGGAGCTCAAGACCAGCCTAGTCAACAAAGCAAAAAGTTAGATAAATGGAAATGTTTAAGACTCACTATTTAATTATATTGAAATTATTTTTAACTTATTCATGTATAATTATACATTTGTTTTTAAGAAAAATACTTATATTTTTATTTTTTTAGTACTAGGAATTGAACTCATGGGTGCTTAACCACTGAACCACATCCCCACACTTCTATTTTTTATTTCAAGACAGGGTCTCAATAAGTTGCTTAGACTGGCCTCAAACTTGTAATCCTCTTGCCTCTCAGTCTCCCAAATTGCCGGGATTACAGGTATGCACCACCACACCTGGCAAAGTATTTATATTTTAAGAGATATGGATGAAAATATTTATGGATAAGTTTATGTTATTTGGGATTTTCTTCAAGAAGAATCAATTTTGTAATTATCCTAACAAAGTGTTCATCTTGTCCATCTGGGGGGCTATTTAATATTTTCCATGATACAAGGTTTTAAAAATTTTTTAAAAGACAAGCCGGGCATAGTGGCACACATCTATAATGCTAGGTACTCAGAACACTGAGGAAGGAGGATCTCAAGTTTCAAGCCAGCTTTGCTAACTTTGTGACCCTGTCTCAAAATAAAAATTAAAAAGGGGCTGGAGTTGTGGCTCAGTGGTTCAGCACTTGCCTAGCATGTGTGAGGCACTGGGTTCAATCCTCCCGAGTACCACATAAAAATAAATAAAGGTACTGTGGGGCTGGGGATGTGGCTCAAGCAGTAGCGCGCTCGCCTGGCATGCATGCGGCCCGGGTTCGATCCTCAGCACCACATACAAACAATGATGTTGTGTCTGCTGAGAACTAAAAAAACAAATATTAAAAAAATTCTCTCTTTAAAAAAAATAAATAAATAAAGGTATTGGGTTCGTCTACAACTAATAAAAAATAAAGATTGGAGATGTACTCAGCAGTACAGTGTCCTTGGATTAAATCCCTAATGTCACTATAAATAATAAATAAGTGATTAAATAGTATGCCAAGTTATACATGAGAATGACAGATGGATAAGGAGTTTGTTTTGTTTAAGTAACTCAGACAAAAGGAATTCGTGTCTGCCATGAGGTTCAATATGGTACCAACACAGTCATTTAACTCTGTAATCACATCACCAGTTCATATACTATGAGTTTTTGAAAATAATGAGAAACAAACAGTACAAGATGATCAGGAATAGTAAAACAGCTTCTAAATTGGTTACTCTGTAACATCATTTGTAAAGTGGTTGATAAGGATCCCATGTTGTTATAGTTGTTGTTATTTGGGCTTGTCTTTTTTTTTGGGGGGTGGTACTGGGGATTGAACGTAGGGTTCACACATGATACAGCCAAACGCACTCTGTCTACCACGAAGGTACTGTATTCCCACTCATAGTAATATTGTATTTTAATTGTAATTAATAATCGATGATTATTTGATGGATGTGGTGGCACATCCAGGAATTTGGGAGGCTAAAGTAGAAGGCCCAAGTTCCAAGCTAGCCTATGCAACTTGTGAGATTTTACCTCAACATAAAAATTTAAATAAAAATAAAAACCTGAGGATGTGCTTCAGAGGTACAGCAAGCACCTCTGGGTTCAATTCCCAGTACTGAAGGAAAAAGAAGTCCTTATAGAGGATTTGTAAGATTGTGTAATAAGAGTTTCAAGTCCAATAAAATTAAGAGATGATAGTTTACAGCAGAGGTCAGCAAACTATAGTCTGCTTACCTAAGTTCCTCTAGAACAGAATCAGGCCTGTTCCTTTATGTATTGTCCATCAATGGCTGCTTCCAACTACACAGGTTTTATTTGTCCCACAGAATCAAGTATGTTTACCATCTTGCCTTACAAAAAAAATCCTAAACTCAGATTTATAGCAATGCAATATCATTTAGAAAAAAAGAGTGCTAGCCAAATGCAGTAGTGCACGCCTATTATCTCAGTGGCTCAGGAGGCTGAGATTGGAAGATCATGAATTCAAAGCCAGACTCACCAGGAGCGAGGTAGCAAGGCACTGAGCAACTCAGTGAGACCCCGTCTCTAAAAATAAAATACAAAATAGGACTGGGGATGTGGCTCCGTGGTTGAGTGGCCCCGAGTTCAATCCTCAGTACCAAAAAAAGAAAAAAAGAACACTGCTGGCCAGGCTCCATGGCATAAGTAATCCCAGCAGCTGGGGAGGCTGAGGCAGGAGGATCAAGGACACCCTCAGCAATTTATCGAGGCCCTAAGCAACTCAGTGAGACCCTGTCTCTAAATATAAAAAGGGCTGGGGATGTGGCTTAGTGGATAAGCTCCCCTGGGTTCAATCTCTGGTACCAAAAAAAAAAAAAAAAAAAAAGAGAGAGAGAGAGAGAAAGAAAGAAAAGAACACTACACTCAAACACTGCAGTTACAGAGAGCTTACATTCTGCTAGAGAAAAAAGTTAATTATCATACAAATAAATGTATAATATATAATAAGTGCTATAAAAGAAAAATAAAGGTAGAAAGGGCAAGGGGTACTCTATACAGAGTAAGGGCTATTCTCTGATGAACTTAAATTTAAAACATGAGAAATGTGTTTGTTTTAAGAGATGGAGATTTTTTCAGACAAAGGGAACAAGATATACAAAAAATAAAATCTGAGATGGTAAGAGATATGGCTAAAGCATTAAGAAGGGCAAGTTTATTTTACTGTCATGAATATCTAAAAAGAACAAATAAAAAGAAGGGGAGTGGGGCATAAAGTGACACTGGCCTAGCTACTCCAAAGGCTGAGGCAGGTCAATCCTTTGAGAGCAAAAGTTCATGGCCAGCCTGGGCAACATAGAAACATCTACACACACACACACACACACACACACACACACACACACACACGCACCCCTTACCTAATCTCGGGGCAAAGAGGGGAGGGGGGAAAGTAACTGATCAGCAGGACTAGAAGCATTAAACCTATAGGAGGAAGATGAAACAGGGACAAGCAAAGGAAGACCACCTAGAGCTTTTCTGAGGTGGAGAGCACAGCATAAGCAATTTGATTCAAAAAACTCCAAAGACAAGTCTCTCTTAATACTTTTCATATCCACAGGGCCTGACACAGTATACAATAGTAGCATTTAAAGTTTGAAATATACAAAAAATGGAGTGTTTTCCTTTTTAGGTTATCTACAGCAAACATTTCAACAGTCATTGGTTTCTTTGGAATTCAGTAGAAAAAGCCTACAGAAGTGTTCCAATTCAGTTATGAATTATCTAAACTCGTAACCTATCACCTGTTAAATCAGAGGGCAGGACTGACAAAGTTGTATCTGCTGTCCCCTGCAAATTTTGTCTTTTTATCTAGCACTTTTTTAAACTGCTCTAGATCAGTTAGTCCTCCATATAGTCTCTAGTATCATCATTAAGCCAAATAACCTGGAAATAAAATAGAGGTTTGAGGCTCTCAGAAACAAGATGCAGGCCAGGCTCCTGTGGCACTCACCTAGAATGCCAACAGCTTGTGAAGCTGAGGGTTAGGGTTAGGGTTAGGGTTAGGGTTCAGAGTTCAAAACCAGCCTCAGCAACTCAGCAAGACCCTGTCTCTAAATAAAATACAAAAAGGGATGTGGCTGAGAGATTAAGTTAACTCAGACAAAAGAGATTCTGCCAGGAGGTTCAATATGGTACCAGTAGTCATTTAACTCTGTAATTGTATCACCAGTTCATATACCAGGAGCTTTTGAAAATAATGAGAAAGTGCTCCTGTGTTCAATCCCCAGTACCGAAAAAAAAGAAAGAACAGAAATACTGGCTCTTTTCTGATTTACATGACAATAGATTCCCTTTTTATTAACATATTCATAATTTTCCAATTATTTTTTGTTTTATGCACATAATTTTACAAAGCTTGGAAACAATTTTCGCCAACTTAAAAACAGAGAAGCACCAAGCACCCAGTACATGTCTATAATCCCAGCTACTCAGGGTAGTGAGGCAGGAAGATCAGATTGCCAGACCGGTCCAGGTAACTAAGTGAGACACTATCTCAAAATAAAAAATTAAATGGACTGGAGATATAGCTCAGTGGTAAAGCATACTCCATTCAATTTCCAGCACCACAAACAAAACAAGCAAACAAAATTAGAAATGATTCTGAAAACTCAAAACTGAAATAATTCTGATGTTTGAGATAGTCATCAGCTTGGGAATCCTCCTGCCCCAGCCTCCCTAGTAGCTGGTATTACAGGCATGTACTACCAGGCCCAGCACTTATGGATACTAGTCAGGCTACACTCAAAATTTCAACATTAAGTTGTTGTTGTTTTTAAATACTTTTTTAGTTGTAGATGGACATGATATCTTTATTTATTAAGTTAGTTATTTTTATGTGGTGCTGAGGATCGAACCCAGCACTTTACCACTGAGGTACAGCCTCAGCACCCCCACCCCGCTTTTTTTTTTTTTTTTTTAACATTTTTAAAGTTGAAGAAACAAAATCACAGAAAATAATTGGACATAGAAATTCTCATTTGCTGGAAGAAACCAACACACAACACTACATATCCTTCATAGTTTATTCTAAACTATGAAGGATATGCAGTTATTCTACTCAAATCAGACCACTGACCTAATTTCATTCCTTTACTATGCACAGTTCTTTCACATCAATTATTCTCCATACCCCTCCCTATTCAGGCTATCTGGAGCCAAGATTTATACTTAAATTTTTATTCCAAGCATCTTGCCTTTGGGAGAGATGTTTCCTGAAATAGCTAACAATTAATCATCCCATCATGTAACTTGATAATATTTTAGATAACACTAAGACAGTACATTAATAGTAAAGATTTCCAATTATTTGTTGGTCAAAGTTCTCAATACTACTTCCTGAGGGGTGAAGGAAATGTTTTAGTTAACGTACTCAATGCTTAATTGTTGCATAAATAATTTTAAATATTCTTTGAAACTGGGGATACAGTTCAGAGGTACCACACAGGTTTTTGTTTGTTTGGGTTTTAGTACTGACATTTGAATCTAGGAGCACTTTACCACTGAGCAAAATCCCCAGCCCTTTTACTTTTTTTATTTTGAGACAGAGTCTAAATTGCTGAGGCTGGCCTCAAACTTAAGATCCTCCTAACTCAGCCTCCCAAATCAACAGGATTACAGGAATTTGTCACCATATCTGGTGAGAGCACACATTCTTAGAGGCACAAGGGCCTGGGTTACATCCCCAGTACTATAAAATATAAAAATAAAACATCCAGTTTGTTTAAAAAATAAACTTAAGAGGATCAAACCACAGAACATAGGCTTTAGAAAAAGTTTTACAGCTATTCATTTAATTAAAAGGAGAACAGAGGATAAGGTCAAAGGTTGAATTACTCCTATATTAACTGTGATATATTCAACACAAATTATGTTCTGTTCAATAATTTTTTATGATATATATAACTATTTGTTTTGTTGGTTTGTTTAGTGATCCTAGAGACTGAACCCAAGTGGACTACTTCGGAGCTACATTGCCAACCCTTATATATTTTATATTTTGAAATAGGGTCTCAATGAGTTGTCCAGGCTAGCCTCAAACCTAGAATCTTCCTGCCCCAGCCTCCGCAGTAGCTGGTACAAGCGTGTACTACCAGGCCCAGCAAGGTTGTTTTTTAAGGTTTTGTTTTGATGCTGGAGATGAACCCAAAGCCTTGAGAATGTTAGGCAAGTACTGAGATACATCCCCAGTCCATGGTTCTTTTTGTTATTGTTGTTTTGGTATCAGGGATTGAACCTAGGGGTGCTGAACCACTGAGCCCATCCCCAGCCCTATTTTGTATTTTATTTAGAAAGAGGGCCTGAGTTGCTTAGCGCCTCGCTTTTTGCTGAGACTAGCTTTGAACTTGCTATCCTCCTGCCTCAACCTCCTGAGCTGCTGAGATTACAAGAGTGTGACACCGTGCCCCGCCCATGACTGGTTTTGTTTTTAATATTTATTTTTTTAGTTGTAGTTGGACACAATACCTCTATTTCATTTATTTATTTTCGTGTGATGCTGAGGATCGAACCCTGGGTCTTACACGAGCGATATGAGTGCTCTATCACTGAACCACAACCCCAGCCCCCCATGACTGGTTTTTTAAAGGACTAAAAGTTATTTAATAAATAAGACCACTTTGTAAATAACTATTTTTAAATAATTGCTCCAGAGCTGGTTTTCCCAAATATGGGGCCATTTTTGCTACTCTGTCCTGTCCCAAATAAAATATGATTCATCCTTGGAGTACAAACCTATTTGGAAGGATAACAGAAAGCATTATAACATTGGTCAGGTTAAGATCTGTAGTTCATACTATCTTCTAAAAGATTATGTGAAAAACAAAATTTGATGTCCAAATTCTTCTCAGGAAAGACAGGTGTTTATATTTTATAAATTTAAAAACAAGGTTATGTCTTTGATACCCTTATACCAAGGGTATGGGTTCATGTAGGCATAATATACCCGCCCCATGACTGGTTTTGATTTTAATATTTATTTTTTAGTTTTTAATATTTATTTTTTAGTTGTAGTTGGACAAAAAAACCTTTTTCCCCCTTGGGGGGAATTAAACTAGTACCACTCTACCATAGAGCTATATCCCCAGTCTTTTTTTTTTTTTAATATTTTTTTAGTTGTTGATGAACACAATATCTTAAATCAACCCACATTAAATACAAAATTCAATGATTTTTAATAAATATATGGAGTTGTACAAGCATTACCACAACATCATAACATTTTTACCACCCCACAAATCCCCATGTCCCTTTTACCATAAATCCCATTTTCATTTTCATCCACAGTCGCAGACAATCACTAATCTGTTTCTCTGTCCTCATAAATTTGCTTTTCCTGGACATTGCACATGGATAGAATAATGTGTCTCCTTTTGTGTTTTTGGCTTCTTTATTCTAAGTAACTTGGAATACCTTTGAGATACATCTGTGTGGTAGTAGGAATCCAAACTCACACCTCCTTACTGCTGAGCAGAGTTCTATTGATGAACATATCATCAGTATGTTACGATGTTTATCAATTTGCATTGTTTATTGAGTTGTATTTTTTAAATTTATTAGTTATTGATGGATCTTTATTCATTTATATGCGGGGCTCAGCACTCTACCACTAGCCACAGCCACAGCCCCCGATCTGCATTTTGATAGAATGTAAATTGTTCCAAATGTTTGGCTACTGAGTAAATGGCACTGGGAGGATTAAAATTATTTTTTTAAATTTTATCAGCATTTGGAGAGAAGATTTGCCAAGCATATTACTCTGCCATTGCAGAAAGGCTACCTCAACCAATTTTTTAAAAGTGATACTCTCTTTATATTTTGAAAGATTCCAATGTCATCGGTAGTTGGTTACGATTGTGATATCACATACAGAAAGTTTATCCCTCTCTCACTCTTACAAGCTCTTGAGCAATGGTCATGGCTTCACTTTCTAAATTCAACAACGCCCCCCCCCCCTTTATTTTTTCAGTGCTAGGGATAGGCCCAGGGTCTCACACACGTTAGACAAATATTGTACTGCTGAGTTATATCCCCAGCCCTTTGAAAATATCATTTTGAGACAAGGTCTCCTTAATTCACCCAGGCTAAGCCCCAACTTGGGATCCTCCTGCCTAGCCTGCTGAGTAGCTGGAATTATAGGTGTTTGCCATCATCATGCCCAGCTACCATTCATTCTTTACTACAATTTATTTTATTCTTTTTTTTTTACAATTTTTTTTCTTTTTTAAAGAGAGAGAGAGAATTTTAATATTTATTTTTTAGTTTTCAGCGGACACAACATCTTTGTTTGTATGTGGTGCTGAGGATCGAACCTGGGCTGCACGCATGGCAGGCGAGCGCACTACCGCTTGAGCCACATCCCCAGCCCTACAATTTATTTTTGATACATGTAAAAATTCCGAGTTGAAGTCTATCCATTACCGAGTAAAAAAATCAATGTCCAAAGACTATACATAACTAAGACCTCAAAACTCCAGTAATTGGGCCAGGTACGGTGGTGCACACCTGTAATCCCAGCGGCTTGGAGGCTGAGGCAGAGGAGGACTGTAAGTTCAAAGCCAGCAATTTAGTGAAGCCCTAAGCAAGTCTGTCAGACCCTGTCTCTAAATAAAATATAAAAAAGGGCTGGGGATGTGGCTCAGTGGTAAAGTACCCCTGGTTTAATTCCCGGTACCAAAAAAAGAAAAAATCCTTTAGTAATCAAGATAAAACTAATCCCACAGGTGAAAGCTAAAAATCACGAGTCCTACCATTTACAAGATATCTGAATAATCCAGAGACTCTGCCTTCCTTATAAATTTCTCACTTTATATATTGGGATTATTTATTTTTCTACTCTTCAGTAAAATGTTTCTTGTTTTATAATAAAAGCTAGTAGGAAAATAATGTTCACAGAGAGATTATTAAAACTAGTTTTATTGAAATGATTTTATTCAAAAACCCTAGTGTCAAACATGGTGGTGCACACCTGAATATCAGCAACTCAAGAAGCTGAAGCAAGAGGATAGTAAATTTGAGGACAGCCTGGGCAACTTAGTAAGACCTTGTCTCAAAAAAATTTAAAATAAAACTGGGAATGTTGCTCAGCAGTAGACTACCCAAGGGTTCAATCACCAGTCCCACAAAAAATACCAAACCCTGGAGTGCCTGTATGATTTTTATATTAACCTCTGTTACTTTCTGCCAAGCAAATTTATTGTTTCCTGTCTTTGACAGAACCTAAGAAAACTTAAAACCATTCAGTATTTCATGCACACAGTCAACATCTCTGTTGGAAACACAAAATAGTAAGGTTAACAACAGAACTATAACTATAGAACTTATAGAGAAATATATAATTCATATATCCAACTGGAAGATCCTACAAATTATTCAAATATTTCTAATTATTCCTATGAATCTTAATAGAAAATTATACTTCTCATATTCCTTGATAATTTCCTTAATAAGGCCTAATTATTTCACACATTTAACAAATTCTGGTTCATAAATGAAACTAAACAGAAAAGCAATGTAAAATTATTTTTCTGTATTCCAAATTATAAATTTTTCACTGCAAAGAAAACATACCCAGATAGGCTATGATAAGTTAAAGTGACTCGGAACTAAACAAAACAACAAAAAAGAGGGATTCAAAACTCACAACTGAAAATTTCATTTCCTCTAGCTTTTGGAGTATGACCACTAATGCCCAGCTTTATAACCTTCATTATTTATCCTACCATAAAGACCACCATAAAATTTTTTTACTCTGGATGGGCACAGTAGTACATGCCTGTAATCCCAGCTTCTCTCTCAAGAGGCTGAGGCAAGGGCTGGGGATGTGGCCCAAGCGGTAGCGCACTCGCCTGGTGTGCGTGCGGGCCCAGGTTCGTTCCTCAGCACCACATACAAACAAAGATGTTGTGTCCGCCAAGAACTAAAAAATAAATATTTAAAAAATTCTCTCTCTCTCTCCCACTCTCTCTTAAAAAAAAAAAAAAAAAAAAAAAAAGAAGCTGAGGCAAAAGAACTGCACACATTCAAGGCCAGACTGATAAACTTAGCAAGACCCTGTCTTAGAAATGGTGGGGGGGAGGGCGGGGGGAGGGCGGGAGGCGGGCACTGGAAATATAGGTCAATTGGTAGAGCACCTGCCTCACATGCACAAGGCCCTGGGTTCAATCCCCAGCACCACATAAAAATAAAGATATTGGTAGAGCACCTGCCTCACACGCACAAGGCCCTGGGTTCAATCCCCAGCACCACATAAAAATAAAGATATTGTGTCCATCTACAACTAAAAATATATTTTTAAAAGCAGGGGGTGGGGGCTGGGGATGTGGCTCATATGGTAGTGAGCTCGCCTGGCATGCGTGCGGCCCGGGTTCGATCCTCAGCACCACATACAAAGAAAGATGCTGTGTCCGCCGAAAACTAAAAATAAATAATAAAATTCTCTCTTTAAAAAAAAAAAAAGCAGGGGGTGGCCTAGGGATGTAGTTCAGTGGTAAAGTACCTCTGGGTTCAATTCCCAGTTCCACAACCATCTTTTTAATGTTTATTTTATTATGAAATCACTGCAAATCTTTTAGGAAAACTCTGATTCTAAAAAAATGATTTAGAATTGAGTGATAAGCTATCATCTTAGGCTAGAACATATAAGTCATAACTGTCTACCACATCAAGCCGCTGCCTGAGCAACAGGGCAGGAGAAAAAAACTTATCTTTAGACTTTACAAGGCCCAGATCTAACAAAAGAAGAGCCCTGCTTCTCTTTCCTTGCTCAGCTACGTGAATCATCATCAATTTCAAGTCCCTTCCATGTACCTACAGTATAATCTAAGAATGATAACTAGTCAATCTCCAGTCAATAGGGAAGGGGCAGGTAAGGGGATTTCCGGTTACATTTGACACCAAAATAGGCCTAATCTCTTTCCAACCACTTGGCCTCTGAGTGAACTTCTAATCATTTGACCTTTGACATCTAGACCACATGATTGCCACCTTTTAGTACCCTCAAAGCTGCAGTTTGATTTCAACTCTATCATCTAAATTCAAGGAGTAATGAAAAAGAATCTAATCAAAGTACTCCGTGGCACTATGACAAAGTCTAGGTTTCAGTTAATGATTGGTTCCAGAACTCAGATTTCCTGGCTGCCTGCAAATTACTTTCTAGTGTCCCTCAGTGCATCTTAAATTCTAGCTCTCAAGCAATGTTCATACAACTTTAGTGACTTATTAGAACCAAAGGCATTAAGCCAAATACCTCCTACTTACATAACTCTCAGGGTTACCTTTTACATTCACTTTCTATAAGAACAGAACCTCACAGAGCACAACTCCAGAATGCAATGTGAATGGTGACCCAAGAGTTATAAACTGTATATTAAATAGGTGTCCCAACAAATATCTTATATTTGAAGATTTATAACATAATTTATAAGCTAACCAACTAAGGAAAAGTCTGATCCAAAAGCTCTGAATGCTTATTGTGGGGTTTTTGTTTGTTTTCATACTGAGGGATAAACCCAGGGTGCTTTACCACTACATCCCCAGTCCTTATTTTATTTTTAAATTTGAGACAGGACCTAAGTTGCTGAGACTGGCCTCCAATTTATAATCTTCCTGCCTCAGCCTTCAGAGTAGCTGGGATTACAGGCTTATGTTTTGAAAAGGAGATCTTGCTGACTGGTCTCAAAACTCCTTGGCTCAAAAAATTCTCCCGTCTCAACTGAGTAACTAAGAACAAGTGTATGTCACATCTGGCTTATATCATAGATTTTTTTGTTTGTTTGGCAGTACTGGTGACCGAATCCAGAGCCTCCCACATTCTAGCAAGCATTCTACCACTAAACTACATTTTCAGCCCTATACTGTAAATTTTTAACACAATAAATAAAGGCAGACTGAACCATCTCTGGTTTTGAAACCTCTTATTATAATATGCTAATTAGTCAGACACATCTTGCTCTAATCAGCTTAGTCTTACCACAGAACTTCTTATCAAAAAGCTTATGATGCACCTGTAATCCCAGCACCCTGGGAGGCTGAGGCAGGAGGATGGCAAATTCCAAACCAGATTCAGCAATCTGACAAGGCCCCAAGTAACTTAGTAACAGCCTGTCTCAAAATAAAATATAAAAAACGATTGGGGATGCGGCTCAGTGGTTAAGCACCCCTATGTTCAATACCCCCCCCCAAAAAAAGGCAAGGGATAGGTGCTGAGGATATACCTCAGTAGTAGAGAACCCCTGGGTTCAATGCCTACAGATTAAAAAATAAAAAGTGGGCTAGGGATGTGGCTCAAGCGGTAGCGCGCTCGCTTGGCATGCGTGCGGCCCGGGTTCGATCCTCAGCACCACATACAAACAAAAGATAATGTGTCTGCCAAAAACTAAAAAATAAATATTAAAATTCTCTCTCTCTCTCTCTCTAATAAAATTAAAAAATAAATAAAAATAAAAAATAAAAAGTTTGACAAACGTGGTAGTACACTTCTATAATCCCAGCAACTTGGGAGGCTTAAGGCAGGAGGATTGCAAATTCAAGACCAGCTTTAGCAACTTGTTGCTCAGTGGTTAAGCATTCCTGAATTCAATGACTATTATTTAAAAAAAAAAAAAAAAAAAAAAAAAGTTCAAAAGATATATTTCCAGGGCTGCGGCTGGGGCTGGGGTTCAGCGGTAGAGTGCTCACCTAGCATGTGGGAGCCCTGGGTTCAATCTTCAGCGCCACATAAAAAATAAACAAACAAAATAAAGGTATTGGTGTCCATGCCAAAAACAAAAGTATTTAATAAAAAGAATAGAGAGAAATAAGTAACTGGAATGCACTTTATTAACACTGGAATATGTGTCAGATTCAAAGGGCCTGAAAAGAGGCAAAAGTATCCCGAGATGAGAGAACAGCAAAAATAACGGTAAAGAAACAGGATATGAAGCCAGGCACATGGTCCACGCCTGTAATCCCAGCAGCTTGGGAGGCTCAGGCAAGAGGATCTCAAATTCACAGCCAGCCTGAGCAATTTTATGAACCTTATCTCTAAATAAAAAAGGTGGAGGGAGCCAGGCTTGGTGGCGCGCACCTGTAATCCCAGCAGCTCGGGAAGTATGAAGCAGGAGGATTGCGAGTTCAAAGCCAGCCATAGCAGCAGCGAGGCACTAAGCAACTCAATGAAACCCTGTCTCTAAACGAAACAAAAAATAGGGCTGGGATGTGGCTCAGTGATGGAATGCCCCTGAGTTCAATCCTCAGTACTGAAAAAAGAAAAAGAAATAGGATATGGAATCAAGCATCCGTTCAGTCGCTCAGTACTTACCTTAGTTCCAGGATAAATATTTGCTTACTACTCACATTGTATTGTAGGCACAGGACTAAGATTACTGTGTTCTCTCTTTTAATCCTCACAACATACTATAAAGACTCTCCTGTGTTACTGTTTTCCTACAGATGAGCAAACAAATCCAAAAGTTAAGAAACTTGCCCTAGATTACACATAGACTTTAAGGAACAAAGCAGAAATTCAAATCAAATTTCCCAAAACAACTCTGATGCCCCCTCCCCATCATTTTTTAAGTGGGAGCTGGGCTGGAATAAATCAGACTGGTGTTTATAAATTAATTATTAACAGGAAGGGAAAGATCCTAACGTGGAGAGATAAGTTAGGACTTCATGTAATTGGTACATGGGAACCATTATATGGCTCTGAACAGAATGAAACCACTGTTTTCCAAAGGCAAATTTTCACAGTCACAAATGAGATAAACTAAAAAAGAAAAACTAGTATTAAGAACTCGCTTAGACCACCAAGTGATTTTCTTAAATTATTTTTTTAGTTGTCGATGGACACAATACCTTTAATTACTTATTTATTTTTATGTGGTGCTGAGGATTAAACCCAGTGCGCCTCACACACGCAAGGCAAACACTCTCGACATTGAGCCACAACCCCAGCCCCCATTAAGTGATTTTTAAAAAACAAAACCAAAAAAACATATGATATGGTAAAGTCTAGGACCAAGAAGATGACAACAGGGACCAGAAAAGGACAGAATCTCTGAACTGACAACATAGAACACACTGGTAATAAGAAGTAAAATAAGTGAAAATTGGAAAGAAGTAAAACTGTTCTTATTTGCAGTTGATGTGCAGAAAAATCCAATGGAGGAAGGCAGGAACATGCCTCTGTTGGATAGAATTCATGCTTCGCATGTATAAGCCCCATTATACTAAAAATGAAAAGGAAATCCATTGAAATATATTTTGTCAACTAATAAAATGAGTGAATTTATCCAAGTTATGGAATACAAGATCAAAATACAAAAGTCAACTTCATTCCTATTTAGAAGCAATAGTCAAAAATCGGGACTACAGTATGACTCGGTAGAAAAACATTCACCTAGCAACATGAGGCCCTGGGTTCGATTTCCACCACCACACACAAACACACAAAATAAAATTTAAAAAACAAATAAATAAATAAATGAATGAATAAGGTAGCATCAAAAATTATGAAATACTGCTAGGCACAGTGGTGCAAGCCTGTAATCCCAGAAGCTCTGGAGGCTGAGGCAGGAGGACTGCCAATTTCATGGAAGCCTCAGCAAAAGCAAGGCACTAAGCAACTCAGTGAGACTCTGTCTCTAAATAAAATACAAAATAGGCTGGGGATGTGGTTCAGGGGTTGTAATTCATCTTGATAATAAGTATTCAAAAACACATGGTTTACCAGACAATATCTGAAACAGACTTATATTTCTAAGTTGCTTCAAACATGAAGAGAAACTACATCTAAAATATATTGTTATAAGTATAACATAAATGTCATGTTCTAATCAGCCCAGTAAAAAAGAGCTAACACATCACTTACACTGCTGTCTCAGAGATCCATCCCCTACCCTCTTGCTTCAACCTTCTATTATAAGATCAAATGCCTTATTATTATTATTGTTTTTATTTTTTTAAGGGGGTTGGGTACTGCAGATTTAACCCAGGGCACTTTACCACTGAGCTATATACCCAGCCCTTTTTTTGTTTGTTTGTTTTTATTTTGAGACAGGGTCTCACTAAGTTGCTTAGGATGTCCTTATATTGCTGATGCTAGCCTTGAACTTGCAATCCTCCTATCCTGGCCTCCAGAGCCCTTAGGATTATAGGCATGAGCCCCTGTATCCAGCTAAATACCATCTTCTTGATAAAACCTTCCTAAGTCTCCTCTTCACTGTGTTCCCTTGATAGAATTACATATTTTTGCCCCTAAACCTACACTGGCACAACAACTTATTTCCCTTAGCTATGAGAGGTTAAGTGATGTCCTACCCATAACAAAGCCTAAACACAGCGTTCTGCATATACAGGCTCTAAAACAGGGGAAAGAATTGGTTGATGGCAGAAGTTCAAAAAGGTGACAAGACTTAGAGAGGTCTGGAGACCAAACCCAGGGCTCATAAGAGTACTGGTTTCCTTTCATTCTGTCTGATAACTGTAGCTCATTGGAGATAAGGAGAGAGATCAAGGTGATTTACCGCATTATTCTGTCTACTTTTGTGTTTATTCAAAATTCTCAACAATAGCTGGGCATGGGGGCACATGACTGTAATCCCAGTGGCTTGGGAGGTTAAGACAGGAGGATGCCAAGTTCAAAGCC
Organism: Callospermophilus lateralis; assembly: GCF_048772815.1. NCBI lineage: Eukaryota > Metazoa > Chordata > Mammalia > Rodentia > Sciuridae > Callospermophilus > Callospermophilus lateralis. The sequence goes on along the minus strand of NC_135307.1, from coordinate 175,130,800 downwards.
AGCCTCAGCAGTGGCGAGGCACTAAGCAATGTGGCTCAGTAGCTGAGTGAGTACTCCTGGGTTTAATCTCTGGTACAAAAACAGAACAAAAAATAAATAAATTCTCAACAATAAATTGTTGGGCAGGAGGGAGAAAGAGATAATAGATGGAGAAGTCAGGTGTGGTGGCACACCTATAATCCCAGCAACTAGGAGGCTGAGGCAGGAGGATCACAAGTACTAGGCCTCAGCAACTTAGAGAACCTGTCTCAAAAAATAAAAAGGTTGGGGAATCAGCTCAGTGGAAAAGTACCTAGGTTTCATCCCCAGTACAAAAAAGAGAGTAGGTGAAGATATGATTAAATCTTTCTTGTTCTTACTTTCCTACCTTTGAACTTTTCTTTTTCCTTTTAACTTGATCTTTGCCAGTCTCCCCTTTTTGTTGTCAACAGGTCCACTGGGTCATTAGCCATTTAACAAATGGTGGTTAGGAGGATAAAAGACAGATCCTTTGTGCAGGCAGTGGAATTCCAAATCCTAGACTCTTGGCTCCACAATGTCTGATTCAGAAGAACTGCTGGGAGCTATTAGTTTAGCTTGCCCACCCAAGCATTTAAGACTCAGAGTTCTTTTACACCACTCCCATATGCCTCTCATTTATGCCTTCACAGTTTTGTGATTGTATGCTTTCATTTAGCACAGGAACAGATCAGGCCCAATGTGACCACAGCCATTATTAGGAAGGTCCAAGGATAAGGAATGCAGGCTAAAGCAGTTTCAATGTGAAACTGTTAACATATTAGAATGTTTTTCCCTAGAAAAATACAGTTCAAAATCCCCAAACACAAGATGAAGAGGACATATAGTAACAATATATGAGATGCATTCTGGCCTAAATGAGAGCATTTGTCATTTGTAAGCATCCCTCTTATACTTTTCTACCTCTGAGATTTTGCTAACACTCTCCCCTGTACTTGTAACTGTGGTGTATGTAGATCATGTCATCCTTCATCATGGAGGATCATACTCATCCTTCAGTGAGCACCTATGAATACTATACTCAGACACTGAAACTACACTGCACTGCACCCTGGCATTTAGTCCCTAAGCCCTTGTTCTCAAATTCCTCTCTCTTACTCCACCTAAAAGCCATCTCTTGGAAGACCCAAAGCACTTTTTATGGTGCATCCCACAAGCCAAGTCAAAACGGACACAAGACCTAAAAGCTAAATTAGGCTATTTTCCTAGACTCTTAAGTGGAAAGCTGACAATGTCCCCTCATGTTCCCTTTCAGGATGGGGGAGGTATATGAACATGCAACATTAGCCACTTTGGTAACCAGAAGTGAAGTCAGCTTTCAGGGAACTCAGACCCTGAGCAAGAATACATTAGAGAAACAAAGGAACCTCGGTGCTAATTCACATCATGGAGTTGTTGCAGTAATCAGTCCTGAAGTCCCTCCGCCACACTAATACTCCAGTCCACATACCAATACATCTTTCTCGTTTATATTGTTCCAATTTTCAGATATCAGAAACCAGTCCAATTTTCAGATATCAGAAACCAAAAGGAGATAGCAAGTTTGAGGCCAGCCTCAACTTACAAGGTCCTGTCTTAAAATACAAAATAAAATGGATTGGGGATACAGCTCAGTGGGAGGACCCCTTGAGTTCAATACCCAGCACCCACCCATCCCCACACCCCCCAAAAAGCCTATTTTCCTTTTCAATACTGAATTATAAACTCTGATTTATTTTGGTGTTCTCTTTGAAGAGGGCATTCTTCAACAGGACATGGTAACATAGGCCTATATTCCCAGCAACTCAGAAACTAAGGAGGCTGATACAGGAGGATCATAAGTTTAAGGCCAACCTGAGCAATTAATAAAGTCCTCAAGCAACTAGGGGGACCCCGTCTCTAAATAAAATACAAAAAGGGCTAGGGGGGTGGCTCAGTGGCTAGTGGGGCAACAATCCAAGAAAAATACAGTTCAAAATCCCCAAACACAAGATGAAGAGGACATATAGTAACAGTATATGAGATGCATTCTGGCCTAAATGAGAGCATTTGTCATTTGTAAGCATGATATGTATGATACCAAAAATAAAAAAAATAAATAAATCTTTAAAAAAGGGATGGGGCTAGGATATAGCTCAGTGATAGAGCATCTCTGGCTGTAAGCTCTAATACACAAAAACAAAAAGAAAAAAAGATAACTTTCTCCAATTCTTCCTTCTGGGTAACATATATAAAACATATTATTTAGGTCTACTACACAAGACATGCTCAAACCATTAAATAAAAGAACAAAAAAGCAAAACACCAATTTTCACATAAGAGTTGTCGTCCCACTTGCCTAAACCCTTGTTCTCAATTCCTCTCTGTTACTCCAGAATTCTGTGACAGGAGTGATGGTTCCAAGCAGATTCCTCCATACACAAATCTAGTTTTCCCTAACAACTGCATATCAGACATATAAAAATCACAAGGAACCCAAATCTTACCCTAGAATTAATTAGACCATTAAAATTCAAGCCCAAAATCTAGTTTCATGTTCTAACAACCCAAGTCCTCCTGTCATACAGGAGCACACAAGTAGTAGGCTCCAAAACTGTATGCCAAGCCAACTCCACTCCCTCATAGTGAAGCTAGGTATTTTGAAGCAGACCCCAAATGATAAATTGTTCACATTATAAAAACTGTTTTAAGGGGCTGGAGATGTGGCTCAAGCGGCAGCATGCTCGCCTAGCATGCATGCGGCCCGGGTTCAATTCTCAGCACCACATACAAAGATGTTGTGTCCACCGAAAAACTAAAAAAATAAATATTAAAATTCTGTCTCTCCCTCTTTAAAAAAAAAAAAAAAAAAAAAAAAAGGCAATGCCTGCTGGCGCCTTTTTTTAAAAAAAATAAATAAATAAACAAAAACTGTTTTAAGTCAGGTGCAAGTTTGGAAAACACATTTTCCCATAAAAGTATTATTAAAGCAAGGTGAAATGGTGCATACCCATAATTTCAGATAACTACTCAGGAAGGTGAGGAAAAAGAAGGATCCCAAGTTCAAACCCAGTCTGGGAAGCTTACTGAGACTATCTCAAAATGACAAATAAACAAACCTGTAAAATAAAAGCGTTATTAAAAGAGCCAAAGGAACTGGGCTATAATGGCCCATACCTGTAATCCCAGTGGAGAGGCTAATGTAGGAAGACCTTTATTCTTTACCACTAATTTCACAGGATATTCTTTGGGAAATACCATAATGGACAATAGTACTATTGTCACCGTGATTAACTAAGCAAATTTTGTTTGTTTTTTTTATGGTGCTGGGGATTGAACCCAGGGCACTGTGCATGTAAGGCAAGCACTCTACCAACTGAGCTATATCCCCAGCCATAACTAAGCAAATTTTAACAAACTTGAATATGGTTTTTACTGATCTTAAATGTTGGACTCAAAGAATAAAAGTTATTAGGAAAATAACAAAGGAAACAAATTTACAGTGATGATGTAGAAGCTTTGGGAGGGCTTATTTTAAAAAGAATGGCATATCTGAATCTCTTAATTCATTTTTTAAGCTGTAAATGAACACAATATCTTTATTTATTTATTTTTATAAGGTGCCAAGAATCGAACCTAGTGCCTCACACATTCAAGGCAGGTGCTCTACCACTGAGCTATAGCCCTAGCCCCTCTTAATTCATTTTAAAAATTATTATTACTTCTTTCTCCTTTTATGATACAAAGATACTAAGGTAATTTCATGTCTGGCTTGCTATTCTTTTTTTCTTAACACACACACACACACTCAAAAAAAAAAGAGGGTTGGGAACAGTGGTACTTGCTTGTAGTCCCAACTACTTAAGAAAGGCTGAGACAGGAGGATTACTTAAGCCCAGGCATTTGGGTGCAAGTAGGAACAACACAGAAAAATCTTGTCTCCTAAAAAGAAAAATAACTAAAATCAATAAACAAAGAGAGAAAGATTTCCTGCAGTAATTACACTAGAGTTGGAAGAAAAATTATGGGACGTTAAAGCTTAAAAGTTTAAAGAATGCTAGAAGGTTTGCTAGAAGGTTTGAAGAGAACAGATACGTAGTAAAAAAAAAAAAAAAAATGTCAAAGTTAAAGTCACTGGGTCCATATGTAACTAATTAGAATAAAAGAAAGAAAGTAACTGGGACATCCACAGTGCAAATTCCCAAAAGGGAAAGAAAAAGGTTAAATAAACACTTCCTCCTACCAGCCAACTAGTGCTCCAAGAGCTTAGGACATGGTACTGGCTGGAACAGATTAGTTCTTAGGCAAACAGCGATCTCAACCAAATGAGTGGAGAGTATAAAGCTTGCTGAACCCAGTTGAGTATACAATTCTGGCAAAAAAAAAAAAAAAAATGTAGAAGGTATTAAGAGGCCACATAAGTCATATCCACGATTCCACACACAGAGTTGGAACAGCCAGGCAAGTGGCAACACCCTGTAATCTAGTCAATTTTTAGCAGCACTGAGTATTGAAACTACCGGTTCCTGTGTGCTTTACCATTTAGCTACATTACCAGCCTCTATCATTTAGCTATATCACCAGCCGTTTTTTGCTAACTTTATTTTGAGACAGTTTTACTAATTACAGAGGTCCCAAATTTGCTATCCTTCTACCCCAGCCTCCTGAATTGAGGCCACATTGCTGGTTTACAGCGGTGTGGCCCCAAGCCTCAACTTGAAGTTTCTGAAGAGCTGAGAAACTAGTCTTATATAAAATTCCAGCTTTCTGCTAAATACACACACACACACACACACACACACTACACACACACACATTTTTTTTTTTGTTTGGTTTTTTTGAAACAAATGAAATCTGTACAAACCACAATCTCCAGACTGCAGGAAAATGAAATCTGAATAATCAGAAAACACTTCTTATAAAACACACAAATTAAATGATAAAATTATATCTAAGAGATAGAGAAAAATAATTTTTAGAAAGGCTCCTGGGTTTAGCACTTTACCAAATATATGTACAGATGGCTAGCTCAAAGATAGGCTTGCATGTAGCTGAGAACTTGAACTAAAATTGCTTACTGCCAATTCATCCTATAAAATTAGGAAATTTTAGAATGATTACATACTCAGGTATTGACAAGTGTAGAGATCTGTTTAGACCATCATTCAAATGAACACCTGCACTCACTTAAGTGTATATTTGTGGCCTGACTCAGCCTAAATGCTGAAATAAAAGCCAGGAGTAAGATATGGAACAAAGAGAATTTTCTAGGCATTCCAACCTTAAAACATAAGACTAAATCCCTCTCAGAGTGATCTTTAGAACAGTCTTCTTCACATGGAAACATGGCCTAAGATTTGTACTTCCTTTATTACAATCAATTTGAAATTTTTATTTGGCCCTATTGAAAAAAGTAGAACACCCACAATAATCTCTCAATATTACTCCAAGAAGGTAATTTACAATTCTGAATTTCAGTCTTCAAAAATTCTATGCTTTTATAGTTTTGACTTAAAATACATTTATTCATTAATTATGTTTTGAAGCTGAGCATGGAGGCCTATGCCAGCAATCCCTTGGACTCAGGAGGGTGAGGCAGGAGGATCCAAAGTTGGGGGCCAGTCTGGGCAACCTAGTAATCTGTCACAAAATAAAAATTTTAAAAAGGGGGCTGGGAATGTGGCTCAGTGGTAGAACGCTCACCTAGCAGGGGAAGGGACTGGGTTCGATCCTTAGCACCACATAAAAATAAAGGTATTGTGTTGTGTCCATCTACACCTAAAAAATAAATAGTAAAAAAAAATTTTTTTTAAAGACTAAGGGTATAATTCAGTGGTACAATGCATGTTGAGCATACTAAAGATCCTGGGTTCAATCCCCAGTACAATAAAATAATTTTTAAAATACTGGCCACAGATGTGGAACCATTCACAATAAAAACCCTTATACACTATTAGAATCCTCATCCACTGCCAATGACAATTTAAAAATGGAAAAATTATATGACTTCATATAATTAATAGCTACATATAATAAATAGCTACATGCCCAGCTATTTTTTGAGACAAGATAATATGTCTCCACAAAAACTAGCATCCATGTTTATAACATGTTTCTTAATAGCCAAAAGTAGAAACAAATCAAAGATCAACTGAGGAAAAGGTAAGTAAAATGTGGTAAAGTAGATCAAGAAGCTGAGCAGTGATACCAGATTTCCTGCTGACTCCCTGTTTAACCTCACCTGACAGTTTTCATCCAAAATAATCAAGTGAGGCATGTTTTCTTTAATTACCCTGAGTATGGGCAAGAGGGCCTCAGGGCAGCTATTACCTCTAGAATGGCCATTATATAATGTATGACAGCAATTGCAGGAGGGCAAAGGAATCAGTGATTGAGAATAGTCTCAGAAAATAATGATCTTTGTTTTTGAGATTTATAGAACTGAAAAACAGCTCCTGACTAGAAGAGGAGGGTTAGGATCTTATGTGTGACACCTGGTCGCAAACCTCCCACTTTGAGATGATGCCCACCAGTCCCCTATCACTCATCTCCTATATACACCACTCCTAAATCAGCTTCCCCACATATTCCAATCAGCTATCTCATCTTAATGAAGTTCTTTCTCTGACCTCTTGACTAACTGGCTTCTGATGTGCAGTGAACAGACCAAGTGCAGTAATAATCCTTGCTATTGCTATTGCCACTAAAATTGAGGTAGCCAATACTGAACCATTGCTCCTGGGAGAAATACAGGAATAGGATCCTGTGAGCCTCCAAGTCACGTTTTTGTCAACCAATCAGTATCTAATTTTTTTTTTTCTGTTTAAAGCATCTGACTTAATATATACATTACTACTGAACTATTAGGTCTTTAGCATGGCAACCTGAAGCTTACTAATGTTTTCTCCATTAGGTACACTCTAACAGATGCAATGGCACTTACCTGTAATCCTAGCTATGCAGGGGGCATAGGCAAGAAATAACAAGTTGGAGGCCAGCCTCAACAACTTAATGAGAGCATGTCTCAAATAAAAAATAAAAGGGGCTGGGGATGTAGCTAAGAGATACAGCATCCTGGGTTCAACTCCCAGTATAGAAAAAATAAATTTGCAATAAAATTCTTACATCTGAAAACCAGAACATTTGCAAGTTTGCAGTATGCTTATCTAGGCAGTTGGGAGGAGGCAGGGACAAAGGGGGAGAAATGTTACAAATCTCTTGAGAACCCACAGTCTAAAAAACCCTTAGTTATTTCCAAAACCATACCCATATGGTGTGCAACAGAGTGGAGACCACTTCTCTATTCAGATCCTCAGATTCTGGATTCCAACAGAATACAAAAATCACAGTATGAGAAAGGGAACAAATAATGTACCTTTAAAAAGTCACTTAAAGTGCACTAGTCCCCACGATTCCATGTCCTTCTGCATGGTCTTACCCATAATTATCAGCCTACAGGACTACTTGCAGGTCACGCTGTAAGTTGTGATTTTCTTTCTTTCCTTCCATCCATCCATCCATCCATTTATTTATTTTTGTTCCAGGGGCCCTTTCCTACTCAAATTTGAGGCCAGCCACATTCCCAGTCCTTTTTACTTTTATTTTGAGGCAGAGTCTAACTAAATTGCTTAGGGCCTCAGGAACTTGCTAAGCCTGGTCTCAAACCTGTGATCCTCCTGCCTCAGCCTCCCAAGTTGCTGGGACTGCAGGCGTGCCTGGCCTTGATTTTTTTAATAATAGAACTTGAGACTTATTAGAAGGCATTTTTTTAAAAAATATTCTTTAGTTGTAGTTGGACACAATACCTTTATTTATTTATTTTTATGTGGTGCTGAGGATTGAACCCAGGGCCTCACACATGCTAGGCAAGCGCTCTCCACTGAGCCACAACCTCAGCCCTAGAAGGCATTTCAATTTTTATTAAATGTTATGTGCCAAGCACTGAATCACAGGCAATTCTTAAAAAAAAAAACCTGTGCCTATTTGTGTCCTTAAAACTGGTATCTACTCTAAAACCTACCTGACCAAGTGACACTATAAAACAAACAAAAACAGACATAGGAATACACCAAAAGATTCTCCAACACCTTAATCTGCTTACTTTTTTCCAAAGTATATCCAACTGGGGTTTTAGCATATCATCTGTTTGCTTGTTAGCTATCTCTTGTTACAAGCAGCCTAGTCCAGGGACCCTGCCTGGATATTGGCTGGCTAGATTAAGCCTCAGGCCCACATAAAATAGGCAAACAGTACAAAAGAAAAAAAAAATGAATTTTTTTCTTTTCTAATACTGAGAATTGAACCCAAGGGCGCTCTACCAATGAACTACACACCCAGTCCTTTTAATTTTTCATTTTGAGACAGGGTCTTGATAACTCTGTCTGGAAAAATGAATTTTATGCAATTTGATTAAACTGAGAAGTTTGGTCCTCCAGTCCCACAAAACTGGTTACAATTTACAGGTGATAATGTGGACTTAACCAGCCAGGGAATGGGTCATTCTTCATTTCCTTGGCATCTACCTTCAAAAGTAGGAATTAAGAAATAATGGGGAGGTGCTGGGGATGTGGCTCAAGCGGTAGCGTGCTCGCCTGGCATGCGTGCGGCCCAGGTTTGATCCTCAGCACCACATACAAACAAAGATGTTGTGTCTGCCTAAAACTAAAAATAAATATTAAAAATTCTCTCTCTCTAAAAAAAAAAAAAAGAAAGAAAGAAATAATGGGGGACTGGGGCTATAGCTCAATATGTGAGGCACTGGGTTCAATCCTTAGCACCACATAAAAATAAAGGTATTGTGTCCATCTGCAACTAAAAAAAAAATATTTAAAAAAATAAGAAATAATGGGAAGAGGCTGGGTTTGTAGATCAGAGGCTGGGTAGAGCACTTGCCTAGCATGTGAGACACTGGGTTTGATCCTCAGCACTGCATAAAAACAAATAAATAAACAAAATGAAGGTATTATGTCTGTCTATAACTAAAAGAAAAAAAAATAATGGGAAGCCAGGTGCAGCAGCATACACCTACGATCCCAACGACTTGGGAGGTTGAGGCAGGATTGCAAATTTGACACCAGCCTTGGGAAATTCAGGAGGTCCTAAGCAATTTAGTGAGACCCAGTCTCAAAATTAAAAGTAAAAAGGGGCTGGGGATGTGGTTCAGTGGTAAAGAACCCCTGGGTTCAACCCCTCACACACCAAAAGAGAGAGAGAGAGAGAGAGAGAATGGCTATAGAAAAAGTTACCACAAATTTGCTTTTAATTTCAAAGAGGTCTGCTTCAACTACACTGTAAGCCCTCCTGGGTAAGATTCATCTCATCTAAATAATAACCCATATGAAAAATGCTTTTGGATACTGGGCACAGTGGAGCATGCCTATGATGACAGCTGTGGCTGAGGCAGGAGAATCACAAATTTGAGGCCATCCTGGGCAGTTTAGTAAGACCCCCTCTCAAAAAATAGAAAAGAAGCTGGGCACAACTGGCACATACCTGTAATCCCAGCAGCTCAGGAGGCTGAGGCAGGAGGATCAAGAGTTCAAAGCCAGGGCTGGGGCTAGGGCTCAGCGGTAGAGCACTTGCCTGCGACACGTGAGGCACTGGTTCAATCCTCAGCACCACATAAAAATAAAATAAAGGTATTGTGTCAACAACTAAAAAAAAAAAAAATTTTTTTTTTTTTTTAAAGTTCAAAGCCAGCCTCAGCAATGGTGGGGCGCTAAGCAACTCAGTGAGACCCTGTCTCTAAATAAAATGCAAAAGCCGCCTGAGGATGTAGCTCATAGGAAGAGCTCCCTTGAGTTCGTTCAATCCTCCATATTGCAAAAAAGTAAATAAAAATTTAAGGGCAGGATGATATAGGTCAGTGGTAGAGTGCTTACCTAGCATGGGCAAGGTTCTGGGTCCAATCCCCAGTATCACCAAAACAAAACAAAAAATGCTTTTGGAAAGTAAGAATTGATTATCTTAATTCATTACAGTTTATGGTTTGTCATGCACAGGAACACATGCCAATAATCCCAGCAACTGAGAAGGTTGAGGAAGGAGGATTGAAAGTTTGAGGCCAGCCTCTTCAATTCAGCAAGGACCTAAGTAAACTTAAAATAAAAAATAAAAAGAACTGGGGATGGGCTGGGGCTGGGTCTCAGCAGTAGAGCACTAGCCTAGCACATGCAAGGCCCTGAGTTAGGCCCTGAGTTCGACCCTCAGCACCACATGAAAATAAAAATGAAGGTATTGTGTCCAACTACATATAAAACATAAATATTAAAAAAAAAAACAAAAACAAAAACAAAAAATACCACAAACCAAGCAAGGTAATGCACACCTGTAATCCCAGAGATTTGGGAGGCTAAAGCAAGAGGGTTGGCAAGCTCAAGGCCAGCCTCAACAATTCAGCGAGACCCTGTCTCAAAAACTTTAAAAGGGCTTGGCATGTAGTTCAGTGGCAGAGCAATCCCCTGAGTTCAATCCCCAGTACCAAAACAAAACACCTTAAATCACTTATTCAGCACTGATATTTCTCTCTCTCTCTCTCTCTCTCTCTCTCTCTCTCTCTCTCTCTCACACACACACACACACACACACACACCCCTTAATTTGCTTACTTACACCAGCCAAATTTGCACCCCTTTTGTTCACTTTTGCTGTCACTGTCCTGACCAGAGTCAACACCTATGTCAAGGTAAAGGCTGTGCTTAGGTATATGAAACTGGAAAAGCAATCAATTATCTCTTCTCCTAAGTCTCACCAGCTGTGTTTTCCTGATGACACAGAATCTGTCCACCTGCTCACACAGATGGTACAGCTGCACTTTAAAAGTAAAACACCTGTTTCAGTTTATCCATTCCATTCAATTAGAACAATACTAGCTACAGATCAGGCAAGCCCTGGTCAACATTTTTATTTTACTGCCCAGATAAAGACCAAGGACATTTATAGGATGCTAAAATACATCTTTCATCCCCAAAACACAAATACAGCCATTTGAAGTTACTATAATAATAGTCAAAAATTGTAATAAGGTATTATAATCCTAGATTACAAATACAGCTATAAAGCTAGGTATGGTGGTCTCAGCTATTCAGAAGACTGAGATGAGATCATGAGTTTGAAATGATCCTGGGCAACATAGTAAGACCATTTCAAAACAAAAAAACAAATTTTGGTTTTCGTGAACCACTTCTCAAACTACTTAATTTAAAATATTACTCCTAGTAAAACAGGCTCATTACTCACTTGCAGTCAGAACTTCAATAGCAGTAAACACGCTTAATGGATGGATAATGTTAAATAAAAAGCAGGTGACACATAGGAAGTTCTTCCTTGTTTCATACCTAAGAAATTTTGTAATTGAGAAATATTTTACTTTTCCTGTGGGAACTTAAATCAACTTCACCTTCACTTAAATTCCCAGAGGAATTTCTTCTAAGGAGACTCATTAATATTGGTGAACTAAAAACAGTGATTATTTCCTATGCAGATAAACAAAAACATTCATGAGATGATAGATGATTTATGTCATATCCCATGAGTTAGTCTGAGTGTTGAAAAGTTTTACATTTTAGGGTAATTTGAGGGCTTATGGAGAAAGTAGTGTAGTGTGTTGGAAATCAAGGATGCTCCAGGAGTACAATAAACAAATATGAAAGCTTGGTTATTAAAGGACATAAATAATATCATTATCAGGAATATCAAATAAAAAGCAATCAAATAAAAGATATGTTCCTCAAGTTTAAAACAAAATCTGGGCTGAGTATGATGGCACACACCTGTAATCCTAGAGACTCTGGAGGATCACAAGTTCCTGATCAGCCTCAGGAATTTAGTGAGACCCTAAGCAATTTAGTAAAACCCTGTCTCAAAACAAAACATAAAAAAGGCTGGGGATGTAGCTTAGCACCCCTGGGTTCAATGCGCAGTACCAAAAATAGAATAGGTCTGTGGACTTCCCATCTGACTGGAACTTATAAAGACTGCAAAATATTACATGCAGAATGATGAAAACACTGTATTATACATGTATAAAATAGATAAACAAAAATATCTGGAAGTACAAACTTTCAGTAATGAAGTGAAAGGTAATTTTTACTTTTTACTCAGTTTAACTAGAAGTTCATTTAGAATATCTTAGGCTGGGGCCTCCCCAATACCTGGGGAGGGTATATGGGCCTCCCCATGTATTGCCTAGCATATATGAGACTATAGGTTGAATCCCCAGAACCACAAAAATAAAATCAAAGAAAATCCATATGTGGGTCTGGGTATGTAGCTCAGTGGTATAGTGCTTACCTAAGCATGCTGAAAGCCCTGGTTAGATCACAGGGAGGGGAAAAGGATTTTTGGAGGGGGAAAAAAAAATAGTGAGTATAATGTCACTCCTCTGCTCAAAAACCTCCAATGGCTTCCCAACTTATTCAGAAAATCCAAAATCTTTACCATGACCCTAAGTCCTTGTCTGCCTTCTAACATTGGCTTTTACTGCTGTTCCTGCTGGCCTCATGCTATTTTGTGAACCTATTAAGTATGTTCCTACCTCAGGGCCTCAATACTTATTATTCTAGTTGCCTGAATTGTTCCTGTCCCAGATGTGACATGTGCTTCTGTCAGATCTTTTTTCAAATGTGATGCAAGCCTCTAATCCTGGCTACTAGGACATCTAAAACAGGATATCAATTTAAGGCCAGTTTCAGTAACTTAATGAGATCCTGTCTCAATATAAAAAGGGCTGGGTATGTGGTTCATTAGTGGAACTCCCGTGGGTTCAATCCCCAGTACTACCAAAAACAAATGTCACTTGTTCAGAAAAGTTTTTCACTTTCAAAGAACATTCTTCATCACCCTCCTCTCTTTATCTTCATGGGGGGGGGGGCAGGGAGACACACACTCGGACTTGGAGGTAGAGTTTCACTATGTTGCCCAGGATGGTCTAGAACTTGGGGGCTCAAGTGATCCTCTTACCTTGAGATAAGGATTTAGGATAAGTCTAAGTATGGTCCATTGAGATACAAAAAGGGCCCTGGAACAAAGGCAACTCCTAAGCACTTATCCTTGACCCATGCCCTTTAACAAGGGAAATACGCAAACACAGGAAAAACTGGTACAAAATTATGTAGCTCCACCTTGGTTCCACCTCTAGTTCAGACTCTAGTGACCACCACTCTACAAATATTAACACCCCACACCAATGAGTTGCATTCCCTCCTTTCCTCCCTCCCTAGAACTGCCTTCCCTCCTTTTCTCCCTCCCTGAAGAGAGCCCACATCCCCCTTGAATGTCTATTCCTTGCTTTACCTCAAAGGCATTTCTCTTGAGATTGCTCCCATTCTCCCTTGACTATTTATCTACTTACTTTCCTAAACATGCCTCTGTCTATGCCTTTGACTGGCTCCTGCTGAAATTCTTTACCCTCACCAAGAATCCCATTGATCCAGAGTCAATTCCCCCACTTCTCTCTGTGAACTCCTTGGACACTTCCTTTTTTGGAGACATGTCTTCTGTTTGACCTCAGCCTGCACATGCCACCATGTTTCAGTACTAGGGATTGAATAGGGGGTGGGGGAGGACTCTACCACTGAACTACATGCTTAGCACTTTTTTAAATTTTTGAGACAGGTTTTCACTAAGATAGTGATGCTGGCCTCGAACTTGCGATCCACCTGCCTCAGCCTCCCAAACTGCTGGATTACAGGCAGACACCACCACATCCAGAATAAACAGAACTCTTAAAAAGACTATAATCCAAGTATTAATTTATACAACAACTCTGAAAAATGTTTTGATAGTAGCAGTATCTAATGAAGTCAAACACACACACACTTGGAATTGAAAGAATTGGAAGAATATAGTCTTCCAATTCTACTCCTAGGTATGTAGCCAACAAAAATGAATAGATATGTTAATATGTGCAAGGCCCTAGGTTCATTCCCTAGCACCAAGATAGGGCGGAGGAAATGACATCCATGTACCCAAAGACACGGAAGACTGTTTCCTGCATTATTCCTAATAGGCAAATACTAAAAACAATCAAAATATCCATCAACCAGAATGGACAAACTGTGGCACATAGGTAGAATTCTATTCAGCAATGAGAATGAACTATTGTTACACACATGAACATTTATTATTATTGAACAAAAGAAGCCAGATACAGAAAAACATGCTATATATGACTATTTGTATAATGTTCCCCAAAAGACAAATTCTAATGAATGGGATAGAGATCAGAATAGTAAGCAGAAGGAGAGATAAGTGGCAAGTAAAAGGCAGGGTGTTTTATTTTTTGGGGGGGAGCGGCACAGCACGAGGTGAGTAAACCCAAAATTGAACAACTGAGGGGCACTTGCCTGCGGAGCCACATCCCCAGCCCTGTTTTTTTTTTTTTTTTTTCTTTTTTTTAAGATAGAGTGAGAGAGGGAGAGAGAGAATATTTTTTTAATATTTATTTTTTAGTTTTCGGTAGACACAACATCTTTGTTTGTATGTGGTGTTGAGGATCGAACCCGGGCCGCACACATGCCAGGCCAGCGCGCTACCCCTTGAGCCATATCCCCAGCCCCCCAGCCCTATTTTGTATTTTATTTAGAGACAGGGTCTCACTGAATTGCTTTTGCTGAGGCTGGCTTTGAACTTGCAATCCTCCTATAACAGCCTCCCGGCCGCTGGGGATTACAGGCATATGCCTCCACCGAGCGTAGCAAGAGATGGGTTTCTGAAGTAGAAAATGTTTTATATGTTGATTTATGTAGTAGTTACACAAGTATGATCGCTGTTACAGTTTGGATCTGGAAGGTCCTCCAAAGGCTTATGTGTTGAAGTGTTGGTCCCCTATGCACCAATGTTCACAGGTTGGGCTGCTGGGAAGTAATTGTGTGGGAAGCCAACCTTACACACGACTGAGTTACACTCCCCGCTAGGTGCTGAGGCTCTCAGTCGCAGAAATGTGGCACCCTTCTTGGGCGCGAGGATGGGTGTCTCGTGCATGGGTGTGCCTTCCTACAGCCCCATGGGTAAAGCTATGCTCACCTGTTCCTTTGTAATATAATCCCTTGCCCTGTTTAGGATAGAATCTTCCATGGAAGATTAGGATAGAATCTTCCATGGAAGTGCCTTGTGTATGTCTCCTTCTCTTACTGTGCCCTTGGGTGTGGCCTAACCAGGTGTCAGTCAACCTGCTGACAGTGGACATCATGAAGATACTCAACCCCCTGAAACCTGACCCCTTGCCTCATTTGAATAGCTTCTCTTCAATAAAAGGGGTCAGTGCATGCTCTTGTTCTCTCTTTCTGCAGACCCTTAAGGTCAGAGGAGCCGTCACAGCGACCCCAAAGAAAAAGGTATTTGTGTCTCTTGTGTGGTTATTTCATGCAGCCCAGTTAGCCCAGTTTAACTGGAGTGACCCCTGAGACTTTTAGTCGCGAGAACAGAAACCCGGCATAATTGGACCATAAGGGTACTAACCTGATCAATGGATACCCTTTGAAGGGTATGTTTTATTCCTAGACACTTCCCAGCCCCTTTGGCTTCCTGGCTGTCATCATGTGAGCAGTCTCTTCAATCCAACACTCATGCCATCATGATATTTTGCCTCACCTCCATCCCAAAGCAAGAGCCAGCTGAACCTGGACTGAAAACTGAGACAAAAAAATAAAAATAACAATCTTGCTCTCAGGTTATTTTGTCATAGAAATGGAGAGCTGACACATCACTTTGTAAAAATTCACTTTGTGAAAGCTGTATGCTTACAATTTGTGCATTTCGTCTGTTTAATAAAGTTCAAACAGGGAAAAAAAAAGAAAGCTATCTTCCAGTCAGATTTAGTGGCACATGCCTATAATCCAGTTATGTAAGAGGCTAAGATAGGAAGAACATAAGTTCAAAGCCAGCCTCCACAACTAAGTGAGCCCCAAGCAACTCAGCAAGATCCTGTTTCAAAATAAAAAATAAAAAGGGGCTAGGATGTAGTTCAGTGGTAAAGGTCCCTGGGTTCAATCTCTAGTTCTAAAAAAAAAAAAAAAAAAGGAAGGCTATCTTCCAAAAAAGCTATAATAGCTAATATTTATAACATCCTTCTAATATTGGCCATAAGCAAAAAATGTGTATTTTTTTTATTTAATATATAATTCAAGATTAAATGATGGGCTAAAGCCACAACTTGAGTCACCTATAAAGTGCAGTCTAATTATTGAGTAAACATCCAAAGCTCCTTTCTCACTAGGCCCTGTCGTTTATATAGATAGATGGATCTTTCTAAATAAGGAAATTTTTACACATCTATTACACATAGACTTTCCCCAAAGATTTCATTTTTCCAAAATGCCATTATTCAGGGTAAGTAATAAAATTTGTTTTATTGTTTTTCCCCTTAATCTGTGTGATCTGAATCAGTCTGTCATGAACAAATTTTTAATTGGCATGGATTCCTCTGCCTGTTTCCCTGTTGAGAATAGGATTCATATCTAAATATAATTGATCTGACAACTGAAGAAATGCACAGATATCCCTTCTTTAAAATAAGTTTGGGCTCTTCCACATATTGCCAAAATCTCCCAATAAATTAACCCTTCAGCAGCTCCCAAGCAAATCAAACCAATTAAACCCTATTCAGATCCTGACTTATTTCTGATAGAAGTTTAAATAAACCCCTCTTGGTTTATGAGCACCTTCAGTGAGTACTCGGCTGATCTTCCCATATAATCCTGTCACACTTAGTTCCAAATCTGGTGTGGGCACCTTAGCCAGATCCTGTCACAAACTTAATAAAGGGGGGGGGTGTGTCTGAGTGGGGATGCTGGGCCAGGAATGGGGTTGCACAAGAGGAGTAAAGAAAAGAGACTGCAGCATGACTGTCACATTCTTTTTTTTTTTTTTTAAATATATTTTGAGTTGTTGATGGAGCTTTATTTTATTTATATGTGTGCTGAGAATCGAACCCAGTACCTCACACATGCTAGGCAAGCGCTCTACCACTTAACCACAACCCCAGATCCAACTGTCACATTCTTGACTCCCAGCTTAGGCAGGAGCTCACTAGGTCCAAGGCCCCAGAGCTGGACAGCTGCCCTTAGACTTTGAGTTGATTGGCCTAATTAGCAGGAGCCAAAGTAAAACTTCCAGGGGCTCCCAGGAGAATCAAGTCACCACATGACCCACCAAGGGCCGAGTGATGTCCTGAAGCAACTGGAGTTCCTGGGGTACTACTCCCCCAGTCCTGCTTCATGTCTATCAGGACCTACACATATTCTGTGAGACAGTAAACCTCAAGATGCTTTTTAAGGAAGTGTTTCAAAATCATACAAATTGAGAGACGCTGCACATTATACCTTCTGGGGAGTCACAATCCCAATTGACATGTTAAGGGCTGTGAAAAGTTTTCATAGCTGTTTTGGAATGAAACATGTTAATATTTAATAAACTTAATATGTGTGTGGTGGGGAAAGGGCTGGGGCATAGCTCAGTAATAAAGCAACCCCTGGGTTAAATCCCCAGAACCACACACACACACACACACACAAAAAAAAAAAAAAAAAAAAAAAAAAGAAGAAATAAAAAGGAAAAAAGCCCTGGAAACCTCAAGTGATTTAAAAATTGAAATGACAGTCAGACATGTACTCCCAGGGACTTGGGAGACTGAAGCAGGAGAATCACAAGTTCAAGACCAGCTCAGCGACTTAGTGAGACTATGCCTCAAAATTAAAAGTTTTTACTTTTAATTGGAGGATGTGGCTCAGTTTGAACCACTGGGTTCAAATCCTAGTACCCCAAAAAAAGAAGTTCAAAATAATAGTCTTGACCAGAAAAGATGACTGATCAACTAAATTTGACCAAATTGTTTATAAACTTTTCACATCACAATAATCTATAAAGTCATCTCATTCACTTACAGCTATTAAACCAAGCAAGCAAACAAGTAATGGTTAAAAGTTTCCAGCTATAAGGTATTATGTAATTTAGTCAGAGAATTTTATCAGGAGTTACTGCCTTTTTATTTCATGGAACCAGCCTCTGGAATGAGAAGGACCTAAGAATTCCTTGAAGGTTCCCCCCCCCCCCCGGTTTTCCTATATTTGGAGCATCCCTTCACCTCCACAAAAATCTTTATGTCCATTAACTGCATGTTAGCAGGTGCACAGAATGCCTTTAAGAACATAGGGGCAGGGGCTGGGATTGTGGCTCAGCAGTAGAGTGCTCACCTATCACAGGTGGGACCCAGGTTTGATCCTCAGCACCACATTAAAAAAAAAAAAAAAAAAAAGGCATTGTGCTGTGTCCAATAAATAAATAAATAAATAAATAAAAATAAAACATAGGGGCAGTAAGAGCAAAGTATCCAATCATTATCTTTGGCTTTGTGCTGATAAAAAGCAGTCTTCAGAGCCTGACGCAGTGGCATATGCCTATAATCCCAATGAATCAGGAGGCTGAGACAGGAGGATCACCAGTTTGAGGCCCACCTCAATAATTAAGTGAGGCCCTCATCAATTTACCAAAACCCTGTCTAAAAATAAAATAAAATAAAAAGAGCTGAGGATATGGCTCAACCACAGATACAAAAAAGAAGGAGGGTGGCTCCATGATGGTGGACATAGGTCAGTGGTAAAGCACTCATGGTCTCAATCCCTAGCAAAAAAAAAAAAAAAGGCAGTTTTCACAAAAATAAGAAGAGCTGATTTTTCACTAAGGCACAAAGCTAAGACAACAAACTGATACAAAATAAAATCAACAAGGCTGGGCATAGTGGTACAAACCTGTAATTCCAGTGTCTCAGGAGGCTAACACAGGAGGATGGCCAAGGTTTAAGTCAGCCTCAACAATTTAGCAAGACCCTGTCTCAAAACTAAGAATAAAAATTAAAAAGGGCTGGGAATGTAGCTCAATGGTCAAATCCCAGATTCAATTCCCTACCAAAAAAAAAAAAAAAAAAAAAAGGCTGATCAGGAACTCTAATACTCCCACCCTCAGGCGTGTAGTAAATTTTGTGTGTTCTTTTCAAAACAAAGGTTAATCAAGCTGACAATATAAGTTAGGATACTCACTGCCAAAAGATATGCCAGAGGTCAGCAGCCTTTGTGGGATAGGAAAATTCCATCTCAACTTTTCCTTCATGCTACAAAATGAAAAAAACAATGTAATCCCACCAGCACTGGAGATAAAGTGAGGGCAGGAGTCAAAGGACAGAAATTTGTTCAAATAACTGCTCTTACCCTGAAAGGCACAGCATGAGACTCACATAGCAGGTTTTTTCAAAAAATAAACCAGAAGTTGAATTGAGGATGTGGCTCAGCGGTAGAGGACTTACCTAGTATGCACAAAGCCCCAGGTTTAATCCCAAGTGCTGTCCCCGGGGGAAAAAAAGTATACCAGATGTCCTCCCCCAGAATATTTCAAAACATGCTGTCACACTGTTATCCCAATAGCTCCCTGAAGTAATTTCTGATCACACACATCCATTCCACCCATTGACAACCCTTACCCCAGAAGAAAACTAGTTTTCTAGAACCAGAGGCTTAAAAAAAAAAAAAAAGGAAAGCTTACTCAACTGTAGAGTTAAGGGAGCTGTTTCATGAAATTAGTATATTACTGACCTCCAATTCCTGGACTCAAGTGAGCCACCCACCTCAACCTCCCAAAGGATTGAGACTACAGGTGCATCATCCCATCATGACTGGCTTATACTTTCTAAAATGATGAATTATGTAAATATATTGCAGTCCCAAAATTAAAAATTGTTGGAAAGGGAGGGGCTGGGGTTGTGGCTCAGTGGCAGAGTGCTTGCCTAGCATGTGAGAGGCCCTGGGTTCGATCCTCAGCACCAATAAAAGTAAATACATAAAATAAAGGTATTGAGTCCAACTACAACTAAAAAATAAATTTAAAAAAAATTTGTTGGAAAGGGAAAATATATTTGGGTCAAGACAGGCATAATTTTCTTCTAAGAAGCCTTTTTTAAAACACCCATACACGCAAACACACACATTAGGTCAGATGCCAGCCTTTGTGGACCATTATCACCCACGCATACCACTCCCATTGTTACCATTTGGAACTGAAACTATCCACCTGTCTTATCTCCCCTACTGGCCTTCCTATGAACTCCTTTAGGGCCTTAGAACTCTCCTTATATCCCCCAGCACCTGGTACTAGGGGCAAAATAAATGTTTCTGAAAGTAACTGAAATCAAGAGTATCTTAGAAAGTCAATGACCCTTGGTCATTATAATGATAACTCATCATACTCAAACTTCCAGTATAATTAGTGGTTCCTTTTTCTTTTTCTTTCTTTCTTTTTTTTTTTTTTTTTTTTGAGAAAGAGAGAGAATTTTTTAATATTTATTTTTTAGTTTTTGGCGGACACAACATCTTTGCTTGTATGTGGTGCTGAGGATTGAACCCTGGCCGCACACATGCCAGGCGAGTGCGCTACCGCTTGAGCCACATCCCCAAACCCAGTGGTTCCTTTTTCTAATAGAATACAAATATTGGACACCTCAAATAAACGATTCATTGAAAACAACCAAATAACAAGAACCAAGAGACTGAAATGGCAAGTGAGCAAAAATAATCCACAAAAAAGGATATCCACTGATCAGGATAATTTTTATATTTCAAGCAGCTAAACAGCCATGATTTCTATGAAAACTCTCATCATTTACTATATCATTCCTCACAGTCCAACGGTCACAAAATTAGCATGGACTATTTAGAGACATATAAAGATCATAGCACCAAATGTTGATGTTCACAGCTGCAGTTAAGTACTCACTGCCTCTGAGGCATGGATGGCATCCCATTTTTCTTGAAAAATTCTCTGCTTCTACTGATTAAAACAGAATTCTTGTGTCTCTATTCTCAACACAACCCTGCCTACCAGCATCAATTACAAGAGAAAAAGATGAATAACCACTATAAAAACTTAACTGAAACCCATTTTGGGGTTGGGAATGGATGTGGCTCAGTGGTAGGGTACTTGCCTGGCATGTGAGGCCCTGGATTCAATCCTCAGCATCATGAGAGAAAAGGAAAGGGGAAAAAAAAAAGTTTCCTCACAAGAACAATCAACAAAGTGTTAGAAGATAGAAGGAAAGACAAACTGGAAGATCTCTCTGAGGACAGAGATGGAATCTTACCGACGTGGCAGCTCCACAGCACTTAGCAAAGTCCCTGCATCCAACAACTTCACAATACAGTTGTTAATGAATGGCTGCCTTCACTTAGACCAGGAAAGGAAGTATCACTTTATTGTTTTTTATTTTTTAAATTTTTTTTTAGTTTTTGGCGGACCTTTATTTGATTCATTTATTTTTATGTGGTGATAAGAATCAAACTCGGTGCTTCACACAAGTGCAAATGCTCTACCACTGAGCCAGGACCCCAGCCCAGGAGTATTACTTTATCTTCATTGTTTACATACATACATTTACTTATTTATGGTACTGGAAAATGAACCCAGGGGTACTTTACCACAGAGTCCTATTTTCTATTTTGAGACAGGGTCTCACTGAGTTGCTGAAACTGGGCCTTGAATTTACAAAACTCCCTTTTGGCCTCCTGAGTCACTAGAATTACAGGTGTGCTACTTTTCCAAGCCCCACTTCTCCCTATTTCTATACATTTTTTTCCCCAGCAAACTTGGTCCCATAAAATTAGGGAAATCAAACAAATTAGTAGTATTACAAAATTATTCATGTAATAACATAATGTTCAAAACATGGTTAACAATCCAAATATTGATCCTTGCTTTGTGAGGTAGACAGAAGAGGTATGGATGTTTGCCAAGCATGGTGGTGCACATCTGTAATTCCAGCAAATGAGGCTGAGGCAGGAGGATGGCATGCACAAAAGCCAGCCTCAGCAATCTAATGAGGCCCTAATCAATTTAGTGAGATCCTGTCTCAAAATAAAGAATAAAAAAGGCTGGGGATGTGGTTCAATGCCACTTGGTTCAATCTCTTGTACAAAAAAAAAAAAAAAGTGGGGGGTTATAGCTCAGTTGGTAGAGTGCTTGCCTTGCATGCACAAGGCCCTGGTTCAATCCCAGCACTACCAAAAATAAAAGAGTTAAGGCTATCCACATTTCAAATGATGAAATAAACTCAAAGTCCAAATATGAATTGATCAAGGTTGCATTGCTTGTGAAATAAAAGTAAGAAGATTGGGATGATATCCATATCTTCTTTTACAACTCTCTTAAAGACCTAAGAACCAGGAACAGGGACACATGCCTATAATACCAGCAACTCAGGATGGTGAAGCAGGAAGACTCCAAGTTGGAGGACAGCCTGGGCAATTTAATGAGACACTGACTTAAAATAGCAGAGGGGGGGAAAACACTGGTGATGTAGAGCTCAGTGGTCGAGTACCTCTGGGTTCAACCCTTTGTACCACAAAATCAATAAATTATAGGTACATAAATTAAATAGCACAGAGTTGGATAGGACAATACCTGTAATTCCCAAGACTTAGAGGCTAAGGCAAGAGGATAACAGGTTTGAAGCCAGCTTGGACAACTTAGAACACTATTTCAAAATAAAAAGGGCTGGGAATTTATCTCAATGATAAAGCACTACTGCGTTCAACCCCCAATTGGGGGGGGGGGGTCACCTCAGGTGCTTCTCTTTTCTAAGGAATTAGTATAATGTTGAGGGCTGGGGATGTGGCTCAAGCAGTAGCGCGCTCGCCTGGCATGCGTGCGGCCCGGGTTCAATCCTCAGCACCACATACAAAGATGTTGTGTCCGCCGAAAACTAAAATATAAATATTAAAAAAAAAAAATAGTATAATGTTGACAGAGTTCATTCTTGTAGCTACCACTACCCGACTTTCAACACCATTTACCAATTTTCCCCATACAAAACCTTCAAAAAGGGCAAACCAGAGTTATCCATCTGCAAATATATTTGAAAAATTAGCACACTAAAATTGCTTTTGTGAAGTTGCAAAGGCAAATCAGTAAGTAGACTAAAGCATTAATTATCACCACAAGAAAAAAAATTAACTTTTCACTATCACTAAAAACAAGAAATCAGCAGGTGCAAATTACTATGCCCATATAAAATGTAAAAACTGATCATCTGGGGCAAGGTAAACACTCCATGGCTGAGTTAATTAAAAGCTCTTCCAAAAGGTGAACAGAAATGCTGATATTTATTTGAAATAAAGAATTTCAAGTTATTCTGAAATTCTGCCAAAAGGCAGAACATGGGAGAAATTCTTAATATTTTTCATATATATGATCTTACATAATAAATGTGTGCCTAAAATTACAAAATAATGGCTGAAGATGTAGTCTAGTGGTAGAACATTTGCCTAGCACAAGTGAGGCCCTGGATTCAAACTCCAGTACCACAAAAACTGCTGCAGACTGGCTGGGCACAAATCACGAGCCACTCAAGCAGGAACAAACTTTATTTCCAAACTCCCCCGAGCGCCACCCACGCCGCCTTTCCAGGGACACCACACACCAATTGGAATTCCCTCCACGGGAACTTCACCAACCAACCCCCAGGAGAACTCCAAAGTAGCAGGCGCCCCAGACAGCAGAGGTCTATATACAATTGAATACACAGCCTAATTCAATCCAGTATCATCCAGTCACAGCAATTATACACAGCTTAACTTAATTATCATCATCTTAATGGCTCGCCTCTCAATCATTACTTCTGGCAAAATGCCAGGGGCCACTCGGACTGGCTGTGGCTCTCAACAAAAAACAAAATATTGATCATGGCTCTGCCATGAACTACACCCCCAGCCATTTTTTTTTTTTGGTAGTAGAGATTGAACTCTGGCAATTTACCACTAATCTACATTCCAGCAATTTAGGAGGCTGAGGCAGAAAAATTGCAAGTTTGAGACAAGGCTCAGCAATTTTTTTTTTTTTAAATATTTATTTTTTAGTTTTCGGCGGACACAACATTTTTGTTTGTATGTGGTGCTGAGGATCGAACCCGGGCCGCACGCATGCCAGGCGAGCGCGCTACCGCCTGAGCCACATCTCCAGCCCAAGGCTCAGCAATTTAATGAGATCCTGCCTCAAGACAAAAAAAGCACCCGTGGGTCTAATCCCTAGTGGCACAAATAAATAAAGTCTGGGGATGTAGCTAGCTCATAGGCAGAACACTCCTGGTTTCCATCACTAATTAATCAAATTAAACCAAATGATTAAGGAGTGACCCCAAGTTATGGCACGGCCCAGGGTCCTGAGGATGTTAGGTAAGTGCTCTAGTGCTCTAACACTGAGTTACAGCCACAGCCCAGTTTTGTTTAGTTTTAAAACAAGGTCTTACTAAGATATTCAGGCTTGGCTCAAATTTGTTATCCTTCTCCCTCAAAGGCCCAAGTACCTGAGATTACAGGCATGAGCCAATGCACCTAGCCCAAGCTAACTTTTCAACTCAATATATTGATTATAAACTCTCAAGCTTAAAAGAAAGAACAAGCCAGGTGTGGTCACGCACACCTATAATTCCAGCAGCTCAGGAGGCTGAGGCAGGAGGATCACAAGTTCAAAGCCAGCCTCAGCCAATTAACAAGGCTCTAAGCAATTTAGGGAGACCCTTTTTGAAAATAAAAAAATCTCAAAAGGACTAGGGATGTAGTTCAATGGTTAAGTGCCCCTGGGTTCAATTTCTAGTACCAAAAAAAGAAAAGATTGACTTAGCTAAACACTCAACTCCAACTTGTAGATATTTCATAGAAACATGGTTAGCAATTCTAAAGCTATTTGTGGTACCTTCTATGATTGAACAAATAAACAGGTAGATTGTGGATAAGAGGAGTTGACCTTTTCAATACAAAAAAATCACAAATATGGAAAGGAGAAAGGCTAAAGGAACTTTGCCGTGTTGGGCTGGAATTGGAGGAATTAGCATGAACTCATGTTTTTTATCATATATAGACAAAAAATAAATAAATCATCTATGTACAGTGGCACAAATATGTAATCACAGCAACTCAGGAGGCTGTGAAATAGGAGAATCGCAAATTCCAGGTCAGTCTCACTAACCCAGCCTGATCCTGTCTTAACATAAAATAAAAATGAAAAGGAGCTGGATTTGCTGTCATATACCTGTAATCCAGCAACTCAGAAGGCTGAGGCAGAAGGAGCACAAACTTGAGGACAGCCTCAGCATCTTAGGGAGACCTTCAGCAACACAGCAAGACCTGGTCTCAAAAATAAAAACATAATAGTGCATATCTGTAAACCAAGCAACTTGGGAGAAGGAGGCAGGAAGACCACAAATTCTAGGCCAACCTGGGCAATTTAGCAAGACCCTAAGGAAGCCGGGCATTGGTGGTGCATACCTACAATCCCAGTGACTCAGGAGGCTGAGGCAGGAGGATCTCAAATTCAGGGGCAGCCTCAACAATTTAGTGGGGCCCTAAGTAACTTAGCAAGACTATCTCAAAGTCAAACATAAAAAAGGGCTCTGGGATGTGGCTCAGAGCCCCCTGGGTTCTATCCCCAGGACCAAAAAAAAAAAGGCTGGGGTTGTAGTCTGTGGTAGAGAACTCCCCAATTCAATCCCCAATACTGCAAAAAATAAAGTGACTTATACAAAAACATACATAATATATTTTAGAAGAGCTTAAGAGTCAAGCATTGTATAAACTTCCATCAACAGCAGACCATACATACAGTGGTCTATACATATACAGTGGTATATGTCATAAAACCGAGGCATGCAGTAGGCCATGCCACTACCACCTCAGTTTAAGCCCAATATGATTCCCACAATGACAAAAATCAACTAAGGATGCATTTCTAAACACATTACTTTCAGGCTGGGACTCAGATCAATGGCAGAGCACTTGCCTATCTTGCACCAAGCCCTGGGTGCAATCCCCAGTATCCCCAACAACAACAACAAAAACCAAGAACATATTCCTGTCATTAACACATGACTGTTAACTGGCCAGACCAACCCAGGGAAAATTAAGGAGAACCTATGAGCACCTGGGGAATCCAAAAGAGGCCAAGACCATGACCTCTACCCTCAAGGCTGATTTCATTTCCCTATGGGGAAAAAAAAGAGATAATATTAAAGACAAAAAAAAAAAAAAAACACCTGCCACATTTTTAGTGGGGAAAAAAGGTCAACACATTAGTTTTTATTTGGGGGACAGAAAGTAGGTAATGGGAAATGGTGAGAACAGTGAACTAGATAAAAATTACAAGGGACCCAGGACTGCAAAAGAAATAAAAATTTTAAAAATTATATATTTAAAATACATAAAAACTACAAATGTATTAATTGAAATTCAGTTAGGTATGGCTAGTGTAGTTCTAGGGATATGAACCTAAAGTGAAAATCTGTGCTATTTGAATGTCTGTTCTCATATGGCTTCAAAAATCAAAGGCAGGCAGGACCTCTGTATGGCTGGCTAAGTTAACAACAAAGGAATAAGGGAGACATTTGTAAGAGTGGAAAAGGTCAAAGTAATATGTCAAGGGAGCCTTGCAATGCCTGATACTAACATTTCACTTGAGGGGCTAGGGATGTGGCTCAAGTGGCAGCCTGCTCGCCTGGCATGCATGCGGCCCGGATTCCATCCTCAGCACCACATACAAACAAAAAAATGTTGTGTCCACCAATAACTAAAAAATAAACATTAAAAAATGCTCTCTCGGGCTGGGGATGTGGCTCAAGCGGTAGCCTGCTCGCCTGGCATGCGTGCGGCCCGGGTAAGATCCTCAGCACCACATACAAACAAAGATGTTGTGCCCGCCAAAAAAAAAACTAAAAAAAATAAATATTAAAAAATCCTCTCTCTCTCTCTCTCTCTCTCTCACTCTCTCTCAAAAAAAAAAAATGCTCTCTCTCTCTCTCAAAAAAAAATTTTTTTTCACTTGAGCTGCTGCAGAGGTCAGATTACATATTTGTCCCCATCAACTAATTTAATTAAAAGGTCTAGCCATCTCTAAAACAATAAATTCAGACTAAAGGATACCTACTTCTGGGTTACTCTGAATTTTACTTTGATTTCTACATTTAATTAAGCAATACAAAACCTAGGGGAAGGATCAAATCTTAAGAAGTCATATTGAAAAGTAGTCCATATCCCACAGTTCAGAATCTGTTATTTGACAACTCCTCACAGAGCCATACAAAATTAACATGGACATTTTCTTGAGCTTTTGATGTTCACTGCCATCATCTGCTTCACAGTTAAGATCAGGAAACATATGGGATGGATTGGTAAAGGCTGCTGAGTTTCTGTTATGTTTTTTCCCCTCTAATTCATATCTAAGACCAAGTTAGGACACCCCTGAACAAGACCTTTGATATCCATCTTTAAATCATCTCAATTCTAAGAAACAATTGTTTAGTTAGTTGGTTAGTTTTATGGTACTGGAGATTGAACCCAGGGGCACTTTTCTACTGAGCTACATCCCCAGCAGCAGCAGCATTTTTGGAGACAGGGTTTTGCTGCTAAGTTGCCCAGACTGACCTCGAACTTGTGATCCTCCTACCTCAATCGCCTGGGTTGGTGGGATTACAGGCATCTGACTCTAGGACAATTTTATTTTACATTTTTTTTTAATAATTGTAGATGAACACAATACCTTTATTTTATTTTTATGTGGTGCTGAGGATTGAATCCAGTGCCTTACACCTGTAAGATGAGCGCTACAACTGAGCCACAGCCCCAGACCCTCTAGGCTTTAAAATAAGAGACGTTAAGGAAAGAAATTTGAAGAAATATGATGGAAAAAGTCAAGTATCTTAAGAAACCTCTGGGCTCCTCTAGAACATTCATCTAAAAACCTCTAGTCTAGTAAAAAGAAGCAGCCATGTAATGGAGAATAAAAAAAAAAAATGGTCCTGCCAAGTGTAGAGGCACACAACTGCAACCGCAGATACTTGGGAAACTGAGGCAAGAGGATCTGAAGTTCCAGGTTAACCTTTAAAATTCTGCCTTAAAAAAAATTATATATATATATATATATATATATATATATTTTTTTTTTTTTTTTTTTTTGACTGTA
Organism: Callospermophilus lateralis; assembly: GCF_048772815.1. Classification (NCBI taxonomy): domain Eukaryota; kingdom Metazoa; phylum Chordata; class Mammalia; order Rodentia; family Sciuridae; genus Callospermophilus; species Callospermophilus lateralis. The sequence goes on along the minus strand of NC_135307.1, from coordinate 175,102,837 downwards.
GCTCCATGGTGGAGTACTAGCATTTGTGAGACGCTGGGTTCTATCCCCAGTACCACAAAAAGAAAGAAACAGGGAAAAAAAAAAAAAAAGGCATATTCACTTGACATATCTGCTACTGACTCATTTGGAAAGTATAACTTATTGTACCGCAGTCCCTATAATTTCAGATAGCCTCAAGGCCTTCAAGATGCCAGAGACAAAAACCAGAGACAGAGAAAAAAAGCCATTTCACCAACTGTAATACAACCCAGAAACAGGGTCTGTCACATGTACATACACTAGTGCATACTGCACTCGCACACTGTCAACACAGCTCTATTAAGGTCCAAACAAGAACTAAGATTCTCTCTAATTAACCTTCAAGCTTTCATGAATTTGAAGCAAATGTTTACAATCCAGTGATCACTTTCTGTAATATGAGGTTCAAAACACTTCTCTGAAATTAAGAAATGAAGATAAAACTGAAGGCAAGAAACACAGTTCACCATCTCTCTCCTCCATATTCCTTGTCTTGGAAGACATATAAACAGTGAATTAACTAATCTTGATCCTAGTGCTGCATTATATACTACCATTTAAACCATCTTTCTTCATACTTACAAACATTCATTAAATTCAAATAATTGAAGCGGGGAATAATGGCACACATCTGCAATCCCAGCTACAGGGGAAGCTGAAGCAGAAGGATCTAAAAGCTTGAGAACAACCTGGGCAATTTAGCCAGTCCTTATCTCGAAAATAAAATTAAAAGGCTAGGCGCAGTGGTGGATGCCTATAATCCCAGCAGCTTGGGAGAGTGAGGCAGAGGGATCATGAGTTCAAAGCCAGCCTCAGCAATGGCGAGGTGATAAGCAACTCAGTGAGACCCTGTCTCTAAATAAAATACAAAACAGGGCTGGAGATGTGGCGCAGTGGCCAAGTTGCCCTGAGTTCAATCCCCAGTAACCCAAAAAATAAAATTTAAACTAAATTAAATTTAAAGAGTTAAGCATGTAGCTCAGTGCCAGAGTGTCCCTGGGTTCAATCCCCAGTACTGTTGAAAGAAAGGAAGGAAAGAAGGAAACAAACACAACTAAAGAACAAGCTTTAAGTATCTCTCTCTGCTTATTTAATTCTGCTATGAGCTGGGGACTCAGACATCTTTCTGTTTGAAGTATATGCAGAATACAAATAAGTTTTGAATGACAGTCTCAGGAAAAATGGAATAGTCCAGTAAGGTAATTTAAGAAGGGTTTAATAAGGTAGTAAACAAGTGTGAATGGGCATAATATATTTACAAAGAATAATAGTAACACTTTGGGATCAATGAGAGCACTTTTATGCTAGAGGAACAAAGGGAAAAAATTTCCCAAACCCAGAAGGAGGGAATCATGTAGAGAGAACCTTATTTATTTTTTTATTTTATACTGGGGTTTGAACTAAGAGGCGTTTTACCATTGAGCCACACCTCCATCCCTTTTTATTGTTTACTTTAAAAGGGAGGGGTGTTGTGGCTCAGTGGTAGAGAGCTCGCCTAGCATGCATGAGGCACTGGGTTCGATCCTCAGCACACATAAATGTAAAATAAAGATACTGTGTCCACCTAAAACTAAAAAATAAATATATTGGGCTGGGATTGTGGCTCAGTGGTAGAGCACTCGCCTAGCACGGGCAGGACCCGGGTTCGATCCTCAGCACCACATAAAAATAAAGGCATTGTGTTGTATCCATCTACACCTAGAAAATAAATAAATAAAGAAATAAAGAACAGGGTCTCACAAAGTTGCTTAGGGCCTTGCCATATTGCTTGAGGTTGGCTTCAAATTTATGATCCTCCTGCCTCAACCTCCCCAGTCTTGTCATATATTGTTCTGATGAAGATTGTAAGTTGCTGGGGCTGGTTTAAAGCCTCTTTAAATGTTACCTACCTCTTTACCCAGTCCTTACTAGAACCCTCAAATAACAACTAGTTATGCTTCCTTTGTATCCCAAAAGCCTTTGATTATAACATTGAAAGCACTTTATAACTGTTTAAGTCCCCATAGACTGAGATCCTAAGTCATCTTTTTGTATCCTTAACCACAGAAAGCAAACAAAACAGTGTATCGAGCATTGTTTAAGTTGTTTACATAAATTAACACACACATCACATTAACATATATTACTCTTGACCAGTGCACGGCATGCATATAATCCCAGCAATTTGTGAAGCTGAGGCAGAAGAATCACTTGAGCCCAGGAGTTGCAGGTCACCCTAAGTAACAGCAAGACTCTGTCTCGAAATAAAAAATAAAGGTCCAGGCATGGTGGTGCATCCCTGTAATTCCAGCAACTCAGGAGGCAGAGGCCGGAAGACCCCAGGTTCAAAGACAGCCTCAGCAACTTAGTGAGGCCCTAAGCGACTTGGTGAGACCCTGTCTCAAAACGAAAAAAATAAAAAGGTCTGAAAATGTGGCTCAGGGGTTAAATTACATATAAAATAATAATAATAATAATAATAAAAAGAGCCGGGATGTAGCTTAGTAGTAGAATTGATCCTGGGTTCAATCCCCAGTACCACAAAAAAATTAAAAAACTGGGGATGTAGCTCTGTTGTAAAGTGCCCATAGGTTCAATCATCAGTACCAAAACAAGAAACTATTAATCATGGCAATAAAACTGTAAATGAGGGGGTAGAGTTGTGGCTCAGTGGTAGATTGTCTCCCTAGCATGTATGAGGCACTGGGCTCAATCCTCAGCACTACATAAAAATAGATAAATAAAACAAAGATGTTTTGTCTATCTACAAACAAAAAAAAAATAGGGGCTGAGGCTCAAGTGGTAGCGCGCTCGCCTGGCACGCGTGCGGCCCGGGTTCGATCCTCAGCACCACTTACAAACAAAGATGTTGTGTCCGCCAAGTACTGAAAAAAATAAATGTTAAAAAATTCTCTCTCTCTCACTTCAAAAAAAAAAAAAAAAAACCTCTAAATGAGGTAGGACTGCTGTGTGTGTGTTACTTGGGATTGAACCCAGGCATGCTCTACCACTTAGCTAAATCCTCTCCTTTTAAGACAGGGTCTTGCTAAATTGTCCAGGCTGGCTTCAAACTTGCAATCCTCCTGCCTCAGCCTCCCGAGCAGCTGGCATTAGGCATGTGCCACTGCATCAGGCTTAATGTAAGAACTTTCATTGTCTCAATTTCACAGATGAGGAAAATAAAGTGTAGAGAAAGTTCCAAAGTCTCAAAGCTTATAAAGACTGGCCAGGCACAGTGGTGCACACCTGTAATCCCAGCAGCAGCTCAGAAGGCTAAGGCAGGAGGATGTAGAGTTCAAAGCCAGCCTCAGCAACTTGAGGCCCTAAACAATTCAGAGATGTTGTCTCTAAATAAAATATTTTAGGGCGGGGGATGTGACTCAATGTTTAAGCATTTTTGGGTTCAATCCTTGATTTAAAAAAAAAAAAAGGGGGGGGCTGGGGATGTGGCTCAAGCGGTAGCGCACTCGCCTGGCAAGTGTGAGGCCAGGATTCGATGCTCAGCACACCACATACAAACAAAGATGTTGTGTCCACCGAAAACTGAAAAATAAATATTAAAATTCTCATTCTCCTCTCTCTTTAAAAAAAAAAAAAAAAAGGCTTATAAGGACTAGCCACCAGGTTTTCAACCTATGCCCAACTCTAGAATTCCCAACTCTAGAATTAATTTCAAAAGTTTAGAATTTCAACCTAAACTGTTACATTTTACTACTTCTTTTTTTGGGGGGTGGGGGGGGAAGTACCAGAGATTTAACTCGGGCCACCTGACCACGGAGCCCCATCCCTAGTCCTACTTTGTATTTTTTTATTAGAGACAGGGTCTCACTGAGTTGCTTAACGCCCCACTAAATTGCTGAGGCTGGCTTTGAACTTGCAATCCACCTCCCTAGCCACTGGGATTACAGATATGTGCCACATTATACTTCTATTGAATAAGCCAGATTTTTTTTTTTGAATTTAATCTTTATTTTGTTGTTGTTGTTGTTGTTTATATGGTGCTGAGAATTGAACCCAGGGCCTCACCAGTGCTAGGCAAGAGCTCTACCGCTGAGCCACAACCTCAGCCCCCAGATTTTTTTTTTTTTTTTTTTTTTTTCAGGAGTAGCAGACCTAATGGGTTGAAGGAAAGGTCCCACTATAAGATCAATGATCTCCATCACCAGAGGAATAGTTACTATTCACACACTGGGATGTGAAAAGACAATACTGGAACTTCTACAAATATTTATTTTTAGCTCATTCTTTTGTAAAATGTTGCATGTTACAAAATATATATAAACTACAACTATAAATTTTTTTGTATGTGTGTCAAACTAGGGATTGAATTCAGGGCCTTCACATGTTAGGCAAGCACTAAGCTACATCCTCAGCCCTTTTCTAAATTTTGAGATAGGGTCTAGACAACTTCCCAGGCTGGCCTTGAACAGGGTCTAGACAAACTGCCCAAACTGGCCTAGATCATCCTGCCTCAACCTCCTTAGCAGCTCTGATTATAGGCACATGTCACCAAACCTGGCAATACTATCATATTTCAATGCAATTTACTTGATTCTTCTACATTAAAAGAAAAAGTACAGTAGTTGTGGTGGCACATGCCTATAAAATCCTGAGAAGCTAAAGCAGAAAGATTGGGAGTTAGAGGTTATCTGGCAAAAGACCCTGTCTCATAAAATAAAAATAAAAAAGAAAAAGAGAAAGTATACCAAGTACACAGTCTAGAAATTTAAGATAAAATCCCCTTATGAAGCAAGCAAAGTTGTACATGCTTACAATCCCAGCTATCCTGGAAGATTTCAAGTTTGAGGCAAGTTTTGAGGATTTAAGGAGAACCTTTCACAAAAAAGGGTTGGGATTTTAGTTCAGTAGTAGGTAGCCCCAGCATTCAAGCCTCAGTACTACAAAAGAAAAAAAAAAAAAAAAGTTACATTAACAGAACCAAAAGTACTTATAAAAACAAAATATTTAGATATAAAATTTTTAAATTCAATCAGGCATGGTGGCACATGCCTGTAATATCAGTTACTCAGGAGGCTGAGGCAGGAGGATAGCAAGTTTGAAGCCAGTCTGGGCAATTTAGAGAAACTTTGGCACATGCCTGTAATCTCAAAGGCTCAGGAGGCTGAGACAGGAGGATCTTGAGTTCAAACCCAGCCTAACAAAAGCAATGTGCTGGGCTGGGGATGTGGCTCAAGCAGTAGCACGCTTGCCTGGCATTCGTGCAGCCCGGGTTCGATCCTCAGCACCACATACAAAAAACAAAGATGTTGTGTCCGCCAAAAACTGAAAAATATTAAAAATTCTCTCTTTCTCTCTCTCTCTCTCAAAAAAAAAAAAAGGAAAGTTAAAAAAAAAAAAAAAAAAAAGCAAGCAATGTGCTAAGCAACTCAGTGAGACCCTGTCTCTAAATAAAATACAAAATAGGGTTGGGAATGTGGCTCAGTTGTCAAGTGCCAGGTACAAAAAAGAAAAAAAGGGGGCTAAGGATTTAGCTTAGTAGTAGAGTGCTCCTGGGTTCAATCTCCAGCACAGAAAAAGGAAAAAAAATTAAGTTCAGATAAAAGATCCAAACTTGTGGGGTCACCTGTCTGTGTCTCTATTGATAAATTTCAAAAGGTATGGTTCAAACCAAAACCAGCAACTACAGATCTAATTACGAAATGCATGAACTAAATGAATCTACTTTGTATTTCTTCAATGCAACATTTAAGGGGTACCAAAGAAGGAATAAAGGCTGCATAAAACTTCCCCCCTTGTTTTTGCATTACAATTCTTATTATACATACAGAGCACAATTTTTCATATCTCTGTATATAAAGTATGTTCACGCCAATTCATGCCTTCATACATGTACCTTTTTGTTTTTGCATTACAATTCTTAATACACATATATACCACAATTTTTGTAAGGCTTCCCTTTTATTATGTGTTGAAGAACATTGCTCTGGGCCTAGAGTTCTAATGTCACTCGGTTTCATCCTCTGCAAAATGGGTGTATTTAAATACCAAACTCTTTAGATTTTCACAATGCTTAAACAACTGAGAAACCATTTATCTGTTTCTTCATTTATTGGGTCTCTTCCTTCTCTCAATTAAACTCAAAAGCAGTCTGGTCTCTCTTTTTTTGTTGTTGTTGCTATATTTTCAGGGCCTAGAATGGTACTTTTTACTCAAGAGATGATTTAATAAATATTAAATGAATAGAATTGTAAAATGCCTCGTGCATGAAAAATGTTGGCTATTATTGCTATTCTAATGAGAAAGACTTAAAACAATTAAAATTTTATTGTTCTTATTAAGAGATGCCACCCTTCCCCCAAGGATCTCACAAGTCTAGGAGGTACATTAGATAAATGCTGGAATGGCGAAATGGAGGTAAGAATAACAATTGGCAACTGGATCATAGAGTACCACTAACCAACGACCACATAAAATCTTAAATACCCAACCAAGAGTCCAATTTCAGTGAGGTTCACACAGAATGATTAATAAACTGCGATTACAATAATGACAGTTTTCACGCTGGTGTCTGTGCCAGGGTGTGCCAATCATTCCTCTAGCTTCACTACACCCAACTCTGGAGAATGGAGAAAACGTTCTTCACACCCCCATTTTTCAGAAGGGTAACTGAGACCAGGGGAGAGAGCCAAGGTGACAGACCTGAATTGGGGGGGAAGAATGGGAACCCAGGCAGTCCGACCCCTGAGCCTGCACGCAACAGGCCCCTCTGCGGCGCCATTCTCACCTGCTCCAGCACTGACCACACAGCTCTCATAATCAGGCGTGTGTAATATTTCCCCAGAGCCGGACTTTTGGCCCCAGCGCCTAGAGAACAAAACAATTCTTGTCTGCCGCAAGTCGGATGGACGCCCGCCCGGCTGGGCTTCGAGGCCGCGGTCCCCAGTTTCACTCACACCTTGAGCCGCTAGACACCCGGAGGCGCAGGAAGCGAAGGGGTGGCCTCGGGGGCTCGCGAAGCCCGGCCCGCCCCGTGACCTTGGACTCGCCGCCCTGCGTAGGGCCTCAGTTTCCCCATACCGGCCTCGCTCCGGGAACTCTTGGGAATTTCGCGTCGGTGGAGCTGCAGGCCCCTCACACGCCCCCCTAAGCCGCCCGCCTTCCCGCCCAGCTTACTCTGGAAGGCGGCCGCTCCAGGGACGCCCACCATCGCCGACGGCCGCACGCCGCGCGCCTCCGCCCGCGGCCCGGGTGCCTCACAGGCGCCGCCGCAGGACCTGAGGGCGCCGAGCCCACCAACACCAGCTCTGCTGTCGTCGTCGCCGCCGCCGCCGCCGCCGCTGCCGCCGCCGTTAGGCCGCGCGCAACCCCGCCCCCCGGCTGGCCCCGCCCCGCCCCGGACACGCCCCCGCCGCGCGCTCTCCCCTGCCAGACCAACGCACGCGGAAGCCCGGCCTTAAGACCTACTCCCGCTAAACCCCGCCCCCTGACCCGATCCGCCCCTTCCGCGCGAACCTATGGACCTATCCCGGCGCATCCTACTTCTCAGACCCACCCACCCCCCTGCGTCACGCGCTGGCGTCTCGAGCCGCAGCTTCTAGCCCTGAGCTTCCGGATATGGCCAAGGCAGCCCCCGAGGCGAGGGAGATGAGGGGGTAACTGGGCGGAGTCGTGGGGGCGGAGCTTAGGGGAAGGTAACAGGTCTCACCTGAGTTCACCAAGTATAGGCCTGATTACCTTTGCCCAAGTCTTTGGGCAAGTTCCCTTTTTGGGTCTACAGCGTTCTAAATGCCTAAAATGTCATAAAATTAGTAGCTGTTAGTTACCATTGTTATTGAGCCCTTTGTCAGGTTCAAGTGCTGTTTTAGTACAATCCCTGCAGTTAATCCTCTCAGTGGGATAGAGAAATATTATTCCGCCTTTTCTACGTATGAGAAAAGATCTTGCCCATCCATTTCTGTTGGAGAAATGAAAACACAGAGGCCATAAAACCAAAGTAATTCTGGCTTCAGATCTAGTGCTTTAAGATTTTTCTGAACTAATCTGACTCCAAAGTCTGAGAAAGGGGGATTAAATCTACAATAAGGGATGGGGGTGTAACTCAGTGATAGAATCCTTGCATAGTACGCACCAGGCCCTGGATTCTCCAGAACCCCCAAATAAATAAATAAATAAAGAGTAGTATGAGCAAAGATGAAGGAAGTTCTCTATGTTGTTTTGACTAACACAGTAAAAGGCCCCAATTTACTCAGGGGGTACCAGGGGCTTTTAGCTAAACCTGAAAGGAATTCAAATGACAGAAACAGCGAGGCTGAAATGTTATTTCCTTTGTGAAAATCTCTCCAATGCTACTATCAAAAAATAAATTTCAAATAAAATTAAAAACAAAAAGAAAAGCCAAGTAGCGACTTGGGAAACTGAGGCAGGAGGATCACAAGTTCAAGGCCAACCTCAGCAACTTGGGGAAAATTTGTCTCAAAATAAAAAAATAAGGGCTGGGGTTGTGGCTCAGTGGTAGAGCGCTTGCCTAGCATGTGTGAGGCACTGGGTTCTATTCTCAGCACTGTCAGCAAAATAAAGGTCTATTGACAACTAAAATAATATTGTAAAAAATAAATGAATAAAAAGGATTGGGGTCATGGCTCAGTGGTTAAGCATGCCTGGGTTCAATCCCTGGTATGAAAAAAAAAAAAAAAAGTGAGGAAAATGTATGTAATCGGTCTGGGTGTGTGTGTGTGTGTGTGTGTGTGTGTGTGTGTTTTTGCATGTGCCTGCAGGCAGTACTCTGTATCAAACCCTGGAATGCTCTACCCCTCTACCGGAGCCATCTGTCCCCATCCCTTTGTTCATTTTTTTTTTTTTTTTATAATATTCTCTTGGTTGTTGATAGAACTTTATTTTTTATTTATTTATATGTAGTGCTGGGAATCAAACCCAGTGCCTCACACATGCTAGGCAAGTGTGCTACTACTGAGCCATAGCCTCAGCCCCCGCTTTGTTCATTTTTTTAAGACAGGATCTCCCCAAGTTGCTCAGGCTGGCCAGGAACTTGTGACTGGATCAAGTTTAAATGACCATCCTGTTCCTTTTGCTCCAAAGAATCTAGAACTACTGTCAAGGAAGGCCCTACCCTGTCCATCTGCCTGTCTCGGAGCTAGGGAAGAAAAAGAACTTGCATGTTGGTGAAGGAAGAAGTTGTGTGGGATGAAGATGAAATTTACAATAAAATCCAAACTTGTCCAAGATGTGCTGCTGCTTTAAATAGCTTTAAATCAGATGTTATTTTCAATAGAATGCCTTTTTTTGTTGTTCAAAATTATTGGAATGCACTTTTTTTTGGGGGGGGGCAGTATTGGGGCTTGAATGCAGGAGCACTTAACCACTGAGCCACATGTCCATCCCTTTTTACTTTTTATTTTGAGAAAAGTTCTCACTAAGTTGCTTAGGCCCTCACTAAGCCTCACTGAGGCTGACCTTGAACTTGCAATACTCATGCCTCAGTCTCCCAAGTCACTGGGATTACAGGCATAAACCACTGCACCCAGTGAAATGCACAATTTTTAATTACTAAATAAAAAATTCTGTTTTTGGTTTTGCAGTACTAGAATTGAATTCAGAATCCCACACATTTTTGGTAAGTGATCTACCATAGAGCTAAATCCTGAGATCCTTATAATGTTTTTTATTTTTTATTTTTAGATACTGGAGCTTGATCTCAGGGACTTATGAATGCTAGTCAAGTGCTCTCCACTGAGCCATATGCCAGCCCTTTTTATTTTATTTTTAAACAGGATCTCACTAAATTGCCCATGCTGACTGGGGACTTGCCATCCTCCTGCATCAGCCCCGCAAACACCTGAGATTACAGGTGTGGCCGCCATGCCAGGCTATCCCTTTATCCTTTTTTTTTTTTTTTTTTTTTTTAATAGTTGTGAAGTATGCCATTGTTGAATTTCATTACCTTCTACTGTTTTGGAAAACAAACACTTTCTTGTTGAGGACCTCAACAGGCCTACCTTGGAATGTCTCAAATTCTGTTTCTCAAATATAGAGATTATAAATTAATCTCTGAAAGTCACTCTCTCTTCTTTAGTGTTCTTGCTTAATCATAGTGCAGTATGTGTTTTGGGGTGGGGGATAAGACCTCTGGGAACAGGCCACAAAGCATCAGACAGTATTGTTTAGTTACCTAAAGTCTAAGGGTTTAAGTGTCAGGGATGGGGCTGGAAGATGAAGCTCAGTGGTAAAGCCCTTGCCTCAGGAAGTTCAGGGATTATTCCCTAGCAATAGGATTGGGTGCATTATAAAGTGAATTTGATTTCGGTTTTGCCACACTGCATTTTCCTGCCAAACACATTAAGTTCGAGAAAGGTTAAGAGACACTATAAAGTCTGCTCAAGTCTGAAGCTCAGCAGAATCTCAAATAGAATCAACTTGTGACCTTTTTTTTTCTTTTTTTTTTTTTTCTTGCAGTGCTAGGGATCCAACTAGGGACTCCCATATGGTAAGTAAGTGCTCCACTGCTGAGTGACCCCCAAGTGCCTCTGACATTTTTTTCACAATTTACTAAAATTGTGAAATTTGGGGGGGTCTGAGGATTATCAGTAGCACACTTGCCTGGCATGTGTGAGGCACTGGGTTCGATTCTCAGCACCACATATAAATAAATAAAATAAATCTGTCAACAACTAAAAAATATATATATTAAAAAATTGTGAGATTTTAGGTTCTGGGAGCTGGGCATACTGCTCAATGGTAAGAGCACTTGTCCAGCATGCATGAGGTTCTAATGTGGCCAGGACTCGAAAGAAAGAAAGAAAGAAAGAAAGAAAGAAAGAAAGAAAGAAAGAAAGAAAGAAAGAAAGGAAGGAAGGAAGGAAGGAAGGAAGGAAGGAAGGAAGGAAGGAAGGAAGGAAGGAAGGAAGGAAGGAAGGAAGGTTGGTTAGTTGTAGGTTTGATTCATGTCCAAACCAAGTGAATGTTTCCCCCAACCTTTACCCCAGCCCTGAATGTTTTTTTTTAGTGACAGGAAGGATAAAGATGGGTGGCAGGGAGAGTGCATGCTGCCTACCATCTGCCCTGGACGTGCCCCTTCTGCTAACGAAGGATAAACACAAGGCTAGGCCAGACAGTTAGTAGGGGAAGCAACTCAAAGGTATATGGTCCTTGGATAAACAGGATTCTGAAATATCTGTAGCTGTTTACAAAACCTATCTGTGTGCCAGAGAAATATTTGTCATGGTTGCAAATTTTCTAACAGGAAAGCCTTTTCCCCAAAATTAGTTGAAAAGTTCAAGAGCTCCCAAAGAAAGAGATAAACAGGTTGAGTTTTTACATACTAGTTAAACTATTAAAATGTAGTATTTTCTATAATTATGAAAGGAACATGAGCATGCTCATGGTCAAGAATCTGTACACTGAACAATAAATAAGATTGTGAAATGGAAAAACAACTCAGGTTTTTGTGGGGGGTTTTGTTTTTGTTTTTGTTTTGTGTGTGTGTGCTGGGGATTGAATACAGGGATGCTTTAACCACTAAGCCACATATCCTCAGCCCTTTTTATTTTTTATTTTGAGAGAGGATCTTGCTCATTTGCTTAGGGCCTTGGTAAAATGCTGAGGCTGGCTGGAATTTACAATGTTCCTGCCTCAAGCCCCCAAATTGTTGGTATTACAGGTGTGCACCACCCTGTGGGCTTCTCTCCTCTTCTCTACCTTCTCCTACTGTAGAACCTCCTCCCACCTCCTCTGGTACTAGGGATTGCTCTACCACTACATCCCCATCCCTTTTTTTTCTTTATTTTGAGACAGGGTTCTCCTGTCTCAGCTTCCTGAGTGGCTGGGATTACAGACATGTGCCACTATGTCCTGCTCCCACTTGCAGGACTTTTGATTCTGTCACATGCTGGTTCTCACTGAGGGGAATGAGAGAGACCTGGCAAGGTGATCTGAGCTCCTGAATGCTTACATGGAGATCTGGGGAAGGATATTGAAGCCTGGAGTAAAGGACTGCACATAAAAGATATAAAAGAATAAAAGGTTTTTTTTTGGGGGGGGGCAAGAGATTGAACCCAGGAGTGCTTAACCACTGAGTCACATTCCAAGCCTTTTTAAATATTTTATTTAGAGACAAGGTCTCAGTGAGTTGCTTGGGGCCTCACTATGTTGCTGAGACTGGTTTTGAACTCTTGATCCTCCTGCCTCAGCCTCCCAAGCTGTTGGGATTACAGACATATGCCACCACACTTAACTAGCATATAAAAGGTTTCTATTTCACTCTGAGGCTTCTGATTTGCCATATCCTTCCCTTAAACAAGAGAAGAGAAATCCAGAGGTTTCTTTTTTTTTTTTTTTTTTTTTTTTTTTTTGTGTGTGTGTGTGTATGTGTGTATTGTGGTACTGGGTATTGAATTTAGGGGAGCTCTAACACTGATTAACACTTGGATCTCTGTCATAGAGAATTATTATATTAACATAGACCAAAAACATTTGTGTCTTTCCACAATGTCAGAATTTATTGAATTACATTAAATTCACAAGCTATACCACTCTAATCAGTGGCAGTTCAGTAAATACTTATGGATCGCCTGGTGGTCAAGAGCCAGGCAGTCACAAATTCTTTTATTCCGATCTTAATTTTTTGGGAGGGAGGGTACCAGGGATTGAACTCAGGGCACTCGAACACTGAGCCACATCCCAAGCCCTATTTTGTATTTTATTTAGAGACAAGGTCTCACTGAGTTGTTTAGTGCCTCATCATTGCTGAGGCTGGCTTTGAACTCGTGATCCTCCTGCCTCAGCCTCCTGAACTGGCTCCAATCATAATTTTTTAAAATATACTTTTAGTTGTAGATGGACACAATACTTCCTCCCTCCCTCCCTCTCTCTCTCCCTCTCTCTCTCTCTCTCTCTCTCTCTCTCTCTCTCTCAATTGAACCAGTGCCTCACACATGCTAGGCAAACACTGTACCACTAAAGTATAGCCTGAGCCCCTAATCTTACCGCTGAGCCACAACCGCAGCCCCAATCACACTTTACATTTTACACAATCACTTCTATAGGTTACAGAAAGGCTAAGAAAGGGTTGAGGTTCCGGAGGCTGAAGTGAGAGCATTGGCAGAGAGAGGACTACAGACAGTCACTGGAGGTGGTCATATAGGATGAAGAACCGGCCTAAGAACTTGGTCAGGGCACAGAGCTGTCAAAGGAATTTATTCTAGCAAAGTTTGAAAAACCCTGCTTTCACAGTGTCAGCTTGAGAAGTCAACTTGGAGAGGGCCATGCATGGTCTCCAAGTTCAGGAGAAACCACATTCTGCTAAAGCCCAAGGACAGAGACTCATCACTACGGAGAATTTCCTGGGCAAGTTTCATGATGAGTGATCAGGTGACAGGGTCAGAATGTCCAGTCTCGGGATACTTCTCCTTTTATGGATCATTGCCTCATTTGGTGGTCTGGTGTGTTCGATAAGCTCATGGGCCTGGTTTTTCTGATATGAGTTTAATACATGTGAGGATGGCCTTAGGCCTGAGCCTAAGAAACTCCATTTTAAAAACTCCAGTTTGAAACCACAGTCTCAGTAGGCACACCTAACAGAGCCCTCCAATATGGCCCTCAGACAAGTCACTTCCCCTCACCCTGACGAACAGAGTGAAGCTTCTGGCAGACTGTCGTCAGCTGATAAGGGAGAAAGGCGAGAAGATCAGAGTGGAGACCACCAGACCAGATGTTTCTGACCCTGGGGTAAATGATGTCATGGAGAAATCTGGTGGTAGCTGATAAGGATTGAAAGGGGGGTCAGAAGCCCCAAAATTTAGTATAAATAATAGAGCTAATGATCAGGGATTCAGCCAGCCGAAACAAGGATGCACTGGAGCTGGAGAGCCTGATGAGGACCTGGACTGACATCCCATCACTTGTCATCGTTTTCCTGATCCTCTGCGTGATCCTCACCGCTCTCAAACTTACCACCTCATCTGGACCCTGGTGAGAGCCACAACTTCTCCCTAAAACCCTCTCCACGCCAGGAGAAACCTGCCTTGGTTCCAGACCTGGTCACCACGGTCTGAGTGAGTGAGCATCTGCTGGACGTAAAGCCTAAGGCTTGAGACTTTTGAACTTAGCATGCAGAGGGAATGTCTATCACTAACCTGTCATGATTGAGTGTGTTTGCAGTGCCTAGAATTAATTTAGAATTGTTTGCAGTGAATTAATTAATCTAGAATTGTTTGCTGTGAATTGATGATGTCTATTGCAGTGCCAAGCATTAGGGATTGTCGTTTTCTTGATTAAGAACCTATAGAGTGGGCTGGGGTTGTAGCTTAGTGGTAGAGTGCTTGCCTAGCACATGTGAGCCCTGGGTTCGATCCTCTGTACCACATGAAGATAAATAAATAAAATAAAGGTATTTTATCCATCTACAACTACAAAAAAAAATTAAAAAGAACCTATAGAGTGGAATTGTAGGAATAATTTGAGTGAATAAAGCAGTGAAAAGGGCAGAAGAGCATGGACATTCTTTATTTCTCCCCCTTGACTGCATACATCACAACTTTGCCCCCTGGCAACAGTACACCTGAGCATACATATGCTTCTGATTAATTTGATAAGTTTACAGGTGGTCATTCTCCTTAGCACAATTAAATTTATTTATCGGTTTGTGCCTTATGGTTGTGCCAGGCAGATGGTGGCTGTTTGTATGTACGAACAAGGTGTAGAGTCATTTCACCTCAGTACTTAAATTCATAATAGAGCAGCTTACGAAAACTACTGCTTTACAACATGGGGTAACACAAGTATAGGCACAGCCTGAAAATTGCTGTTGTCTACACCATGGAGTAACTCAGAACAGGGCACAGCCTGCTGTACTGATCACTAAATTGCCCAGGCTGCCTTCAAACTTGAGATCTTGCTGCCTCAACCTCCCAAATTGCTGGCTTATAAGCCTGCAGTACTATGCCATGGCGAGAAATCTAGGGATTTGGAGTTTCCTCTGTTAAAAGTTCATCTATTTAAAGCTGCCCACCCTTAGAGCAGAGAATCTCAACCCTCATTCCTATGCAACTCAATCCACCTGGGAATTCAGAATTTGGACTCCTAGTCAGGAGTGATCGCAGAAGCCTGTTATCCCAGTGGCTGGGGAGGCTGAAGCAAGAGGATCGCCAATTCAAAGTCAGCCTCAGCCATGTAGTAAGGCCCTAAGCAACTTAGTGAGTCCCTTTCTCTAAATAAAATATAAAAAAAGAACTGGGGGTGTGGCTCAGTAATGCAACACTTGGTTTAGCATGCAAGAGGCCCTAGGTTCAATGCTCAGTGTCATTAAAGAAAAAAGAAGTTTTCTCTAAAGAAGTGATACGCACATTCCTGAAACCCAAAGGTCACTGAGCTGCTTGTGATTTAGTGAGAGAACAAGTTGCTTTTGGAGGAAGATAGCATGTCACTGATAGGACATCAGTACATAACTAGAGAAAGGGACGAGGGCAAGGGCCACAGAATGGGGGCCTACAGAGCCAAAACAAGGAATTTGGCTTTGTTCAAAATCAATTTCCACTTAAAGATTGGGTGTGGTGGCTCTTGCATGTAATCCCAGCTACTGGGGAGGCTGAGGCAGGAAGATCACAAGTTTCAGGTCAGACTGAGCAATTTAGTGAGACGGTCTTAAAATAAAATAAAATTTATGCAGAGCTTGGTAGTGCACTCTTGTAATCCCAGCAACTTGGAAAACAGACAAGATGATTTTCAAGTTTGAGGTCAGCCTGGGTTACTTAGTGAAACCCTGTCTTAAAATTTCAAAAAATTAGCACTCAGTATAGTTTCCCACTTGGCTCTCTGTGGTGATTGATATCTCCTGGTTTTCTCTCTCCAGTCCTTATGTCTAAAGCAGGAAACCTGGGCCTCAAACCCATCCCCTCCCTAATTTGACATTATGTATTGTGGGGGTTTTTGCTGGTTTTCTTCTGAAATTGAAATATGCAAAATTTTAAAAATGCAGTTTTTACCAAAAAAGGCCAGGTGTGGGTGGGGGGGCATTAGGGATGTAGATCAGAGAGTGGTAAAGCATCTCTGGGTTGAATCCCCAGTACCTAAATAAACAAATAAATAAAATAAATATTTTAAAAGGGCTCAGGAGCCAGGAATGATGGCAAATGATCATAATCCTGTCAACTGGAGAGGCTAAGACCACCGGAGGATCTTAGACAGACCTTTAGCAATTTAGCAAGACCTAGTCTCAAAGTAAAAAGAAAAAAGGACTGGGGTTGTAGCTCAGTGGTAATGCACTTGCCTAGCATGCGTGAGGCCCTGGGTACCATCCCTAGGACTGCAAGAATAATATGTAATTTCATTTCAGAGCCAGTAGATAGTTTAAAGCAAAGGAGTGATATGATTTTTATCTACCCAGGGTAAAGAGTCTCCTGGAGGCGGTCAAGGTAGAATGTCACTAGAGTGTTCCTGGAGGGAGATCATGATGGCCACCAACAGGGGTGGGGCCATGGAGTGGTGAGAAGGCATTGGATTTAAGATACATTTTGAAGGTGTAGCAATAGGATTTGCCCAAGGCTTGTTTGTGTGATGTAAGAACAAGAAAGGTCAAAGGTAACTCCAAGGTTTGGATCCTGAACAGCTGAAAGGATGGAACAGCCTTCTGCTAAGATGGGGACAGCTGTGGGATGAATCAACACATCCTGAAGGCAAAAGCAAGAGTCCAGGTGTGGAGATGTGAACTTTGAGATGCCGAGACAGTCACATAGTAGTGAAGATATTGTTGTTGTGTTTGCTCAATTCCTGCTTCTCTGCAGAGAGAAGGTAGGGTCACAGCAGATGTGGGATGTGTAAGGTTTGAAATAGTCTAAATGTGACCCAGTCATCCCTTCCTCAGCCTCTGGTGCAGCTGAGCCTTGGCCACTGGGAAGGCTGCCAGCCCCCCTCCCCCTCCCCTGGCCTCTGAGCCTCCCATCTGGCACACCTTCCCCAGGTGTCAGCTGTGCTGGAAACTGCTCATCCCAAGCCCAGGCTGTGTGACCTTAAACTGCCTAAGGGAGGTAGTGGGGACAAGGCCCACAAGTTTCAGTACTTTCCCTCCCTCCCTCACCTCCAGGAGGGGAGGCTCCTATTGGGGCCTGGAACAAAGTTGGGTGCAGTTGTTTGCTTTACAGCACAGACAATTGAGCCCACCCCCAGGTGCTCTAGGGCACAGCTCCACACCTGTTCTCCACCCTCCACCCAGGTGCAGGCCTGCAGAAAACAAAAGAACACCCACTCAGCAAGGTCATTACTTTGTTGGGGGCAGGGAGAAAGGCTGCCAAAGCAGGAGCCCTGTTGCAGAAAGGGAGAAAAACTCTGGAGGATTCCTGGTTTGAATCAGGAGCTTCCAATAAAGCTTCTTGTGATGATCTATATCTGTGCTGTTCAGAATGAGGGTCCCCAGTATATGCCCTGTAACTATTTTCTTTCTCTCGTTCTTCTCTCTCTTCTTTTTTCTTCCTTCCTCTCTTTCTTTTTTTCTTGGTGTGTGTGGCAGGGATTCAACCCACCACGGGCACTCAATACAACCCTGGTTTATGTTTTATTTAGAGACAGTGTCTCATTGAATTGCTTAGGGCCTCACAAAGTTGCTGAGACTGGCTTTGAACTCTTGATCCTCCTGCTTCAGCCTCCAGAGCTGCTGGGATTACAGGTGTGGACTACTGCACCCGGACTTTTTTTTTATTTTTTTGAGATAGGGTCTCACTAAATTGCCCAGGCTGGTCTTGAACTTGCTATCTTCCTGCCTCAGCTTCCTAAATTGCCTGGATTACAGGCGTGTGCCACCACACCCGCTCCTTTTCTTTCATTTTTTTTTTTTCTTTTTTAATGCGGTACTAGATAGAACCTAGAGCCTTGAGCATGATAGGCAAGTGGTCTACCAATGAGCTACATCCCTAACCCCTACATGTGACTCTTGGGCATTTAAAATATGGCTGTTGTGACTCAGAAACTAATGTATTTATTATTATTAGTGGTACTGAGTGTCAGGTCCGTGGCTGTGACTTAGAACAAAGCAGCCCGCCCCAGAAAGAAACATCAATCAGGCGCCAACAGAAACGCCTGTCAATCAGCGGGATCTCCTGACAAACGCCTGTCAATCATCAGGACCCCCTGGCCAATCCTGGAGTTCAGCCAGCTCCCCCGGCCAACTCCAGCGGGACAAGGGACTCTAAAAACACGTTTTCTTGCCCCAAGCCCTTCCCTTCCTGCTGTAAGCCCCATAAAAGTCCAGTCAGGTGGAGCTTCCACGAAGAAGCTTCCACGCGGTTTCTCCTCAGACCTTTCTTCTGTCCACTCTGTCGGTCTGATCGAGTTCCGCCGGCCGGGGAGTGACATCTCAATAAAGCCCCGATCAGCAGCCTTCTTTGGTCCCTGCCGGACTCGCCTGATCTTACACTGAGGACTGAACCCATTGATGCTCTATGGCTGAGCTACTTTCCCAGCCCTTTTTGAGATATGGTCTCACTAAATTGCCCAGACAGGCCTTGAACTTGTGATTCTCCTGCCTTGATCTTCAGCATTGCTGGGATTATAGTTGGGCACCACCAGCCTGGGCAACTGTGGATTGTTTTTCTTTTTCTGTCTTTCTTTCTTTCTTTCTTTCTTTTTTTTTTTTTTTTTTTGTGTGTGTGGTGCTGTGAATGAACCTAAGGCTTTGTGCATGCTAAACAAGTGCTCTACCACTGAGTTACATCTCTAGCTCTGGTCTCAGAACTGTCTAATCCTCCTGCTTCAGCCTCCTGAATAGCTGGAATTATAGGCTTATGCCACCATGCCCCACTTGATTTTAATTAATTTGAATTTAAATAGCCACATGTGCCTAGTAGCTCCTGTATTGGATAACACAGGATCTAACCGTTGGCTCTGGAATGTTTGAATGATAATATATTTAAATAATAAGTAATAACAGCCATCATTTGTTGAACACACTCTTTATCCCTGAATCTCATTTCCTGCTCATAAACACTCTGTAGGGAAAATATTCTCCATTTGACAGATGAAGAAACTGAGGATAGACTGGCAAGTCACATGGCCAAAGTCCCTGGGTAAGGAAATGCTGAAGATGGAAAGCAAACACCCCCCAAATCACATGTCAAAACCCCTCTCAAAAAAAAAGGACCAGACAGACTTGGCATCAGTCTAGCTTTCTATAAATGAATGGGGTGTGCAAATCGCTGAAGAATGCAAATCAGCCTTTGATTTGGGGCACAATAGCTCAGGCCCTCTGATCACACCCTGAGTCTCTTTGGGCTGTGGGCAGATATGGGCGGAGGCTGAGTGACAGGGAGGGACCTGAGAGGAGGGGAGATTGGGGCGGCGGTGGACTCGGCCAGCTGGTGTCGGCGACCCAGGACATCAGCTGGCTGGCGGGCCGGCAGGCTCAGACAATGGGCCGGGGGTGGGAGGTCTGGCCGGAACCCTCCTCCCTCGGTGCCTAGCCCCTCCCAGCACCCTGGCCAGCTGCCGCGGGCACCTTCTCAGGTCTCGGGCTGAGGCCTGAGAGGCACAGGACCGCGTGCAGGGGGGCAAGAGAAGGGAAGGTCTGTCTGGAATCGCCTGAGGTGGAGGTGTGGATGGGGGACGAGGGTGGAGGACTGGGGAGGTTGAGAGCTTTTATGAAGGTCTCCTGAGTGCTAGACATTGTGCTGGAGGATTTGCATATGTCCTTCCGCTTGCTCCTCCCAAAGTCCCCCTGGTAATAGTAATAATAATTATTACCAACAATAGCAATCCAATGGCTCCCGCTGAGCCCGCCTGCTGGAGCTGAAGGCGTTATCTCAGTTAATCCTCATGACCGCCTTGGGAACCAAGGACTTTTATTATAGCCCTTTCCAAATGAGAAGCCCCGGGCTCAGAGTGGTTAAGGGACTTCCCTGACACCAGAGAGGTGGGGCAAACTCCCCCCAAAGAAAGCTTTATCTCCAGGTTTGGAAAACCTTTCCCTCACTCTAAAAGTTAGGTGTAACTCAAACTTTATGGTAATTACAAGAATCTTTTGCAACTAAACTGCACACACACACACACACATATATATTTTGGTCTATGGCTCATGTTGGGCATGACTGATTGCTATGACAGCAGACAGAGAGACCCAAACCCGCTTGGCTCATCCAGCCTCTGTTTTAATGTGTTCCTCTTTTTGATGGAAAAAAAAAAAATTTGCCCACCCCTGCTCAACTTGGCCCCTTCCCCAGAAGCTGGCTCCAGAATCGGGTGGAAGCCCAAACGCTCAGTCCCCTGAAGATCCTTCTTTCCTTGGCATCCCTGATCCTTGGCAGTTCTTGTCTCTAGCAGGTCCTTTTCTATGCCGCCTGTAGGAGTGTGACAGGTGTTTACAAATATTGTATACCAGGCACTGTCTGGGCGTGAGGCATAAAGTAGAGTGGTCCTTGTCTCTACATATTAGTCAAAAGAATCACCCAGAATCTCTAAATACAAATAGTACAATCTTAGGAACAGATTTCTGGACTGGAGGTGTACTGTTTTTCTAGCTTGCATGAGGCTCAGAGTTCCTTCCCAGGTGCTGCTAAAAACTTATAATTAAAAAAAAAAAAGCTAGGCGCAGTGGCTTATGCCCGTAATCCCAGCAGCTCAGGAGGCTGAGGCAGGAGGATCTCAAGTTCAAGTCCAGCCTGGGCAAAATAGTAAAAGCCCATCTCAACAACAATAACAAAGAAATAGAATGGAGGAGCTTGCAGAGCATTCAACAAGGGAGCCAAATCAATCTGGTCATCAGGAAGAGCTTCCTGGAGGAGGTGATAGCAGTTTAAAATACAGAAAAATGTACCAGGCGCCATGGTGTACACCTGTAATCCCAGCAGCTCTGGAGGCTGAGACAGGAGAATCGCATTCAAAGCCAGCCTCAGCAATGGCAAGGCGCCAAGCAACTCATTGAGACCCTGCCTCTAAATAAAATACAAAATAGGGCTGGGGATGGGGCTCAATGGTCAAGTGCTCCTGAGACGTTTCCAGGATCTGGGACAGCCCCCTTCCAGACTCACTCTTCCTCCTCCTTATTTCAATTCCTTTCCCTCTCCTAGGAGCCTCAGGATTTTGTCTCAAGGGAGCTCCATTTTTTTTTGGGGGGGGGCGGGAACATGGCACAGCAACTCCCCCATTCACCATGAGTTAAAGCATGACTGGGGACAGGTTGTTTCACCAGAATCAGGTGGGTAGGTTAGCATCACCATTTTTAAAAGTGGTCCTATGAGGCTGGACATTGTGGTACACATATAAAATTCCAGCTGTTAGGGAGACTGAGGCAATTTTGAGGCTAGACCCTGTCTCAAAAGTTTTAAAAAAAAAATGAATAAAAGGGCCTGGGATGTAGCTTAGCGGTAAAACACCCCAGGTTCAATCCCCAGTATCACACATACACACAAAGGATTCTATGGGGGTCTGCTAGCAGGGAGGCCTGCATGGCGGGAATACTAAGACACCATGAAATTCAAATCAATAGGACTCTTGAGTCATGGAATTCTGAGTAATAGAATTCTGTGGCCATGGAATGCTAATCAATATTTCTCTGGTGCCATAAAATTCTAATCAATAGAATTCTCCGTCTTGAAATTCTAATAGAACTCCCAAGCCTTACAATTCAAATCAATCAGGAAACTTCCCTATAAACAAGAAAGAATATACCCAGAGGGCAGGAGGTAAGGTCCTGAGGCAGAAGGGTGGAAAGGTTAAGAAGCTGGAACTGCTCCTAACCAGTCATTCCATCAGTAAGACCATTATTGTAAAAGGGTCCATTTTTCTACCTTTGAACAACACTAGAGTTTTGTTAGCAGGGAACTTTTAAAACTCATATACCCAACTGGGCATGGTGGTTCATGCTGTGGCCCCAGCTACTGGGGAGGCTAAGGCAGGAGGATTGTACATTTGAGGCCAGTCAGGCAATTCTGTAAGATCCTGTCTCAAAATAGAATTTGTCTTTTAAAAAAGGGGGGAGGGTGCTTATGGATATAGCTGAGTGGTACAGTGCTTGTCTAGCCTGAGAGAGGACCTTGGTTCATTTTAAAAAAAGAAGGCTAGGTGCCCCACCTGGGCTGAGCCAGATCTCCAATTCCAAATTTTCCTCCAACCAGGCCTGTGGCCAATGTGTCCCTCTCCACACTGCACTGTCAGGAGACTCTGCAGTGATAGTGTTTGGCCACTCTGCTCCTTATGAGCATTAGTTTTAATAATGGAGTTTTTATAGACTCCCTCTTCTCTCCCCTCTCACTCATTCTTCCATCCAGTGTTATCTTTAGTAATGGCATTAGCCACCTCTGCTG
Source organism: Callospermophilus lateralis (assembly GCF_048772815.1). Classification (NCBI taxonomy): domain Eukaryota; kingdom Metazoa; phylum Chordata; class Mammalia; order Rodentia; family Sciuridae; genus Callospermophilus; species Callospermophilus lateralis. Next base: position 175,080,581 of record NC_135307.1, on the reverse strand, counting down.
TGTGCCTTCCATGAAGCCACGTGCTCTACAATCATGGTTACTGGCCTAGTGCCGTGGTGCAGGTCTATAATCCCAGGGACTGGGGAGGCTGAGGCAGGAGAATTGCCATTTCAAAACTAGCCTGGGCAATTTAGTGAGACCCTGTTTCAAAATTTAAAAAGGGCTGGGCTGGGGATATAGCTCAGTGGTAAAGTGCCTCTAGGTCCAATTTCCAGTACAAGAAAAAACAATTGTAAGATCAGGCAAGGCGTTAGTCAGGAAATCCTGCTGATCGACAGGCATTTCTGTTGGGCCTGATTGATGATGTTTCCTTCCCTCCAGGGCTGCTTTGTCCTAAGTCACCCCCACCGATCTGATCTAACACCAATTATGACTCAAAGTTTGGTCATGAGTAATGATAGTATCCAAACTGTGACCATAAAATAAGCAAGAAATAGAGCATGTTTAGAAACTTTTTTTAAGCATTTATTTTTTAGTTATAGGTGGACACAGTATCTTTATTTTACTTTTATGTGGTGTTGAGGATCAAACTCAGTGCCTCACTCATGCTAGGTGAGCGCATTACCACTGAGCCACAGCCACAGCCCTAGCTAGCCCTTAGAAACTTTGTTTTTAACCCAGAGGTGCTATGAGCTACATATCCAGCTCTTTTTATTTTTTAATTTTCTGATGGGCTGGGGATGTGGCTCAAGCGGTAGCGCGCTCGCCTGGCATGCGTGCGGCCCGGGTTCGATCCTCAGCACCACATACAGACAAAGATGTTGTGTCCACCGATAACTAAAAAATAAATATTAAAAAATTAAAAAAAAAATTTCTGAATCAGGGTTTTGCTAGGATACTGAGGCTGGCCTCAAATTTACAACCCTCCTGCCTCAGCTTCCTGAGTTGTTAGGATTACAGGTGTGTACCACATCACTTGGTTTAGAAACTGCTGTTTTATAGCAATTTGATATTACTGTGATATCTGAGCATGTGATTATTTTTCTGGTAATTCACTTAATTGTGCTTTACAAAAATATCAGTCCCCATTGGATTGGAAACAATAACTTTTCCCTTATCACAGATAGTGAGAATAGCCCTGCTCAACCCATTTTAAGTGTGTGTGTGTGTATGTGTATGTGTTTGGGGGGTGGGTTCTGGAAATTGAACCCAAGGCCTCACACATGCTAGACAAGTGCTCTACCACTGAATTACATGCCCATCCCTCCCTGTGCCTTTTCATTTGTTTGTTTGGTTTTTTAACGTAACAGTGCGGTTGTGTCTGGTGGCACATGCCTGTAATCCCAGCTGCTCTGGAGGCTGAGGCAGGAGAATCAAGAGTTCAAAGGCAGCCTCAGGGGCTGGGGATGTGGCTCAAGTGGTAGCACGCTCCCCTGGCATGCATGTGGCCCAGGTTCGATCCTCAGCACCACATACAGACAAAGATGTTGTGTCCGCCAAATACTAAAAAAATAAATATTAAAATTCTCTCTCTCCCTCTCTCTCACTCTTTCTAAAAAAACAAAACAAACAAACAAAAAAAAACAAAGCCAGCCTCAGCAAAAAGTGAGGTGCTAAGCAACTCAGTGAGACCTTGTCTCTAAATAAAATACAAAATAGGGTGGGGATGTGGCTCATTAGTCAAGTGCCCCAAGTTCAACCCCCAGTGCACATCCCCCCAAAAAAGAGTTAATGTAACAATGCTGAGTGACCCTAGGAGCATTTTAACTCTGAGCTTCATCCCCAACCCTTCTTTTTCTATTTTATTTTGAAACAGTGTCTCAAAATAGGATGGCTTTGAACTTGTGATCCTCTTGCCTCCTTTCCTAAGTAGCTGGGATTCTAGGTGTGGGCCACTACACCCAGTTTTCCAGTCCTTTCTTTGTGTCCTTTCTTTGTGTGTACAAGTCCTTTCTTGTTAGTGGCCCAAGGCTTGATCCTAAGATCCATTCAAACCTGGTGATGTACACCTCTAATTCTAGTGGGGGGCAGGCTGGGGCGCATTACCACTAAGCTACACCCCCAACATTTTTTTTTTTTTAAATTTTGAGACAGGGTCTCGCTAAATTGCTGAGGCTGGTCTCAAATTTGCAATCCTCATGTCTTAGCCTTTGTAGTAGCTGGGATTCCGGGAGTGTGCCACTTTGCCCAGTTTATAGGGTCTTGTTACATTGCCCTGGCGATGTCCCACTCCTGAGTGCATACCATTGTCCTGCCTCAGACTCCCAAGTAGCTGGGAGTAGAAGTGCAGGTCACCGTGCCCAGCTCCTGCGTCATCCTTCCTGATCACAGGTCCCCATCAAATTGTGCTGCTCCAAGCTTCTTTGTTCCTGTTCTCTCCCTTCTGGTCTTTTCTCTCTTCTACATCTGGGGCTCTGAGAGGCTTTTACTTTGTCAGTGTCTCCCCGAGAGCACCAGGTAGGGCAAGATCCAGGTCCCAGGTTTCTAATCTCCAGGCTCTACTACCCACTGGGCAGCCACCACATGACCTTGGGCAAGTTCTCTAACCTCTCTGAGATTGGTTTTAAGGGGCAAGGCCCTGGGTTCGATCCTCAGCACCACATAAAAATGATTAATTAAAGATATTAAAAAAAAAAAAAAAGCAATGGGCATGTAGCTTAGTGGTGAAGTGCCCCCAGGAGCAGGTGCTGGGAGCCTAGGGTTGAGGAATGCTCCTGTGTGTGTGTTGGGGACAGACTTGACTTGTTATGGGACCCAGCTAGGTTCTTGGAACCTGAGCAAGAACCCACCTAGGAAAAAAACAACAACAAAAAACCCATCTGGCTTAGGGCTGGCTGGGTCCTGAAGGAGGATTTGGGAGCCCAGGAAAGCTGGTGGAGGTCACGTGACATCTGAAACCTAAGTTACTGCTGATGGATGGCCTGAAAATCATGGTCTGAAAGTCATGGCCCACAGATCACCCCCCAGGTACTTAAGGACCTTCCAACATGGCCTGCTGTCCACTAGGTGCGTCCACTAGGTCAAATGAGAAGCCCTTTCCTGGGGTCTGCTCAGGGTAGGAATGGAAGAGGAGACAGAAGAAGGACGTGAGGTGACAGAGCATGCCAGGAAGGACAGTTTGAGGAGTCTTTTCATTTCCTGGAGGCAGGAGGCACCATGGGATGTACATCGGCATACAGTTCTAGCATGTTCCAGGTTGGAATCCTGAGTCTTGCATACTTAAATGAGGAAGCTGAGGCTCTGAAGCCACACAGACAATGACATTATTAGCTGTGTCATTTTGAGGCAAATCCTTTGAAACATCTGAGACTCTGTTTCCAAATTAGTAAGGCGACAGCATACTACTCAATGGGTTTGGGAGAATTCAGAACTGACATGTGGTGCCTAGCACATGGGCAGTACTCATTAAATATTAGTTATTATATTATTTGTAGTACTAGTAGTAGTATCAAGGATTGAACCCAGAGGCACTTTATCCCTGAGCTACATTCCCCAACTCTTTTTATTTTTTGTTTTGAAACAGGGTTATGCTAAATTGCTTCAGGCCTCAAGTTGCTGAGGCTGGCTTTGAACTTGCCATGCCCCTGCCTCAACCTCCTGGAATTACAGGTTGCACCAGGGAGCCCAGCTAAATATTAGTTATCATCATCATTAAGTTAAACTTTCTGATCTTCAGGGCCCTTATCACTGAATTCATGGGATCAGGATGAGTTGACATGGGAGGCAGCGAATTGTAGCAGAGAAGCATTTCATCTCTGCTGGGCACAGTGGCACATGTCTTTAACCATATCTACTCTGGAGGCTGAAACAGGAGGATCACAAATTCCAGGTAAGCCTGGGCAACACAGTGAGACTCTGTTTCAAAAAAAAATCAAAAGAGGTGAGGATGTAGCTTTAATGGTAGAGCACTTGCCTAGCCTGTGTGGGAAGCCGGAAAAAGAAAAAGGTTCATCTCTGGAGTCAGATTCCCACCTCTGCCAGGGGTGACTCCATTTTTTCTTCTCTACAGTGGGGAGGAATTTGAATCTGTGCAGTGCTTGGTCCTCCTGAACAGTTAATGGACCTCCATTTTCTTCACGCAGCTTTCTCTTCCCAGCCTTTACAGGCTGATCTCCTGGATTTCTGGCCAGATTTCTTTCTATGTACCAACATTTGCATAATCATTACTTCCGGAATTCTGGATTGCTACTCCACTCTTTCCCTGGGTGCCAAATATGGACCTGTTCAGTGCCACACAGTGCTGATATTTGGATTGTGGGACATGAACCTGATCTGCCATTGTGTTTCTTTTAACATAGGGACACTTTGCTTTTCCTTCTTTCCTTCCTCCCCCTCTCTCTCTCTCTCTCTCTCTCTCTCTCTCTCTCTCTCTCTCCATCTGTCTCAGTCTCAGTCTCGGATTCTCTGTTTTTAGATGGAACTGGAGATTGAACTCAGGAGCACTTCCCAACAACTACATCCCCAGCTCTTTTTATTTTTATTATTTTTTTGAATTTTGAGATAGAGTCTTGCAAGTTGCTGACCGGCCTTGAACTTGTGGTCAGCCTCTTGGGTCACTGGAATTAGAGGTGGGCACCACAGATCCTGCTTCCAAAGGCAGTGTCTTTTTTTCTTTTTTCTTTTTTTTTAGTTGTAAGTGGACACAAAATACCTTTATTGAATTAATTAATTTATTTTCTATTTGGTGCTGAGTCAGATTCCCATCTCTGCCAGGTGAGACTCCATTTCTTTTTCTACCACTGAGCCCCAGCCCCAGCCCAAGAGCAGTGTTTGAGGGAGTCTTAGTCATGCCTTGGAAGGGGGTGACTTGGGAACACTGTTGACAGGGTAAGGGGGTCTGGGTTCTAGAGGTATCAGGTGGTCTTTTTTTTTTAAGGCAGGAAAGTGGGATCGGGCTGGATTGGTGACTTAATAGTTTAGGGTGATAGAGAACTAACCAAAAGCTCTTAAACAGGATATCAACTGTGGTCTGGTCACGGATATATTTGCTAAGGTGAGCAAACTCTTTGCCCAAACAAATTGGTTTGCAAGTATTTCCTGAGGCAAACAGTGAGGTTATTTATTGGTTTACAGTCTTGTCTTTCTGGGCAAGAGTTTCCTGGAACAGTGAAGTCACGTTGACACAGGGACCTCAGTTCTCAAACCCCAGTGTAGGGTAAGGTCGAGGAAGATAGGCACAGCTCTTAGACTTATCCAGTCTCCTTCTGATGGGCACTTACTTCCCTCCCAGTATTTCTCTGTCACCTGCGGTCAGTGCTGCATGACACCCTGAACATGCATTGTGAGAGTTTCTGGGGATCCCATCCATTGCTAGGCAGTGAGACATGAGCAACTGCAATTTTCCTAGAGTTCTCTATTCTTTCTAACCTCCCTGCTTCCCAGAAGAGGAAAACCTCCCTTCAAGGGCCACCAGAGCAGACGGCAGGAACTGCCAGGGCTTTGCCCACACCGGCTGCCTGCCCACCCGCCCGCCCTCCCTTGTTCTGTCAGATTAATGGTGACCTGTGACCTTGACAGGCTGGCCACACTCCCGGCCAATTTCAGCCTGCGGAAAGGAGTCCCAGGGGTGGTCAGGGCCTGGTGATGTGTTGGCCAGATGGGCCTGGAGGTCTCGTGTTGGCTTATCCCAGGAGGCAGAGCAGGTGGGCAGCCCCTAGTGCCCCCCCCATTTTCCCCATCATGCATCACTAGGCTGGAGGAGAAGCCAGATGGCGGGGATGGGGCAGCCTTGCAGCTTCTGGCCTGACAAAGGATCCTCTATGCTGCTCCCCCCGCCACTGATCCTGACCAGCTTGGCGAGGCTAGTCTCCCGCTACCCCGTCAGCCCTGGCCACCTCCTGCCCTGGGCAGCTTTTCTGCTGAGACTGTCTCTTCCCCCATCTCATTCACGGAGGAAATTTCCAGGCAATGCTCCTGGAGGACCTTGGACTTGGAAACCCTCTTCTCAACCTGAGAGTGGGCAACGATGGCCAAGCCTCTGTGACCCCTGTGCTTGTAACTGGTCACAGATTCCAATGCAGTAGCAGGATAAGCGCCACGGGTCAGGTTGGGATTGTGATGGCGGAGGCCTAGAGTGGAGGGCGCTTGGGGAAGAGTCTCATGGTGAGAAGGGGTCTGGGAATCAGGACTAGCTCATTAGAGAATCCATATCTGCTCCCCAGAAGGAGCCCTTGAGATGGCTGCAGTTATCAGTCTCCCCATCGGAAATGGGGCTAATTAAATCCTTATCATAGAAAATAGTCCTCAGGGTGACTTTAACCTAAGGGTGGGATAAGCCAACCCAAGACCTTCCCACAAGGAAGAATCTGGTAGACACTAAGCACTCAATACTTGTGAACTAAATCTCATTCTTTTTCTAAATCTAGAAAAAATTTGCAAGCCTAAACTACCAAAAGCCGCAGGGCGGGAGATGAGGATCCCAGGACATCAGCAACCCAGTAGCCAAATGGTTCAGGCTTGGAGTCCTCCCTGAAGACTTCTCCGGTTACAATTTTGTGATCCTCTTGCTGGAACTCGGTTTCCTTATCTGTAAAATGGGTTAACTGTCAGCAGTTGCCCCACGGGGGTACTGTGAGTAGTAAGTCAGTTCTCATTTGGGAAGTTCAGGGAGTATAATCAATAAGTATAGCTATTATCAGGAGGCAAGTGGGGGGAAACTGAGGAAGGTGTTCAGGTTTGGGGGTCCCCCAGGTTAAACCTGGAAGCATCTCCAAGTCAGATCTGCCTTGGGGATTAAGGAAGGGGAGAAAAGGGAAAAGCCTGTACAGGGTGGCTGGGAAGCCTAGGTTTCCTTCTAGGTTCTGCCTCTATTTTGCTGTGTGACTCCAGGCCTCTGCATTGTTTGGCTTCTACCATTTTTCTTTTTCTTCCTCTCTCTTTCTTCCTTCCTTCCTTCCTTCCTTTCTTTCTCTCTTTCTCTCTTTCTTTTAAACTAGAGATTGAACCCAGGGTGCTTAATCTCTGAGCTACAATCCCAGACCCTTTTATTTTTTATTTTGAGACAGGATCTCACTAAGTTGCTGAGGCTGACCTCCAATTTGCAATCCTCCTGCCTCAGCCTTTCAAGGGCTGGGATTACAGGCATGTGCCACTGCTCCTGACCATAGTTTTCTTCTTTTTTTCTTTTTGGTCCTGGGGACTGAATCCAGGGGTGCTTTACCACTGAGCTACAATCCCCAGTTCTTTGTATTTGTGTGTGTGTGTGTGTGTGTGTGTGTGTGTGCGTGCGCGCGCGTGCACGCATGCATGGAGCTGGGGATTAGAACCCAGGGTCTTGTGCATGCAAGGCAGGCACTCTACCAACTGAGCTATATCCCCAGCCCTATATTTTTATTTTGAGACAGGATCTTGATAAGTTTCTGAGAGTCTTGCTAAATTGTCGAGGCTGGCCTCAATCTTGCAATCCTCCTGCCTCAGCCTTCTAAGTCACTGGGATTACAGCCTGCACCGTCTTCTTTTTTGTCCTCTACCATTTCTCAGGAGCCTGTGGTTCAAATACACCCTTTTATTTGAGTCAGAGCATGTGGAAGCAAAGGCCCGGGAAGAGAGAAGCAAGCCAAGGCCAGCCCAGGGGCTGTGGCCAGGCCAGCTCTCCTGAGGGGCTGCCTCCAGGAATCCCTCCACACACACAGAGCCTCGGAGCCAAGTGAAGTCTATTAATAACAAAGTAATGAGGTAATTACTGTGATTTGGAAAAATTACCAGTGACTGCTTTTTTTTTTTTTTTTTTTTTTTTTAAAGAAAGAGTGAGAGAGAGTGAGAAAGAGGGAGAGAGAGAGAGAATTTTAATATTTATTTTCTAGTATTTGGCGGACACAACATCTTTGTCTGTATGTGGTGCTGAGGATCGAACCCGGGCCGCACGCATGCCAGGCGAGCGCGCCACCGCTTGAGCCACATCTCCAGCCCCAGTGACTGCTTTTTGAGGGAATTCAGAAGAGAGAGAAGGGTGAGGGAAACATCTGTGAGGAGAGGGATGAAATGTTTTCTGGATGAAGCGTGAGTGTGGGTGAGGTCTGGGGCCAAGGCAGGGAGCAAGGGTTCACGCGGGGTGGGAAGCATGCGTGTGGGACTTCTGGAAAGAGCAATGGAGGTAGGGGCCTGTGCGTGAACCCGTGGGTGGGATTGCAGGTCCTAGAGACACCCTGACTCTGGCTGTTGCAAAGGAGCAGTTTCCAGGGTGGGGGAAAACCTGGAGCCCGAGGCCAGATCCTTTTCCTACCCCAGCCTGCAGCCTCTGAGCATCCTGGACTGATCCCTGTCCTCAGAGTCACCAGTCTGCAGAAGGACTAGGTGAAAGACTCCAAGCAGGAGAGGCTGGGAGGAGCTCAGAGCAGAGCCTGTCAAGATGTCATTCTTGGATTGGCAGCCCTGTCCCCACCTGAGAATTTGTTATTCTCGGTCTACCACAGACCCAGTGAACCAGAAAGTGGAGTGTGGACTGGAAATCTGTTTTAACAAGTCCTTCATAGAGGTGTGAAGGAGAGGCGGCGCCAGGCCTGGGAGATGGAGGATGGAGACTGCTTTCAGAGCCATTTTTTTTTTTTGGTACCCATGATTGAATCCAAGGGTGCTTAACCCCTGAGTCACATCCCCAGCCCTTTTTATTTTATATTTTGAGACAGGGTCTTGCTAAATTGTTGAGACTGCTTCCTGAGTGGCTAAGGTTACAGGTGTGCACCACAAATCCACAGGAATTGACGTCACGGTGGCTGTGGAAGATAGTATGGTACTAGTACCTGGAGCCACAATAATTACAGTGACCGTGACAGGACTATATTTTGCATTTTATAGATGCTACCTCATTTCATCCACAGCAGCCCCAATGAGTAGATATTGAAATGATCCTATTTTTTTTTTTTTTTTTTTGGCATCACTGAGGAGCAGAGAGGCTAGTGGCCAAGGTTGCACAGCTGATAGGTGTCGGAACCAGGATGCAATTTCAGCTTCCGGATGCTGGGATTTTACTTCCTCTCTGAAACCAGGCTGCTTGGATCGTCTGAGGAGAGCGACCTGGTGAAATCAGCACTGCCCAGGGGAGACACAAGTTCAAGGGAGGCTGCGTTGGTCAGCTGTGTGTTCCTATAGTGAAATACCTCCCACAGGCTACTTGTGAAGTAAAGAGAGGTTCTCTTCGGCTCACAGTTCTGGAGGTTCAAGTCCAGGATTGGGAAGCCCCACTGGTTTGAGCCTCTGTTGAGGGTGGCACATCGTGGCAGAAGTGCATGTTGAAGCCAGTGTACATCTCTAGTCAAGGAGAGGTGGCTGGGAGGGGGAACAGGCAAGATCCTGTAATCCTTTTATTTATACATTTCCAGCCCTTTTTTATTTTGTGACAGGATCTCACTAAATTGAAGAGGCTGGCCTCAAACTTGTAATCCTCCTTCTGAGTTTCCAGAATTTCCAGGATTACAGGCATGTGCCTAGTTAGACTTATTTCCAACTATACTATTTTATAGATAATGTCATTGAGGCTCAGAGATTGCATAGTGAGTGGCCCAATAAAAATTTAAAGCAAGGCAGCAATAATTTGGAATTCTGGCTTTTAATGCTGATATGCAGACCCTAGACTTGAAGGGACCCACCCCACTCAGAGTGGTACTTTCCTGGTTCTTGCTGACCTGAAATACCACTCTGTCCCCAGTACTTAGGACAGAACCAGGCAGAGTATAACCACAATGAATGTCTGTTAAATGACATTAATAATGTAAGTCTAAATAAAATATCTTTTTTTTTTTTTTTAAACAGTGTTAGAAATAATCCCTAGTGTGCTGGGCAAGTGGTCTGCCACTGAGCTACCACTCAGTCCAATAAAATAGTCTTCAAAAGCTAGGAGCTGGGATTAAATTGATGAAGGCTCTTTCACATGTCAGGCCCTTACCCCAGGCCAAGTTAATTCTTCCAGAGACTTCAGCTTTTCATTTTCTTAACCTCATTTTAGAGATGAGGACAGAGACTCAGGGGGTAAGTGACCTGTTTATGGTCCCACATTAAGTCAGTGGAAAGCCAGGGTTTGGGTCCAAGTCTGTCTGGTCCCCAAGCTGTTCCTTTTTTCTATTGTCCCAGTCTGTGACTCAGGCTGGGGGAGTAAGGATGGGATGGGCTAAAATATTGTGGCAATAATAATAATAATAATAGTTATCACCGTGGGTATGTAATCCTCACATGGAGAAGGAAGGAAAGTGCTTCAAAATTGAGGCTGAGCCTGCACAGTGGTGCCTGGGAGGCTGAAACAGGAGGGTTGCAAGTAGCTCAGTGGTAAAGCACCTCTAGGTTCAATACTCAGCACAAAAACAAAACAACAACAACAAAAAGTGAGGTTGAGCCAGCCACAGTGGCACTGTTATCCCAGCGACCCAGGAAGCTGAGGCAGGCAGATCAGAAGTTCAAGGACAGCTCAGTAACTTAGTAAAACCACTTCTATGAAAGAAAGAAAGGAAGAAAGGAAGAAAGAAGAAAGAAAGAAAGAAAGAAAGAAAGAAAGAAAGAAAGAAAGAAAGAAAGGCAAAAAATTAAAGAGGGCTGGGGGTAGTGCGCCCTGGGTTCCTCAGTAGCAAGGGGGAAAAAAGTGAGGCCAATGCAGCAGGATGCACGTCCAAGGGCAGCTGGGCAACTTAGAGCGCTGTCTCAAAATAAAATAAACCGGGCTGTGGGTGCTGCTCCGGGGTAGAGTACTTGCCTAGCATTTAGAATGCAGAAGGGCCTGGGTTCAAACCCCAGTAGGCAAAAAATAAAACACAAAACAAAACAAAGCCCAGCACAGCAGCACATGCCTGTGATCCCAGGGGCTCAGGAGGCTGAGGCAGGACCAGCCTCAGCAACAGTGAGGCGCTAAGCAACTCAGTGAGACCCTGAATCTAAATAAAATACAAAATAGGGCTGGGGATGGGGCTTAGTGGTTCAATGCCCCTGAGTTCAATCCCTGGTACCTAAAACACAAAAACAAAAGCCCCAAGAAGCCTTGCTTCCCACCCTCCTCTCTCTCACATACCCCTCACCTCCACCACCGCCGAGCTATCCCTTGCCCTGTCTTCTGCCAGACCTGAGTTGGCCTCGTTGCTAGTACCCTGGACGGTGCAGCCCTGACTCTCTGCTGCCCCCTTCTGGTATCTTTTGGATGTGGTGCCTGGGTGCAGAATCTGCCTACCCTTCCGCGTTTAGCCTGTATTTAGCCCTTGACACTGTTTTTTTTTTTTAAAGATGTACAAGTATTTATATACATGTATATTTTAGTTGTAGTTTGACACAATACTATGTTTTTTAAAAAATTATTTATTTTTATGTGGTGCTGAAGATACCCTTTCTTGGGCCTCTGGTTCTTCCTTTGTGAAGTGCTGGACTGTCACTAAAAGCTCTCAGACTATAAATCTGAATCTACTGGCTCCTATTTTCTCCGGCGTTCCCTACCTGAGCTCAGCTTGAACTGTCATCATCACTCTCAGGTTTATTTTCCCGTCCTGGGGTCCAGGATTCATGTCTGGTTTGGGAGAAAAGCCTTCCTCTACTCACCCTGCCTGCCCCCATCCCACAGCAAGTGTCTTGCTTCCTCAGGTCACTCTCTTGCTGGAGAGAGGCTCCAGGGCTCAGGGCCTGGCCTCTTTGTCCTCATATAACCTTCCTCTTAGGTTATCTAGATTGAGGAGAGCAGGCTGTCTGTGCCCGCTCTGAGTGACTTCATGATGTACTGAAATGAACGGTAGCTTTCGGGCTGTGCTCATCCCTAAGTTACCCCCTTTTGTAAAGCCATAGTTTTGCCGTGAGTGCTTCATCTTGTGTCCAAATGCCAAGATAGAATGACCGTATACTTTGTGCCAACTTATCAAATGAAATCAAAAGCATCTGGACACACGGATATCCCAAATCATATCAGGAACACCAGACCAGGAGGTTATCAGCCTTGCCAGAGGTAACCCCTCCCCTAAAACCCGTAAGAGGAGGAGCCCCACCAGACTGGACACAGCAGCACCCTAACCCTGTCACCTGGTCACTCATCATGAGCCTTGCCCGGGAAAATTGCCACAGTGACAAACTTCTGGCTCTGTCCCTAAGGCTTCAGTCCAGCTTGGGTTCTCCTGCCTGTGACTGCCATTTATGGCCCACTGCGAGCTGACATCTCATGCTGACACTGAGACTGCCAGCTGTCCCCTGTAGTCTGCTCTCTCGGGTCTCGACAATTCTGTGGAACTGGGGCTGTAACTCAGTGGCAGAGCGCTTGCCTCGGCCGTGTGAGGCACTCAGCGCCACATAAAAAATAAACAAATAAAATAAAAGTATTGTGTCCATCTAGAACTAAAATAATTTAGTAAGACTTACAAACAAGCAAACAAACAAAAATCCCTTGCCTGCCTGGGTGCAATGGTGCATGCCGGTGGTTCCAGTGACTCAGGAGGATGAAGCAGGAGGATTGCAAGTTTGAGGCCAGTCTTTGTAACTCAGTGATATCTTGTCTCAAAATAAAAAGTAAAAAGGTCTGGGGATATGGCTCAGTGGTAAAGCACCCCTGGGTTCAATCTCCAGCACCAAAACAAACAAATAATAAATGCACTTGGCGCACAGCCCTGTGATCCCAGCTACTTGGGAGGCTGAGACAGGGGGTTGGCAAGTTCAGAGCCAGCCTGGGAAATTTAGTGAGACTCTGTCTCAAAATAAATAAAAAGGGCTGGGAAAGTAGCTCAGTGGTAGAGTGCTTGTCTGGCATTCATGAGACACTGGGTTCAAGCCTCAGTATTGAAAAAAACAAAGTTGCATCTATACTGAACACATACAGCTATTTTTAATGTCAGTATTCCCTTAACAATGTAGTATAACAACCATTAGCACTACCTTTACATTGTATAAAGTATTATAAGTAATCGAGACATATTTATAGTATATGGGAGGTCTGGATGCAGCAGTGCAGGCCTGTAATCTGAGCTACTGGGAAGGCTGAGGCAGGAGGATTGCAAGTTTGAGGCCAGCCTGGGGTGAGTTAGTAGGACCCTGCCTCAAAATTAAAAAAAAAAAAAAAAAATACTGGATGTAGTTCAGTGGTAAAGTGCCTGGGGTCCAATCCCCAGTTCTGCAGATAAATAAACGAATGAATAAACAAGTAAGTAAAGTATACAGGAGGATGTATGTATGTTACATCCAAATAGCTCTATGTCATTTAATAGAAGGGACTTGAGCACCAATGCATTTTAGAATCTGTGGGGTGGGTGATGGAGTTAGATCTGGTGACATTTGAAGGGAATCTCCTAAATGCCAAGATTTTAGGGTGCTAACATTCCTTTTCTCTAAATTCCATATGTCTACAATTTAAATTCTCTAACGCTCTGAGTGTCTGATTCTAACCAGTGTCCTAGGGTAGCCCAGTGTCCTAGGGTAGCCCAGTTGAAGGGCTTTGGATTCAGAAATCACCTGGTTTGTATCTGGGCTCTGTGGTTTATTTGCTGTGTGACCTTGAGCAAAACGTTTTCCCTTTCTGAATCTTGATTTCTTTTTTCTGCAAAATGGAGGTGATAATGACCGCCTATGAGGCTGCAATGAGAACTAAACGGCAACATGTAAGGGACACCAGACACAGGTGTTGGTGTCAGCCTTGTCAGAGGTGACCTCTCCCCTAAGACCCATAAGAGGAGGAGCCCTACGAGACCGGACTCTGTAGCACCCTAACCCTGTCACCTGGTCACTCATCACAAGCCTTGCCCAGGAAAATCACCGAAGTGACAAGCTTTTGGCTCTGTCCCTATGGCTTCAGTCCAGCTCAGTTTCTCCTTCTCCATACTTTTTTTTTTTTTCCTTTTGGTAACAGGGATTGAACTCAGGGGCACTTACCACTGAGCCCCATCCCCAGCCCTTTTTATATTTTATTTAGAGACAGGGTCTCACTGAGTTGCTTAGGGCCTCACTAAATTGCTGAGGCTGGATTTGAACTCACAATCCTCCTGCCTCAGCCTCCCAAGCCTGGCTTCTTCATCTTCTTTCTCTGCTAGCTCCTCTGCATATAGAACTCCTCTGCTTCTTCCCTCCCCTTCCATTCACAGGAAACAGTACCCAGGGGAGGACTTTCCTCCAGGGCTCTTTCTCTTGGGATCATTTGATTCCCATCCCACACTCAGAGCCTTAGACACCTAAATGTCTCGTAGGGTGCAGTGTCACGGTAAGCTGTGGTTTTAGACTGCCTGTGTTACTATGTCATGTCTCTGAGCCTCAGTGTTCTCATCTGGCTAATGGGAATAGTAATAAGACCTCTTTCCTAGGATTGTATGTAAATTTAAGTGAGATGATCCGCAGAAAGCACTAATTAAGTAGGTCGGTCATGCTAACTCTCATTGTTACTGCTGTCTCTGGGTGTGGGAGGCCATGATTGTAGGAATCTCTGCTCCTTGCCCTGCAGCCCCTGTCGGAGCAGAAACTTCCCTGTCTGAGCAGGACCTCAAACCCTTGCTCCAAAGGTGGCCTGTAAGGCCTTCAGTGAGCTAGAAATTTATCTCCTTCTTTATTGTGTGTGTGTGTGTGTGTGTGTGTGTGTGTGTGCTAGGGATTCAACATGGGGCCTCATAGGCTAGGCAAGCACTCTGCCAGTGAGCCACATCCCCAGCCCATTTTTAAAATATTTCATTTTGTCTGGATGCCATGGCACATGCCTGTAATCCCAGAGACTCTGGAGGCTTAGTCAGGAGAATCTCAGGTTCAAAGCCAGCCTCAGAACTAAGCCAGATCCTGTCTCAAAATAGAAGATAAAAAGAACTGGGGATGTACCTCTCAGTGATAAAGCACCCTGAGTTCAATCCCCAGTATTGAAAAAAGATTTTATTTTGAGACAGAGTTTGGCTAAGTTGCCCAGGCTGGCCTTGAACTTGCCAAGACTTTTGCATCAGTCTTCTGAGTAGCTGGAAATGAAAGTGTGCACTACCGTGCCTTTTCCCTCCCCCACCTCTGATTCCTTCAGAGTGAACAGGTTGCCTCTGGAAGCTCTGTCTGGGGTTTGGTGGGGAGCCAGGCCTGTGGCCATGGAGGGAGGCAATTTGTTAGTCACAGCAGAGAAGGATCAGCTGACCAAGGGGAGAAGAGAGTGTTACTTCAGCTACAGGTTCCTGAGACAGCTGGCACGACTCAGGTGATTGGCACTGCCCCTACTGTGTGATCACAGACATGTGCACGTGCGATGCATGTACTATACACACACACACACACACACACACACGTGTGCACACGGCACTGTTTTCCCCTGCTCTTCCTTCTCTGCCAGCTCCCTGCATACACATCTCCTCTGCTTCTCCCCTCCCATTGATTCACAGGAAACGGTGCCCAGGGGCGGACTTTCCTCCCGGGCTCTTTCTCATTAAGTTTGCTTGGGTCTTATTAAGTCTCTTTTAAGCAGGGCAGTACGTGGGGGGACTTTTAAGAATCTGTTCCAGGCTTTGGTCCTGGGAAAGGAGCCTTGCTTCCTTCCGTCTCCTGCCTGCTGTCTCCGTTTGTCCCTTCTCTACCATCAAAGGGAAGCTTCCAGAAGCCAAATAGGTTGGGATTCTCTTGCTGATCCTAAGTTCTTACCCCCAACTTCACAGGCTGTTGTACAATCTTTAAGCAAAATCATGCTTTTGAAATATCAATGCTCATATATAATAGAATTCCCTCTTTTTCCCACTTCCCTTCCATTCTTCCTACCTTTCCTCCCTTCCTCCCTTCCTTTTTTCTTTCTTTCCTCCCCCAGTCCTCCCCATTTCTTTCTTCCATATATTTATTGTGTCATACATATATCATACATATGCAGAACATGATATTTTTAAAAAATCTGCACCGGGGATTGAACCCAGAGGCATTAGACCAAAAAAGCTGTATCCCCAGCCCTTTTAAAATTTGAGAACAGGGTCTCACTAAATTGCTCAGGCTGGCCTTGAACTTGAGATCCTCCTGCCTCAGCCTCCAGCCTCTGAGTGTCTGGGATTACATATATATGCCATCATGCCTGGCTTAATTTTTTTTAAAATTAACCTATGTTTCCCCCTGTTTTGACACTTAGTACTTAGTTGTCTACATTAAAAGCTATTTAGTTGATGCTTGTCTCCCAAGATAATTAGAATATGTACATATATGTGTGTGTGTGTATGTATTGTGTGCGTGCGTGTGTGTGTGTGTGTGTGTGTGTGTGTGTGTATGGTTAGTTAGTGATTGACCCAGGGGTGCTTAACTACTGAACTATACCCACAGCATTTAATTTTTTTTTTAAATTTTGGGACGGGGGTCTTACTAAATTGCTTAGGAACTCACTAAGTTGTTGAGGTTGACCTTGAATTTGCAATCCTCCTGCCTCAGCCTGAGAGTCACTGGGATTACAGGTGTGCACCACAGTGCTGGGCCAAACATATCCTTTTCTTCTCACTGGATTGTATGCTCTGTGAGGTAAGATTATGACTAATCTCTACACCTAGCACTATGACACAGAGTGGCTATTCAATAAATACTTTTTGTTTTTTGGAAGTACTTGGGATTGAACCAAGAGCCACATCCTTAGCCCTTTTAAATTTGAGACAGGTTCTTGCTAAGTTGCTGAGGATAGCCTTGAACTTGTGCTTCTCCTGCCTCAGCCTCCTGAGTTGCTGGGATTAGAGGTGTGCACCTCTGTGCTGCTCCGTAAATACTTGTTAAATGAATGAATTGTAAAACCATCCCCTCCTACTATGTGTGCTTCAGAAAAAAAGCAGGAGGTATATGAACTTGGAAGCCAGATAGACTCAGGTAAGAATAGAGGTCTATTCTCCCCGCAACCCCCAACCCCCATTGTACAGGGATTAAACCCAAGGTCTTATTCATATTAGGCAAGCATTCTTTCTTTCTTTCTTTTTTTTTTGGGGGGGGGGAGTACCGGGATTGAACTCAGGGGCACTCAACAACTGAGCCATATACCCTGCCCTATTTTGTATTTTATTTAGAGAGTTGCTTAGAGGCTTGCTGTTTCTGAGTGAGGCTGGCTTTGAACCTGTGATCCTCCTGTCTCAGCTTCCTGAACCGCTGGGATTACAGGTGTGTGCCACCATGCCCATGTGTATGTGTGTTGTACAAAGAATTGAACCCAGGGGCACTCTACCACTGAGTTACATTCCCAACATTTCTATTTTTTATTTTAAAGTCTTTTTTTTTTTTTTTTTTTTTTTTTTTTTTTTAAGAAAGAGAGAGAGAGAGAGAGAGAGAATTTTTTTTTTTAAGAATGAATTAAGAAATGCAGGGAATTTTTTTTTAAGAGAGAGAGAGAGAGAATGTGTGTGTGTGTGTGTGTGTGTGAGAGAGAGAGAGAGAGAGAGAGAGAGAGAGAGAGAGAGAGAATTTTTTAATATTTATTTTTTAGTTTTCAGCGGACACAACATCTTTGTTTGTATGTGGTGCTGAGGATCGAACCCGGGCTGCACGCATGCCAGGCGAGCGCACTACCCCTTGAGCCACATCCCCCCCTCTATTTTTTATTTTGAGATAGGATCTTGCTAAATTGCTGAGGTTGGCTCCAAACTTGGGATCCTCTTGCCTCAGCTTCCCAAATCACTGTGATTACAGGTGTGTACCATTGCACTGGGCTTCATTTTTACTTTGAAACAGGGTCTCACTAAGTTACCCAGGCTGGCTTTGAATTTGGGATCTTCTTGCCTCAGCATCCCAAGTAGCTGGGATTACAAGCATGCACCATGCGTGCAGTTTAGGTGGGGGTTAAATGACAATGTATATAAATCAGCCCACTCATGTGCTGTTATATAACAAATACTGAATAAATGACATCAATGCATGGCCTCAGGGGATTTCCAGTGGTAAAGAGCTATTGTTGGACACTTTGGTTTGTGTCTGGTGATTTGTGGATAAGTTTATTGTGGACAACTGTATATGTGCCTGTTTTCTTATGTTTTCTCTTTATTTCCTTGATAGTATTTTACATGGAGGGTTCTACCCAAGGGTGCAGAGAATCTCTACAATAGTGTGGCCTTACCTATTTATTGTCCAACATGTTCCAGCTGGGAGTGAAAGATAGAGACAAGGGACAGAGATGGAGAAGGCCAGTTGTAGTGTGTGATGTGATGAGATTTTTTTCTGATAAAAATCAGGCCTTATTTCATATTCAGCAGCTGTCAGTAGAGCAGTTCCGTGCCCAGCCATTGGCATGGCTCAGTTTGAATCCCAGATCTGTCCTGCTCATAAATGTGTGACCTAGGTCAATAAGACCTTGTATTTTTTTAAAAAATATTTTTCTTCTTGGTTGTTGATAGACCTTTATTTTATTTATTTATATGAGAGGCTGAGAACTGAACCCAGTGCCTTACACATGCCAGGCAAGTGTGCTATGGCTAAGCCACAGCCTCAGCCTGGCCAATTAGACCTTGCAATCCAAGTTTTTTCTTCTAGCCACCCCCTCCATCCTAGGGATTAGATGTAGGTAGTTCCACCACTGAGCTACTCCCTAGCCCTTTTAATTAATTCTGGGGATTGAATCCAGGAGTGCTCTACTACTGAACTACACCGCCAGTCCTTTTATTTTTTATTTTGAGGAAGGGTCTCACTGAGTTGCTTAGTGCCTCGCTTTTGTTGAGGCTGGCTTTGAATTCGCAATCCTCCTGCTTCAGCCTCCAGAGCTGCTGGGATTACAGGAATGTGCACTGTGTCCAGCTCTTTTTATTTTTTGAGACAGGGTCTTGCTTAATTGCTGAGGATCTCCCTGAACTGCTGAGGCTGGAAATTGTAATCCTGCCTCATTCTCCCGAGCTGCTGGGATTGCATGCAGGGGCAACCGACACCGGCAAATGGCTGTATAATGTGGGTTTCTAGTAGAGATTTCATGAAGTGACTATAAAGAAAATACATGAAAAAAACTCAGTGCTGCAGTTGGCCATAGTAAGTATATAATGAAAGTGATTTTATCAATGAAAAGGCGTCCTAGACATTCACAGTTTAGGACGCCTTTTCATTTCGATTCAATCCCTACACAAGTCCTGCAGGATAGGGATAATTAGGATTCCCATCCCATAGATGAGATCAAGACCCAGAGAAGTGAAGTTCAGGGACTAAGGTCAACTTGGAGTTGACTGAGTTTCTGGGCAAGCATTCAACATTAGGTCTCCAGACGTCTAAATCTAGAGCATCCAACCCTGCAAACCTCTCACAAATCGGAAGTTCTGGATTCTCTTGCTAGATCTCCCAATATGGGCTTTTGAGCTTTTCTGTACTCAACTGTGAACAGAGCAGGGTGTTAATTTCTTTATTTTTTAAAAATATTTTTAAGTATTTATTTTTTAGGTGTAGATGGACACAACACAATGCCTTCATTTTTATGTGGTGCTGAGGATCAAACCCCGGTCCCGCCCGTGCTAGGTGAGCGCTCTACCACTGAACCACAATCCTAGCCCCGGGTGTTAATTTCTTAAACTCCCCTCCAGTTTTGTTATTTTCGGGGGATACTGGATATTGTACCCATAGGTGCTTTATCACTGAGGGCTACATCTCCTGTGCTTTTTAAAAAATTTAATTTTTTTTTTCCTTTTGAGACAGGGTCTTGCTAAGTTCCTGAGGGTCTCTCTAAACTGCTGACGTTAGCCTCGAACTTGCAATCCTCCTGCTTTAGCCTCCAGAGTCTCCGGGATTACAGGCATGCGCACCACTCCTGGCTCCTCTCCAGTCTGTAAGAGTTCAATCCCTCTTCAAACTCTAAATGGGAATTTGCGGAATATCTCCTTCCAAATGGGCAGGGGCTGCTACCTTTCGAAGCTGCACCTCACACCAAGTCAGGCAAATAGACCGAAGCCCAGACACCAGAATGGGAAACCAACTTCTGGAAACTCCCCGACTAGCAAACCTGACGGCGAAGTCCCTGGAGCTCAGCGCTCCGCCACACGTTGCTCAGCCCAGACGCCCAACCCCTCGCACCAGGACCCAGGGTTTGTCTTTTTTTTCATTGTGCTCCCAAGGCCGTGAGCAACGGTTTGGGCCTTTCCACGGCGTTTCCCAGGACAGAGTCTCGTCCCGGGATCCCTGGGTCCCGCCCCTGACATGAAGCCCAGCCCCCCGAGGACCCCACCCAGCACCCACCCCTCATCGGCCTCCTTCTCTTACTTTGTGGCCCCGCCCCGACGCCTCTGGTCCCACCCTCCAAGCGGTCCTGCACCCCGTCCTTAGGCTGCCGGGCCTCGTCTCAGCCTTTCGCTCCGGCAGGGGGCCCCGCCCCGCCCCGCCCCCGGGTATTAGCCACACCCCGAGCCAGTGACGCCCCCCGAAGCTCCGCCTCCAGCAGCCCGGGGTAGGGTGGCGGCTGGCCCAGCCGGGCCCCCGCTGCCCTCTGCCCTGGGCCCTCGGTCGGAGGCGGCCGGGCGCAGCGGGACCGGGCGAGCGCGGAGGCCGGGGGGCTCGGAGGCGAAGATGGCGTCAGGCAGGCGTGCCCCGCGCACCGGGCTGCTGGAGCTGCGCGCCGGGGCGGGCTCGGGGGCCGGCGGCGAGCGGTGGCAGCGGGTGCTGCTCAGTCTGACGGAGGACGCCCTGACCGTGAGCCCCGCCGACGGCGAGCCCGGCCCCGAGCCCGGCGTTCCACGGGAGCCGGAGCCCGCGCAGCTCAACGGCGCCACCGAGCCGGGCGCAGCGCCCCCGCAGCTGCCCGAAGCGCTGCTGCTCCAGCGGCGCCGAGTGACGGTGCGCAAGGCCGACGCCGGCGGGCTGGGCATCAGCATCAAAGGTGGGCGCGGGGCACTGAGGGCACGGGGTCGCTGTGTGTGGGGCCGCCGAGGGCGCAGGGGTCGCGGGGGCTGGCAGTGCACGGAGAACGTGGAGTTGGAGGCCTTCTGTCTTTGGCTAAGGGGAGTCGAAGGAGATAGAGGGAACCCAGGGCACTCAGAGCACCAAGGTCGGAGGGGGTCTCAGGGTGCCACGCCAGGCACAGTTGTGGAGGAGATCGCGGGTGCGCCAAAGACACATGGGTAGAAGCCATAGGAGTCAGAAAGGAACAAGCTAGGGTGGACATCAAGCACAAGAGGGACCCCAGAAAAGCAGGCAGGGGAGAAAGAGGGTTGAGGCCTGGGGGCAAGTCCCAGAGCGAGAACCAAGGTGGGGCAAGGCGAGGAGTCTGGGAAGCTCCAGTAGAAGATGTAGATGCAGGCACAGGTGCTGCCGGCGGGGCCAGAGAGGACCTAGATATCTAAGGCCCCAGGAAGGTTCTGTACCTGGGCAGGGAGCTGTGACAACTGGATTTGAGACTCCTGACCTGGCCATCTCTGCTTTACCCAGGATGGAGAGGGTGGACCCAGAGTTGCCATTCCTCCTGGAGAGCTCTTAGCCCCTAAGACTGACAGCCTTCTTTAGGGTCAACCAGAATGAGTTGGAGTCCAGGGTTGCAGTGTGAACTTGGACAAATAACTTCCCATCTCTGAAACTTAGTTCCCTCAATTGTATAATGAAGGTGATGATAGAGTTGTGATATTCCTATGAGAATGGGGCCAGCACATATTAAGTGCTTGGTTTATTATTGCTGTTAGATGAGAGGAACGTGGAGGCCAGGAGGGGCTTCCAAAAGCAGCTAACCACGGTGCTTAAAATCCCTTCATATCCCCAGTAGCTGGGTTCACCATTCTTGTCCATCTGCCAGTCAGAATTCCAGCTCCAGTCTCAGCAGGCTGCCTTGGGAAAGGGTGTCAGTCCTTTTGTCACCTTGATTGTGCACTGTCCCCTCCCAGGCTGCCTGCCTTGGTGCTGGCTGTGTTCACTGGTGCTGCCAAACCCTTTGGCCTGGGTGAGGGGGCCGGAATGATAGTGAATGCTACTACTATGTCCTGAGTGCTATGAAAGTACACTTGGCTCATTATCTACTTCATCTTGGCAACAAGTGATGAATGGTAGTGGACATAATCCCCATGTTGCAGGAGAAGCAACTGAGACTCAGAAAAGGAAAATGATTTTCAGAGGATCCCACTGTCCGTGATTGGCAGAGCTGGGATTTGAACCTTAATTATCAGACTATGATTCCCCTAGAGAGCATATAGGAGTTGGTTCTTCCCAATGGAAGGACACATCCCCAGGCAGCTAACCCACAGGGTCTAATGGGGGAAGTGGGGGAAATCAGAGAGTGGACACCCATCTAACCCCCAAACTCTAGCATGGGATAGGGCAACAAACCCATCCCAAAGTTGTACACTCAGAGTGTCAGAGCTGGAAAGAAACTTATATAAAGTTCCATTTTGCAGATAGGCAAAATGACTCTCAGGGGAGCAGGATCTTTCCATGGGCACACAAAGTTACTCCCCAGCTCTGCATTTACAGATGGATGTGAGGATACTTTTAGGAGGCTTTCAGGGGAAATACCAGCTCGATCCAATTCCTTGTGGATGGAGACGGGGCTCTTGTCACCATGGTGATCTACACTCTGGGGTCCAGCTGAATCCAAGGCAGCCATGAATATCATAACTTCAAACTAAACTGAAGTCCCTAGTTTTATCTCCTTTTGTATCTCCCTTCACCCTTAGCTTCCTTCCTTTTCTTATGTCGTGCGTGCTAGGCAAGTGTTCTACCACTGAGCTATATCCCTGCCCACATTCTTAGTTTTAGGTAGGGGGGAGGGCAGATATAAATAGAAATCCCTTCTGCTCATAGACCTCAAGCTTTTTTTTTTTTTTTTTTTTGTCAATCATGATCTGGCCTTGAGCTAACTATTGGGCCTGTGTGGGGATCAGGAGAGGTGTTCCACTTTTAGCTCTGCCACCAACTTGTGTGACCTTGGAACAATGACCTTCTGCTCTTAGTGATTAGTTCCTGATCTTTAGTACTCCTAGGATAGGCCAGGAGTATGAAATTTCAGGGCCTGACTTGCAGTCTACCATAGGGTTAAGAGTGTGGTTCTGGATCCAGGAGACTTGGTGGCTTTGCCACTTATTAGCTAGGTGACCTTGGTCAAGGGGTTTGTTTCCACACTGCCTGTTGATGGGGTGTTGTGAAGATGTGGAGGGACAACAGGGAAAGCATTTAGTACATTATAGACTTGATATGTGTAACTAGACTGAACTCATGTGATCTGATATCTGTTATTACTTTTTTTTTTTTGGTGGGGAGGTAGTCCTGGGGATTGACCTCAAGCATGCTAGGTAAGTGCTCTACCACTGAGCTACATACTAGCCCTTTTTGTATTCTCCAATCTGAGATGGAGTTTCACTGTTGCCCAGACTGGCTTTGAACTTGTGATCCTCCTGCCTCAATCTCCCCAGGAGCTAGAATTATAGGCATGCACCATAGGCCTGGCTGTTCTTACTATTTATTATTTAAAAAGCCATTTAGGAGTTTAGCAATAGGAGCTGGGGTTGTAGCTCAGTGGTAGACTATTTACCTAGCATGTGTGAGGCACCGAGTTCAATTCTCAGCATCACATATAAATAAATAAAAAATAAAAGGTCCATCAACAACTTAGAAAATACTAAAAAAAAAAAAAAAAGAGTTTAAGTAGGGCTGGATTTGTGGCTCAGTGGTAGTATACTTGCCTGGAATGTGTGTGAGGCCCTGGTTTTGATCCTCAGCACCACATATAAATAAATAGATAAATAAATAGAAAATCCATTGATAATTAAAAAATAAAAGAGTTTAGCAATAAAGCAATTCAGTAAAATGTATTAGAATTGTTTGCATCAGAGGTGAAATTCAGATTGGCTCTGAAATTCCTAGTATCTTAGGCCTTGGTTTCTGGTCTGAAGCTTGGATTGCAAAACTTTATGATTGCTGAGGAGGTATTTGGGGCCATAGCAATCACTGACTTCTATCTTAATTCCAGATCAGAGGGTTTCAGCGAGTTTCCACATTGTAGGAAAATTGATTAAAATCCAAAATATTTAACTCAAGAAAGAACTATTGAAGTTACTCCAACAGTGGTGAACATGCAAACATTTAACCAAAAGATCCAGCACTGGCTGGGCACCGAGGGAGCCCTTCAGAAGTAATCTTACCTTCCCAGTGACTAGGAGGCTCAGGCAGGAGGATCGCCATGTTTAAAGCCAGCCTCAGCAACTTAGCAAGTCTCTAAGTGATACCCTGTCTCTAAATAATATATAAATAAGGGCTAGTGTTAAGCACCCTTGGGTTAAATCCCCGGTACCAATAAATAAATAAATAAATAAATAAAAAGTAAAAGAAGAAGAAGTAATTTTACCTTGGTGTGACTCCTAATTATTGGAGTGTCTGCCTCACTGTCTTCCTCCTCTGTGCCTGTGCAGGAGGCCGGGAGAACAAGATGCCCATTCTCATTTCCAAGATCTTTAAGGGACTGGCAGCGGACCAGACGGAGGCCCTCTTTGTGGGGGATGCTATCCTGTCGGTGAATGGTGAAGACTTGTCCTCTGCCACCCATGATGAGGCGGTGCAGGCTCTCAAGAAGACCGGCAAGGAGGTGGTGCTGGAGGGTGAGCGCTGGGGTCTAGAGCCCGGAGGGCTGGGCAGGGGTGTTGAATTCCTTCCCCTCTCCCCCAGGCCTGAAGCGGCCTCAGCCTGGCCTAGAGGGATGGGAGGTAGGCAGAAAATGGAGACTAAACTTGGAAACCTGCCTGGAGCCAGTGTGGGCTGGTGGAGCACAGAGCTAAGCAGACCTGGTTTGCAGTTCCTTTGGCCCACTTGCTAGCATTGTGACCTTGGATGAGTCACTTCTTTTTCTTGAACCTTAGTTTTTTCATCTATAAAACGGGGATATAGCTCTTGCCTTCCTGGGTTGTGGTATAGGACAAAAGGTACAAGGTGGGATGCACAACCCAGTGAGGGAGAGGAGTGAGGACTGAAGAAGGGACAGTTGAGATTCCTTCCCAGAGGGCCTGGGGAGCTTTGAACTCTTGGTTCTTCTAGCACACAGGGGCCCTAAAATCCTGAGATCCTTCTCCTCTCTGGGAGAACTTGGCCATTAGGTAACAAGACCTCATATCCCTCCTCCAAGGATAGAGATGGGTTTGGTGGCAGGAACTGTGGCCGGGTAGCATTCTCCACTGTCCCTTTGTGGTTTTGGATGAGACTCTTGCCTTCTCTGGGCCTCAGTTTCCCCACTGGTGTGGCGGGCCTCCTGCTTGGCTGCCCCGTGTCTCTTTGCCATCTCTGTCAGGAGCTTTCTGCTTTGCTCAGCCCTTTCCTCTGACTCTACTCTGCCAGCTCCGGAAGACCATGGGGGCCTGAGGAATGTGTCTTGGCTCCTTGCCCAGAATAGGCACAGGGAGGTGGCAGGGGCTGATGGAGAGGCCAGGGCCAGCAGAGCTGCTTGGCTGAGTCCCAGGTCCAGACCCCACTAGATTGCCTTGGTTTCCCCTCCAAGAGGCCACCGAAGCAAACAGGCTGTGGGCCTCTGGTGATCTTGGCACACTCATGACCTTAATTCCCACTTGATTTTGTTTTATTTTTATATTTTGGGAATATCTATAAATGCTACTGTTGCATTTTCTTTTCATACTTAAAAAGGGCTGACTTGAGAGCATTGGACCCTAAAATCTTCAGTGTTATCAATCACATTATGTATCTGAACCCAGGACCTCATGGGTGCTGGGGTGTGCTGTTCCCGAGCCACACACCCAGCCTCTACCTCTCACCTTTTAAGAGCTAAGTCAAATACAGGGTCAAACATAAGTGATATGAATGTAAGAGGCTTTCCCCCAGATGCCTTATTACTTTGATATTTATAGTCAGAGTGCAGTTTAAAACAGTTGACATTCATTGAATGTTTCAAGTTGACTTGAAAGCTTTTTTTAGTTTCTGCTATTTGAAAATTTAGTCTACAGATGGTAAAATTTCTACTGTAGCTATGTTTCTTTTCTTTCTTTTTTTTAATTATTATTTTTTTTACTGAGGTATTGGGGATTGAACTCAGGGATTAGCACATGCTAGGTAAGTCCTCTACCACTGAGCTACAGCCAAAACCCTTTTTATTTTTATGTTGAGATAGGATCTCACAAAGTTTCCCAGGTTGGTCTTGAGTTTTTGATCCTCCTGCTTCAGCTTCCCTAGTAACTGGGACGCTGGTGTGTCTCCATGCCTGGCCTGTAGCCACATGTCGATTCCACACTGAGATCCCTTCACCCTTCTTATCTTTAAGTTGAGAACATCTATGTCAGGGTACTTAGCATGTACATCATTTTTTTTTTTTTTAAAGAGAGAGAGAGAGAATTTTAATATTCGAACCCGGGCCGCACGCATGCCCGGCGAGCGCGCTACTGCTTGAGCCACATCCCCAGCCCAACATGTACATCATTTTGAGAAGGAAATATCTCTGAATGTTTGACACTTGAAGCATCCCTTGATTTTAGGAGCTGATATCCAGACTTTCCCTGTAACACAAGTACTCCATTTCTTCCTACTAAGTCAAGAAACATTCATCGATAGGTACTTCCTGCCTGGTATATAGAGCATTGGGGTCAGAAGTACAGCCAGACCCAGGCTTTTGGGGAAGACAAAGCATAAACACTGGTTCCTCCCTGCAAACTGAAAATCAATTCTTAAAATACTGTCTGCACTGTGATGAATCAGAAGAGACATCCAACAGTTTTCATTTAGAGTGTTAGCTCCCCTGGTAGCTTACTGAGAGTCCCATATTTGGGAGGATTGTGAGGTCTTGTCTGGGCTCAGCAGAAATGATCTGGAGTTGATTAGCAATGTCTACCCCAGATGCAGTACGGAAGAGAAGTACCAGTGTACCATTCCAGCTCTCAGTCTCTAATTTATATGTTCTGAGATTTTTTCAAAGGGAAGATCATTTCTTGGTAGATTCTTCTGTAGACCTAGAGAAGAGGAAGGAGATTATGGTCTTTTTTTTTTAAGTTGTTGATAGACCTTTATTTTATTTATGTATTTATATGTGGTGCTGAGAATCGAACCCAGTGCCTCACACATGCCAGGCGCTACCTCTGAGCCCCAGCCCCAGCTCCGAGATTATGGTTTTATTGTTGTTTTTTCCCAGCGTTTTCTTAGTTGAATTCTTTTTTTTTTTTTTTTGGAGGGGGGGTTACTAGGGATTGAACTCAGGCACTTGACCATTGAGCCACATCCCCAGCCCTATTTTGTATTTTATTTAGAGACAGGGTCTCACTGAGTTCTTTAGCACGTTGCTTTTGCTGAGGCTGGCTTTGAACCCGTGTTTCTCCTGCCTCAGCCGCCCTAGCCACTAGGATTACAGGCATGTGCCACTGGCCTGGCTGAATTCTCTTTTGACCTGGTTTCCTGGCCCAGCAGATAGAAGTAATTCCACCTAAGGCAGTACTAAGAGCTGGTGGGTGGGGTGTGGGGTGAGGAACTGGGCCAAAGAATCTCTGAATTGGGCTGGGCATGGTGGTGCACACCTGTAATCCCAGTAGGTCCAGAGGCTGAGGCCAGAGAATCGCAAGTTCAAGGCCAGCCTCAGTCATGGTGAGGTCCTGAGCAACTTGGCAAGACCCTGTCTCAAAATAAAATATAAAAAAGGGCTGTGGATGTGGCTCAGTGGTTAAACACTCCTGGGTTCAATCCCGGGTACAAAAATAAATAAATAAATAAATTAAATAAAAATGAAGAATCTCTGAATTGCAGGAGCAATGTGGGAAACCTGGAGCACAAGGACAGGAGGGTGTTGGCTTGTGTCTGGTCCTTGAGACTTCGGGGAGTTTGTGGAGAAGGTCAAGGTTCGGCAGTTGCCTTCTCTGGAACAGGGTTCCTGGGAGCCCCTCTGGGCCGAGGTCCCTTCTGGAGCACATCACATCCACATTGTTCAGAATTTCTTCACTCCTGACCTGTTTCTGAGGCCACTTCCAAGGAGCCATGGAAGAATGGCCTGTCCTTTGAATGTGAACTTGGCAAGGCAGCTTGGGCAAATTTCTTGGGGCCTGGGGCTTGGTAGGTACAGAATCCCTGGAGAATGTCCTGGAAGAGGTCTGGCTAGCAAACTCCAGGTGCCAGCCAGAGCCCTCATTCCTTAAGTTGGGGGTTCAGCCGTGCTTCAGCAGCCCAGCTGCTGGGACCTTGCCTCTGCTAGGTCAGAGATTTGCACAGAGCCTGTTCTCAGCCGCAGGGATGTGTTTGTGACAGAGTCTGGGTGCAAGCTGGCAGCCAGCACGCCTCTGCCTGCTGCTTAGAGAGGCCCATTGTGTGTGCAGAGCGCCTGCCAGGCCCAGCCGGGCCTTTGGAGACCAGGCCTGGGGGAAGAGGGAGGGATGTCTATGAGGAAAATGCACTTCCCTCTTCCCTCCTCCAGTGTGGCTGGACACACTGACAGCAACCACAGTGAGCCTGTCGTGCATTAAAAGATAATACTAAAAGCTAATTTAGTGCTTTGTACAAAGTAGAAGTACATCCTACACAGAAATTGGGCTTTTAAAAGACATGAGCATGTAGTAGCCTTTGAATACATGTGCATGATAAAAGTCTGTAGAGTGGGGCGTGCTGGTGCACACCTGTAATCCCAGTGACTTGGGAGACTGAGGCAGGAGGATCACAAGTTCAAAGCCAGCCTCAGCAGCTTAGCGAGGCCCTAAGCAATTCAGTGAGACCCTGTCTCTAAATAAAATATTAAAAAGGGCTGGGGATGTGGTTCAGTGGTTTAACACCCCTGGGTTCAATGCCTGGTACAATAAATAAATAAATAAATAAAACAGTCTGTAGAGTAATAGGAATTGCTTTCATCCCCATTTCACAGATAAGATTGCAGGAGCAATGTGGGAAACCTGCAGCACAGGGACAGGAGGATGTTGGCTTGTGCCTGGTCCTCAAGACTTCAGGGAGTCTGGGGAGAAGGTCAGGGTTCAGCAGTTGCCCTAATCTGGAACAGGGTTCCTGGGAGCCTCTCTGGAGGGGACCTAGGTTCTTTCTTTCGTACTAAGGATTGAATGCAGGGATGCTCTAACTCTGAGCCACATCCCCAGTCCTATTTTTTATTTTATTTAGAGGCAGGTCTGAGTTGCTTAGCACCTTGCTAAGTTGCCGAGGCTGGCTTTAAACTTGAGATCCTCCTGTCTCAGCTTTCCGAACTGTGGGGATTACAGGCATGTGCCACCATGTTTGCTGAAAACCACTTATTCTGAACAAAGCTTGAAAACTTCGTCTGTGCCAGATGTGGGGGCACATGGCTTTAATCCCAGCACTCCAGAGGCTGAGCAGGAGGACTGCAAGTTCCAGGCCAGCCAGGACAACCTAGTGAGACCCTGTCTCAAAATAAAACATTAAAATGGCTGGGGATGTAGGTCAGTGGTAGAGCACTTCGTGTTCAATCCCTGGTCTCCCTGCCCCCACCCCACACACAAAAGAGTAAGTACGCTAATCAATTCAGTGAGATCCTGTCTCTAAATAAAATACAAAATAGGTCTGGGGATGGGGCTCAGTGGTCGAGTGACTCTGAGTTCATTCCCCAGTATACCCCCCCCCCAAAAAAAAAGAAGAAGAAGAAGAAGAGGCTCAAGGCTCACATGGGGCTTGACTGACTCCCGAGCTTTTCTCTGTTATGAGTGTTTAGACTCTGAGGCCAGTGCCCTGCCTGTCCTTTCTCTGGGAGATGGACATTGCCAGGTGTCCTGCCCATGGTTTGGCTCCATGCCTTACTGCTGTCAAAAGTGAGATGCAGCTAATTTGGGGTCACCCTGTTAGCTGAGCCAAGTATGCTGGGCCCCTGAGGCACCTGAGGGACTCCTGCCCCGGTAGGCATGAAGGGAGCCCCCACCCAGGTCTCTGGTGGCTGCAAAGACCTGTTGTTCTGACCATTGTTCTCAAGGAAACATTTATTTGGCTGCATACACACATAACTTTGGACCATGTGATTTGCCACAGTCAAAACTTGGCCTAATCCATCCTTGGCCTGATCCCCAGACCTCAATTAAAATGCCGGTGGACCTCTGGAGGTAGGCTCTGACCCGTGAGCTGTGTGACCCTGGCTGTTATAGTGGTGGAGAAAATCACAATGATAATAATCAGGAGAAGAGGTCTACTACTTATTGAGCACCTACAATGTGCTGGACATTGTGCTAAGTGTCTTTCATGTAATATTTCATTGAATCCGCATTGCCACCCCCACATTATTTATCCTATTAAACAGATGAGAACTCAGGTGGTGACTTGTCCCAGGTTACACAGTGGCAGAGAGAGAATTTCAACTGGATCTCTCAGAAGCCAAACTCCATGGGCTTAACTATTTATACTGTGCTGAAAGTCATGTCACCCCTCTGAGGCTGGGTTTATCCATCCATTAAACAAGGAGATCAATTCATTTTATTGAATCGGTAAAATTAGGTGAAGATGTGTTTGAGAAAGATGAACTTGGTATTTGGTATGTAGTGCTCCTTTCTCCCTCTGCTAATATCCTAGAACTCTGAATCTTGGCTTCTTGAGTTGATATGGGTCCTTTTTTAAAATATTTAAATTATTTATTTTTATGTGGTGCTGAGGATTGAACCTAGGGCCTCGCACATACTAGGCGAGCGCTCTACTGCTAAGCCATAACCCCAGCTCCGATATAGGTTCTTTTCAAATTTTCTTTTGTACCAGGGATTGAACCCAGGGATGCTGAACTACTGAGCCACATCCCCATCCCTTTTTATTTTGAGACAGAGTCTCACTAAGTTGCTTGGGCCTTGCTAAATTGCTGAGGCTGTCCTTGAACTTGCAGTCTTCCTGGGTCAGCCTCCTGGTTTCACTGGGATTATAGGCATGTGCCACGGAAAGTCATGTCACTCCTCTGTATATATGTTTTTATCAATTAATAAGTCAAGGTTGTGTAACTCTTTCTTATTCCTTTTAATGGTTGCATAATATTTTGTTACTGGGATTCATTAATTCATCTAGCAAGTATTTACTGAACCCTTCTCTGGGCCAGGACTTGTTGTAGGTATCAGGGATGTGTGGTCTCTGACAGTCAGGAAGCTTATCTTTTTTTTTTTTTTTTCTTTTTTTGGTAACAGCAATTGAACCCAGGGCTACCCCTTAGCTCCATTCCCAGTCCTTTTTATTTTATTTTTGTATTTTGAGACAAGATCTTGCTAAGTTGCTTAGGGGCTAACTAAATTGCTGAGGCTGGCCTTGAACTTATGACCTCTTGCCTTAGCCCCCTGAGTTTCTGGGATTACAGGCGTCTGCCCTCCTGCTTTGGTGTTAGCTATAGAATCTTGATAGGTGGTATCCTCTGCCTCCCTGCCCATACTAAAGGGTGTGTTAAGGTGAGATTTTATTTTTCAAGGTGTGGCAGTCTGGGCTTTGCTGGTCAGCCCTGATGCCAGGTCTGCCGGTGTCCAGGAACTATTTTTAGTCCAGCCTTGCTAGGCCAGTAAATCCTTAAAGATCATTCCTCTGAGCCTGTTGGAATCTCAAGTTTTCTCCGCCATCCTGGGCAGGTGGTGGATAGCTGATCATGAATCCTCACAGTGCCTTGCTTAGAGAGCTGATGTATCAGAACCTGTTATACAGGCAAAGGAACTGAGGCTGAGAGAGCAAATCCCAGGACCTGTATTCCTGTTCTCTCTTTGCGCCATCACATCCTGTGTCTGTCTCTTCATATTGTCATGCTAAACATGGCACTACTACTGTCAACTGAAGAAGCATCCTGTGCCAGGCGGGAAAAGTGCTTTATAAGTATTGGGTCTTTCAATACCTTATGAGGTACGTATAATTTTACTCTCATTTTAAAAATGAGGAAATGTGGGTTCATGGAGGTTAAGTCACCTGTCCAAGATCATAGATCAAGGATGTGAAACCAAGGCTGCCTTCCTCCAGAGCCACATTCTTTTTCATGTTCTTGCCCCAGGCTGAGAAGCCCTAGGACTTTTAATGTCCATTCATTTAGCAAATTTCTTCCCTTCCCTGTACTTGCCATTGAACACAGGGCCTTGCCCCTGCTAGGCAAGCCCTCTACTACTGAGCTACGTCCACCCCCATCTCCGTTATCTAAGACATGTCTTCTCCATCAATTACCTGGTGTACATATAGAAGCTTGGCGATCAAGAGATCAGGTTCCTGTGCTCATGGGTTCAAGGAGAGAGGCCCTGGACTAGTAAACAAATGGATTGATCATGGAATTTCAAGCAGAAGTAAATAAGTGACCACCCACTGAACAGACCAGGAACAGCTTGAGCTTGGCAGAGAGGTTTTTCTGCAGCCAAGACTTGAAGCCAGGACATTCAGTCACCAACATTCATTGAGCCCTGGGATAAGTTCTGGGGATGCTGTGTTGAGCCAAAGCAGATGTGTCTGCTTCTCTCAGCATCACATGTGACCCCATACCCCTCACTTATACTGGGCCCGGTGAATGGTCCTGCCCTGTTTCTGTTCTTTGCGTTTCTAGTGGAATCTCTTTCCTGGTTCTTGGGGCCAGAGCTGGGTCCTGGCTTTTCTCCTTGGGGAAGCTGGATGTCCCTGGGTATTGGGGCCTCTGTTTGTGTCTGCCCCAGGTTCTCTTAAGGAGGAAGGAAGGAAGTGCCCATGTGAGCTTTACCAGGCTTGTGGGCCAAGGGCTTGGCTGGGGAGCGTGGACACTGGGTGGGCCTACTCTTGTGCCCTTAGCTCCTGAGGCTGAAGCCTGTGGGCAGCCCCGCCCTGCCTGGTCAAATGACTCAGTGGGGAGGAAGCTTCAGAACGGGGCTATTTATGGCCACATGCTGGGGGCCCCCAGGATCCCACCCCCACTCTGGGTGAGGCCACTTGGTTTGTGAAATCCAAGCCCCATTTCTGGCACCAGCAGTCTGGTGTGCTGTCCATTTATAGCATGTTCCTGAAGGAAAGGAGAGGAGGGCCCTGTCTGGTATGCCCGGGTGAGCAGGGACTTCAGCGGTTTCTCTGGCTTCAAAATTGACAAATGTTCATTTGCTGAGCACGTAGCATATGAGATCCCTGCTGAATTCTAGGGAGATAGAAATGAATCACACGAGGTCCCTGCCCTCACAGTGCTCCTGCCTGGTGGGGGACACGAACCCCACATAATCAATCGGAGGGGAGTGTGGTCTTGGGAACTGCAGAGGGGTGGGATGGATCCAGACCGAGCACCTGGGAGGGCTTCCTAGGTGAGCTGGGCTTGGGCATCCTGAGCTGTGACATCTTCCTTCTGTTCAGTGAACCTATCCCAGTGGGGACTGCATTTTCAAAGGTGTGGTAGTTCAGAAACGGATAGCTTCTGAGAGCTGAGAGTAGATGGTCTGATTGGATTAGAGAGTGGGATTAGGGATGTGGTAAAACCAGGAGGTAGGCAGGGCATGTCCTGGAGGCCATGGAAGTTGGGTAAAGGTGCAGGGGAGGAGCGTGGGCTTTTATTGGAGATATATTATATATAATTAGTTGTATATGGACACAATACCTTTATTTTATTTGTTTATTTTTTATGTGGTGCTGAGGATGGAACTCAGGGTCCCATACGTGCTAGGCAAGTGCACTGCCACTGAGCTCCAGCCCCGGCTCCGCCCCAGGAGTGTGGACTTTTTGCAAGGAGGTACAACAGTTGCACCACTGGGGACTGTAGTATTCAGGATGGTTAGTTTTTTTTTTTTTTTGGTGGCACTGGGAATGGAACCCAGATCTTCTTCTCATAGTCTAGTTAAGTGCTCTACCACTGAGCTCCAGCCCCAACCCAGGACACTTTTTGGGTTTTTTTTTTTGGTACTGGGGATTGAACCTAGGGGCACTTTACCACTGAGTTAAGTCCCCAGCAACCCCTGCCTTTCTTTGGAGACAGGGTCTCACAAAGTTACTTAAGGGCCTTGCTAAATTGCTGAAGCAACTTAGTTGTAATCCTCCTGCCGCAGCCTCCTGAGACCCTGGGATTACAGGCATGTGCCACTGTGCCTGGCCTAGGATGCTTTTGAGTGCAAATAATAGGAGCCCAATTCAAGGATTTTTTCCCCCTCTTTTTAAAAATTTTAATTGAGTGTGTACATATATATGGGTACAGTGTGATATTTCAATAATAGTCAAATCGAGATAATTAGCATATCCATGACCTCAAACATATTTCTTTGTGTCGGGAATGTTCAAAGTCCTCTCTTCTGTCTACGTTGAAATATATAAGTAATTATTGATGACTATAGTCACACTCTTATGCTATAGGACATTTGAATTTATTCCTATACAACTATGAGTTTGTACCTGTTAATCAACTTCTCTCTATCCCCCTCCAATAAATGTAAGCACTGAATAAAATATGTCATCTTCTAGAACATCTTGAAGCAGCATGGATCAGGGTAGATTAATTTGGGGTCTTAGGGTCTTTGAAGACCAAGGTCTGTCCATCTTTCTGCTTCATCATCCCCAACCTTTAGGTGAAAATGTTGGTTACCATTTCTCTTGGACCAAGTTCTCTCCCAAGCAACTTGGCAAGGCTAGAAGAGAGAAAAGGAAGGGAGTGTTTTCCCTCACATCTCATCGGCCAGAATTATATCATCTGCCCCTTTCCAAACCCATCACAAGCAAAAAGTTTAGAATGAGCCCGATTAACTTTGACCAATCAAGACTCTCTCTATAGGTTGGGGGAAGCTGAGCTTCCAGGGTTCAGGATTCTGTTAGCATGGAGAAAGTAGGGAGATGGTTTTTGGCTGTCAGGTGAGCTGTGACGTGTTCCCCCCGCCATGGCCCTTTGAGACATAATCTAATAGTTCCCAGGTAAGTCACTGCTTCAGTGATGAGTCTTTTTTTTTTTTCAATACCAGGGATTGAACCCAGGGGTGCTTAACCACTGGGCCATATCTCCAGACCTTTTGATCTCTTATTTTGAGACAGGATCTCCCTAAATTGCTTACTGCCTCACAAAGTTGCTGAGGTTGGCTTTGAACTTGCAATCCACCTGCCTCAGCGTCCCGAGTTGCTGGGATTACAGATTTGTGCCACTATGCCCAGCTGACGTGAGTCATTTTTAGTTCTGGTTCCCAAACTGCAGGCTAGGCTTAATTCTTAAAATAAAACATAAACAAACAAACAAACAAACAAACCCTACCCTTGCTTTCAGCATAACTTCTTGTCCGCTTCGCTGGGGTTTGTAAGTCTGAACCTTAGTGGTGTCTCCTATGACAGAAATAGCTCTCATGGGGTTGTTCCAGGGAACTGGGCCAAGAACTGCCTCCTAACCCTGTCCTGGACTGTCCACTCACAGGCAGGACATGCTGGACTTAATTGTGAGACTTTGATAGCTAACTAGCAGATGGCCATGGCCCTGGGTGTGGTTGAGGGGAGAGGGAGGCTGACGGGTATCAGGCACTCTCCAGTAGATCAGCATAGGGCATGGCGTGGCTGAGGAAGTCTGACCAGGCTTGAACAAGTCTTCTAAGCATCTTTTAAAAAATGTTTTTAAATATTTTTTTTTAGTTGTAGAAGGACACAATATCTTTATTTTGTTTATTCATTTTTGTGTGGTGTTGAGGACCGAACACCACAACCTAGTACCTCCCATGTGCTGGGCAAGTGCTCTACCACTGAGCCCCAGCCCTCTTTTAACCATCTTGGTCTATATACTGTCTTCTAGTAGCTCATTTTAGACGTGAGGAGACTGTCCTCATCAGAATTGAGAAGAGCCCAAATTCCCCAGGGAAGTGTGGTAGACACTTTGAACTATTTCCTCCTCTTCCTCACTAATAGAAACCTTATTTCATAGTCCAAGCGGAACTATAGCTTATGATCATTCCCTTCTGTTGACTGGGCCAGCAGGGACACACAGTTCACTTCTGACCCATGAGATATCAGGAAGTGTCTGTTGGCTGCTTCATGGAAATTCCTAACTTTTCGATAAGAGGGAATTGTGAGGAGAGAATGCATTGTCCCCTCTGTGCCTGCTTTGGGTTTTGTCCCAGAAGGAATGATCAGCTTGAGCTGTGGTCATGAGGAAGAGAACCAGAGAAAGCCAAGGGGCCTGCCCAGAATCCAGGGTCATCAGCCCCTGACTCAGTCCTGAGTCCCCTTCCTCAAGATTCCTGTCTTTCTTTTTCCCCTGGTACTAGGGATTGAACTCAGGGATACTGTACCACTGAACTACAGACCAGCACTTTTTTTTTCTTTTTAATTAATATCCTTTTTTTTTTTTTTTTGTATTGCTGGGGATTAGAACCCAGGGCCTTGGCCATGTGAGCTATATCCCAGCCCTAGCCCCAGCACTTTTTATTTTTATTTTTATGTTTGTTTGTTTATTTTTTGTACTGGAGATTTAACTCAGAAGCACTCAATCATTGAGCCACATCCCCAGCCCATTTTGTATTTTATTTAGAGACAGGGTCTCACTGAGTTGATTTGCTCCTCGTTTTTGCTGAGGCTGGCTTTGAACTCATGATCCTTCTGCCTCAGCCTCCTGAGCCGCCGGGATTAGGTATGTGCTACTGCAAGTGGCTCTTTCCTTTTTTTTTTTTTTTTTTTGTTTTGCTTTCTTTACAGTTATTTTATTGACATGAAAATATACCTGAAGTTTCAACAATTGTCTTGCAGTTTGTAGGTAGAAGGACAAAAATAGGAAAGAAGAGTTAGAATTTATAGCATCAATATCAGCAGTTTCTGACCATATTCTGTAGATCTCTGAGCCCAGGGACTTTTTCTTTTCTTCCACATTTTTTATTGGTGTCTTATATTTGTACCTAGTGATGGGATTTGTTGTGACATATTTGTAGATACACACACTATAACAATAGAATTTGGCCAATGTCACTCCCCAGCATTTCTCCCCTCTTTTCTTCTTTTTCGTTTTTGGTATTAGGTTTTGAACCCATGTGTGCTTCTTCCAGTGAGCCACATCCCCAGGATCTTGCTAAGTTACTTAGGGCCTTACTAAATTGCTGAATCTGGCCTTGAACTTGTGATCCTCCTGCCTCAGCCTCCTGAACTCCTAGGATTACAGGAGTGTGCCCCTGCACCTGGCTCTTTTCTTTTTTAAATGCCATGATAGGAAGCAGTGTATTATAGAGAAAGGAAACATTTCCCACCCAAAATATAGAAATCTGTACAGTTTCATGACAATCAATGTACCTGAATGGTACAAATTTAAACCAGTTCATAATTTACCAAATGAAAGAAGTATATGGAATGCTTCATGAATTTGTATGCCATCTTTGCAAAGGGGCCACACTAATCTCCGTATTATTCCAATTTTAGTATGTGTGCTGCTGAAGCTAGCACCTCAAGAGTTGTTAAATTAAATCATAAATATTTTTTTGGTTAAGACCCTATTATCATGTATTCAATTATTTGCAATTAAACCCATCTAATTGATTTAACAAGAGTGTCCAAAAGGTTTTATTACCAGCCTTAATTGATTTGTAATGACACTATGATTGATCAGCGATGTCTTCCATGAGCAAGGGATAAAGAGGTGGTGGCACAAATGTCAGGTGTTTGCCATCTGGTCCTAGGGCCAGGCCAATACCTGGCACGTAGTAGGTCCTCAAGAAAGCTGGCTTGTCCTTGACACTCTCGACTCCGGCCAAGCTTTTCCCAGATCAGCTGTGTGGTTCTGTTGCCCTTGGCTTCCAGCTGCCTTGGTGGTGAGATCTCCTTTTCTTTTCTACAAGGGTGTGGGACCCTAATCCTTATCACAGGGGCCCCCAATATCAGAACCTCAAGTGAGTTTGCAACCCAACTTTCTGAAGGACAGACATCAGAAACTGGAATGTCAGCAGG
The DNA here is from genome assembly GCF_048772815.1 of Callospermophilus lateralis. Classification (NCBI taxonomy): domain Eukaryota; kingdom Metazoa; phylum Chordata; class Mammalia; order Rodentia; family Sciuridae; genus Callospermophilus; species Callospermophilus lateralis. Next base: position 175,043,111 of record NC_135307.1, on the reverse strand, counting down.
TAGCTGGCAGACCTCTGCACCAGTCTCTTTCTGCAGACCAGTTTTCTTCTCTTCTGTCCCCAGAGAGCAGATGACAGTCAGGCTCTCAGTGTAGACTTCTCCAGTCTCAATCGGGATCGCCTGGTGTGGCTTTGGTGTTCACCCCTGGCCTTCCTAGCAGGATCCCATGTCAGAACAGGACTTTCTGGGTCAGTTGGGCAGAGAAACAGGTCTGGGCAGGTATCTAGAACTGTTCTGTCCAACGTGGTTGCTATTATCTCTATGTCATTATTTGAATTTAATTTTTTCCAATTCCCATTTAAACAGTACCACCTTTTTTTTTCTTTCTTTCTTTTTTTCTTTTTCCTTGTTCGTGCTAGGGAATTGAACCAGAGGCCTTTTAGCACTGAGCTGCATTCCCAGCCCTTTTTGTATTTTTATTTTGAGACAGGGTCTCACTAAGTTGTCTAGGGTCTTGCCAAGTTACTGAGGGTGACCTTGAATTGTGATTCCCCTGCCTTAGCCTCTCAAATTACTGGGATTACAGATGTGTGCCATGGTACCCAGTTTATCTTCTTTTTTTGTGTGTGTGTGTGTTGCTGGGTATTGAACCCAGGGCCTTGTGTATGTGAGGCAAGCACTTTACCAACTGAGCTATAACCCCGGCACTGAAGCTTATCTTTTTAACATGAAAAAAAGCCTCAAGTTCAACACAAAATAGAAATCTGAAGTATAGATTAAGATAAAAATCAAGGATAGGGAGGATTGAATTTAATTTTAAGATAACAAAGTAGGGCTGGGAATGTGGCTCAAGCGGTAGCGCGCTCACCTGGCATGCGTGTGGCCCGGGTTTGATTCTCAGCACCATATACAAACAAAGATGTTGTGTCTGACAAAAACTAAATATTAAAAAATTCTCTCTCTCTTAAAAAAAAAAAAAGATAACAAAGTAAATAAAAATCTAAAAATCAGTTTTTTATACTAACAAGTACTCATTGGCTACATGTGGGTAGTCACTGCTGTATGGTACAGAGTATAGGTCACACGTTTCCATCCTAATAGAAGGTTCTGTTAGAGAATATTGATCCACAAGGTGACTACTGCATTTACTCAGTGGGAATTGGCCAGACCTTCAAGGGCTTCTGAGCAACCATATATATATTTTAATTTTTCTATTTTAGTTGTTGATGAACCTTTATTTTATTTACATTTTGTATGTGGTACTGAGAATTGAACCCAGTGCCTGACACATGCTAGGCAAGTGCTCTACCACTGAGCTACAGCCCCAGCCCTGGGCAACTATACTGATTAGTGTACAAACTATGCTACTGTTAGAAGAAACCCATAAACTTGTGCCGTAAATATAACAGAAGGTTGGACTGTGGGTGTATAGCTTGGTAGAGTGCTTGTCTTGTATGCACAAGGCCCTGGGTGCAATCTTCAGCACCCCTCGCCACACACAAAGAGTATGTGTACATATACATACATATGTGTGTGTGTGTGTGTGTGTGTGTGTGTGTATGAATGAAGGTTTTTGCTTTCTTAGTTGACAGTCCAAGTCTGCCATGGTACCTTGGAAGCATCAGCATCTGCTTATTTCTATTTTGTTGGTTGGACTTCCTTAAAGTATGGCTCATGTTCTCATGGTCAAGATAGTGCTCCACCAGTCTGGTTTCTAGACAGTAAAAGGTGAAGTGAGGAAGGGAAGGGCACACCCCTTTTTATAGTGGGCAAAACCTGATAGCTATACACATCGTGTCTGTTCTCATCCTATTGGCCAGACTTGGCCATGTGGGCACTTATAGTTGTAAGGGAACCTGGTAAATCAAGTCTTTTTCTTTCTTTCTTTTAAATAATAACTTTATTTTACTTATTTATATGTGGTGCTGAGGATCGAACCCAGGGCCTTGCACATGCAAGGCGAACGCTCTACCGCTGAGCCATAACCCCAGCCCCTAAATGAAGTCTTTAGCTGAGAAGCTATCGCTATGTTGGAGGACAATGAGTGGCTTCTATTATAGGACAATCTTTTTTTTTTTTTTGCACCAGGAATTGGTACTTAACCACTGAACCACATCTCCAGCCCTTTTATTTATTTTTATTTTGAGACAGGGCCTCACTAAGTTGCTGAGACTGGTTTTGAACTTGCAATATTCTTGCCTTAGCCTCCTGAGCTGCTGGGATTACAGGCATATGCTACCACTCCGGACCATATCATAGGACCATCTTATTCCAACTTTTTTTCCCCCTGCAGTACTGGGGATCAAATCCAGGGGCAGTCTACTACTGAGCCACATCCCCATCCCTTTTTATTTTTTACTTTGGGAGAGGGTTTTGCTAAGTTGCTTAGGGCCTTGCCACATTGCTGAGGCTGGCCTCAAACTTGTGATCCTCTTGCCTTAGACTCCTGAGTTGCTGGATCAACACCTCCTTTTTGCAGAAGCAAAGGATGAAGAGATAGGAGAAAGCAATAGGACAGTGACAGAGCAGTCACATGTCCTGACGCCCACCTTATGCTCGTCGCCTGTCTTGCTGCAGCTGCTGTCTGTTTTCCTTAAGTGGTCATCCCAAAGGCCCAAATCCAGTTGGGCATGTTGGTACATGCCTGTAATCTGAGTAACTTGGAGGCTGAGGCAGGAAGTTAATTCACTGATGAGGTTAACATCAATGAATTAACAAAACCCTGTTTCAAAATAAAAAATAAAGAGTACTGAGGGTGTTGCTCAGTCATAAAGTGCTGGGTTCAGTCTCCAGTACAAAAAAACAAAGAAACAAACCATAGGTCTAAACCTTCCACTTTATGGAGAGAATTTAGTCACTTGGCCATACCTGCTGCAAAGGAGGCTGGGAAGTGTAGTCTTTCTTACAGTTGGCCAGGTGGCCATAGACCAGGGGGCAGGTAAGTGAATGGATATGAGCAGGCATTCAGTACTTCCTGTCTCACTCACTGCCCTGAGAGAGGCTTTAGCTTACAATAAGGTAGTGATATTGGATATAAATTAAGCATTTTTTTTTAGTACTGTAGAGTAAACCTAGGGTTTTGCACATGCTAGGCAAGTGCTCTACTGCTGAGCTACATCCCCAGCCTCTTTTTTTTTTGTATTTTATTTAGAGACAGGGTGTTACTGAGTTGCTTAGGGCCTTGCCATTGCCGAGGCTGGCTTTGAATTTGCAATCCTCCTGCCTCAGCCTCCTGAGTCAATGGGATTACAGGAGTGCACCACTACACCTGGCTTTTTTTTTATATATATTTTCTTCCACCCTCTCTCTCTCCCTCCCTCCCTCCCTCTCTGCCTCCCTCCCTTCCTTCCTTCCTTTCATGCTGAGGATTGAACCCAGTGTCTCACACATGCTAGGCAAGTGCTCTGTCACTGAGCCACAACCCCAGTCTCCATCCCCTGCCTTTTTAAATTTTAATTTTTTTAGCTGGGCACAGTGCATGCCTGTAATCTCAGCAGCTTGGGAGGCTAAGACAGGAGGATCGTGAGTTCAAAGGCAGCCCCCCCAAAAGCGAGACACTAAGCATCTCAGTGAGACTCTTCTCTAAATAAAATACAAAATAGGCCTGGGAATGTGGCTCAATGGTTTAATGCTACTGAATTCAATCACTGGTACCTACCCCCCCAATTTTGTGTGTGTGTGTGTGTGTGTGTATGTATGTGTGTATGTGTGTGTGTGTGTGTGTGTGCGCTGGGGATTGAACTCAGGTGCACTTGACCACTGAGCGACATCCTCAGTCCTATTTTTTTGTATTTTATTTAGAGACAGGATCTCACTGAGTTGTTAGCGCCTTGCTTTTTGCTAAGGCTGGCTTTGAACTCACCATCCTCCTGTCTCAGTCTCCTGAGCTGCTGGGATTACAGGTGTGTGCCACTGCACCTGGCCCCCACCAAAATTTTTTAAAAATTATTATATTTTTACTGTACTGGAATTTGAACCCAGGGGCACTTTACCACTGAGCCACATCTCTAGTCCTTTTAATTTTTTGTTTTGAGACGGGTCTCACTAAGTTGCTGGGCTGGCCTTGAATTTATGACTCTCTTGCCTCTGCCTTCCAAGTTGCTGAGATTATAAGCATACACCACAATACCTGGCATAAGTTAAACTATTTATTTTGTGACACTGGTGTTTGAAACTAGGGGTGCTCAACCTCCAAGCTATAAGCCCAACTCTTTTTATTTTATTTTGAGATAGGGTCTTGGTAAGTGACCCAGGCTGGCTTCAAACTTATGATCCTCTTGCCTCAGCCTCTTGAGTTTCTGGGATTATAGGTGTGTGCCACTGTGCCCTGGCTTTCCCTTTTAATTAACTAGTGACACTTGTGGGCTACATGGGGGCCTGTGTCCCAGTGGTAACTGCTGACCTCTCTCCTGACCAGTCAAGTACATGAAGGAGGTCTCACCATATTTCAAGAACTCTGCCAGCGGGACCTCGGTTGGCTGGGACTCACCCCCGTCCTCACCCCTTCAGCGGCAGCCTTCCTCCCCTGGTCCCCAGCCCCGGAACCTCAGTGAGGTCAAACACGTGTCCTTGAAGATGGCATATGTTTCAAGAAGGTGCACCCCTACTGACCCCGAGCCCAGGTAAGGCTGGCGTAAGGCGCTGTTAGGTGGTGAGATCAAAGGAGAGCTTCCTCTGTGTTGTACAAATGGCAGGCACAGTGCTGGCACGTAATAGCTGCTTAAGAAATGGGTCGAATGGATGCGCGGAGAGTGAAGTCACGGACAGTGGTGTGCTTTGCTTCTCATGTTTTCCTCTGGGCTGTTCACATCTGAGGAGGACCTTGGTCTGGGTTCTAGTCCTGGTCCTCCTTGACCGAGCTCCTTTTCCTCACTGGCCTTTAGACTCTCCATTGTGAAATGACATTGTTGGGCCCAGTGATCCCTCCAGTCTCTGCCACGTTGGGGGAGGTTCTGAGATGTGGCATTCATGTCAGGGCCACGGAAGGTTGTCATCCCTCACACCTGAGCAGCCTTCAGCTGTTCACTAACGAGGTTGGGCCTGGCCAGCATTTACTGAGTGCTTACTGTTTACCCAGCACTGTGTCTCGTGGTACCCAGGCACAATTTCATCTCACTCTCACAGAGCCTTTGAGTAAAGTCCTGTTGCTCACCTCTTTTTATGATGAGGACCGAGGCACTCACCTTATTATTATTTTTTGGTACCAGGGATTGAATTCAGAGGTGCTCAACCACTGAGCTGCATCATGTGCCCTTTTTCATTTTATTTTGAGATAGGGTCTCGCTAAGTTGCTTAGGGCCTTACTTAATTGGTGAGGCTGGCCCTGAACTTGGGATCCTCCTGCCCTAGCCTCCCTAACACTGAGATTACAGGTGTGCCCGACCATGCCCAGCTTTCTGTCATTTTTTATTATGATATTTCTTTATGGAGGCAGGGTGATGGCTGTATCTTCAAGCATTTTGTCTAATTCCAAACAGGAAGGAGAAAAAGCCTTTGCCTAAAGGCTATTCTCTTCTAGCATAACAAACCATCCCAGCTGAGCACGGTGGCACACACCTGTGATCTCAGTGACCTGGGAGGCTGAGGCAGGAAGATCATGAGTCCAAAGCCAGCCTCAGCAACTTGGCAAGGGTTTAAGCAACTTAGTGAGACCCTGTCCCAAAATAAAACCTAAAAAGAGCTGGGGATGTAGCTCAGTGGTAAGCACCCTTCCTTGGGTATAATCCACAGTAGCAAAAACAAACAACCAGCCACACCCCCCCAAACCCCAATTATCCTAAACTTAGTACCTTCAAAAATAACAATTTATTATTTCTTCCAATTTGTTTCCGGCACAGTCTGCCATTTCTTTTGTTCCCTTTGCTGTCTGCTGTGGCTTGAAGGCCAAGCTAGCAGTAACACCCTCTTGTTTCCTCGGTGGGAAGGTCCAACCTCTGGGGGCTGACCGAGCATTTCTCTTCCTATCTGGCCTTTCTACACAGTTATCTGTGCTTCCTCATAGCATGGTGGTCTCAGGGTAGCTGGACCTCTTTTTTTTATATTTATTTTTTAGTTTTGGGTAAATAGCTTTATTTTACATTTATGTGGTACTAAGGATCGAACCCAGTGCCTCATGCATGCTAGGCGAGCACTCTACCTCTGAGCCACAACCCCAGCCCCAGCCCTGGACCTCTTTTTTCAAAACATATTTTTAGTTATAGGTGGACAAATACCTTTATTTACTTAGGTATTTATTTTTAAATGTGGTGCTGAGGATCGAACCCAGTGCCTCACCGGTGCTCAGCAAGTGCGCTGCCCCTGAGCCACAATCCCAGCCCCTTGGACTTCTTATATAGTGGCTTGGAAATTCCACAGTGTCCCTTCTGCCATATTTTCTTTGTTGACCCAAACCACAAAGTCTAGGAGAAGGAACACAAACCTCAGCTTCTGCGGGGAGTAGTGGACTATGTGTACAGGGAGGGATGGATTTGGTGGAATCCGTCTTTGGGGATGGATCTGCCCTTCACTTGGAATGGTCACCCTCTCCAGAGACTTTTAGGTGTGTCTTTTTGGTCAGAACTGGGCCACGTGGTCAGCCCTAGCTGCAGAGGAGGCTGGGGATTCAAGTACCTTGCTTTCTAGTTCTGAAGCAGACATGAAGGGAGCAGAACTGGTGTAGTAAGCCACCCTCCACTTCTGTCCCGCCCTATCTAGTTCAGAAATGCCAAAGGGGAGTGACTCTTTAGTGCCCCACAAAGCCTTCTGAAAATGCCTTGCACACTGTGCCCGTTGAAACCCCCCTGAAACTCTCCCTCACAGAGGCCTGCATGTCCTTGTCTCCTCCCTTACCCCTACTTCATTTCCCAAGCTCTTTATTATGTAGGTCCATTTGGTCTCTTGACCACTTTCGTGTTTTTTCCCCTTGTACATATGCACACTACTTTGGTTTCATACAAAAAGGAGAACCTGGGAGCTGGTCCAGCAAAAGAATCTCCCTTAGAAAATAGGAGAAAAGAGCATGATAATTACTCAGAGTAAAAATTTTGTCCCCCAGAACACATGTTTGAGTGTAATTGTGTGTTTGTGCACATGTGTGTGTATGACATAGCCCCGTGTCCCTAGACCCTAACAGCTGGAGCTGGGGCCCCAGCAGTGAACGTTGCTACTGATTCTCTCATGGACATTCCCTGTGGCTGCTTCTGGTTTGGTGGTGGATTGGGTTTCTTAGGCCAGACTTCAGGGTTGGACAGTTGAAGCCCAGTGACAGGCCTCCCCTGCTCCATTTGTGCCCGCAGGTATCTGGAGATCTGTGCAGCAGATGGCCAAGAGACGCTCTTCTTGAGGGCCAAGGATGAGGCTGGTGCAAGGTCATGGGCTGGTGCCATCCAAGCCCAGATCAACACGCTGATGCCCTGGGTCAAGGATGAGCTGCAGGCACTGCTGGCAGCCACAGGCACAGCTGGGAACCAGGACATCAAGCAGATTGGCTGGCTGACGGAACAGGTATCTGCCGGGTCCTCGGTGTAGCCCTTACTTTGACGCTGGCCTGTTCCCAATGCCCCTCTTCCTCCTCACTCTCCCTCTGACCTCTCCCCTTCCTATCCCTCCGCAGCTGCCCAGCGGGGGCACGGCCCCCACCCTGGCCCTGCTGACTGAAAAGGAGCTGCTCCTCTATTCTAGTCTCCCTCAGACCCGTGAAGCCCTGAGCCGACCAGCCCGGACTGCCCCGCTCATTGCCACCAGGTATCCATGGGCACGGACTGTGTGACTCACCCAGAGCCTGGGGACAGATGCTCCAGATAGGTCCAGAAGCTATGCATTCCTGCCCTATTCTTCCCTGAGTTATTCCCTAAGTGATCTGAAGCAAGTCTCTGCCTTGTCTGGGCCCTCGGTTTCCTCATCTGTGAATTGGGGACTTGGAGTAGAAAGGTGTAAGGTCCACTACACCCCATGCTGCATGGTTCAGAGGACTCAGAGCTTATCCCAGCAGACACTGCCCTCAGGGAGAACCCAGCCTGGTCCAGGAGACAAACCTAAGAGGTGACATTACAGTGCAGGGTTGAAGGAACCACTTATCTCTACCTGGCCTGGTTGGGGAAGGCTTTGGGGATGAGGTGACATCTGAGCTGGACTCGGTGGGTGAGTCGATTACTTAGGAAAGGATGGACGAGCCTCTCATGCAGGGAGCCTCGTGATCAGAGGTGCTGAGGCATCCAGGGCTGTGCGTGTTCGTGGAGCTAGGAGTGCAGCATAACCAGGTACATAGTCCACGCAGGACACGGCGGGCCTGATCTTGCGGGGCCTCTGCTGACTGGTTAAGGATGCTGGCTTCCCTTTAAGACCTGTGGCAGAGCTGAAGGGGTTAAGCCAGGGAGTCCAGTGACTGGGGTTGTGTTTTTCAAAAAGTCTCCTGTGGCTGTCACTTGGGAAATGCACTGGAAAGGGCAGGATGGAAGCTGGCAGCCCCTGCAGCCTGCAGGGGAGCTGGTGTGACTGGGGGAGGCAGGTGGGCGGAGGCAGCAGATGGGGAAGAGAGGCAGCATTTGCAGTGGAGAACACACATCGGGAAAATTCACAGCCTGGCGCTTGCCAGATGGGGAGGGTGAAGGAGGTGTCCCAGGATGAATAGGAGGTTGCAGTTTGGGGGGTGGGTGGGACTGGAGGTGGGAGTGCAAAGGGAGGAGGCTGGAGTGAGGTGCTGAGTCAGGTCCAAAGTGTGTGGGGGACGGATATGGAACTTGGATAGGGAGTTTGGGGTCTTGCAAGTCTGTGGCTTATGGCTGGAATGTAGGAGATTGGGTGTCAGAAGGAGCCCCGAAGAGAAACTAGAGCTCCAGGAGAGAGAGAGAGAGCGGACAGGGTGAAGAGCAGAGAGGGCTGTGGCCAGAACTCTGAGGTCTGCTGATCAGAGAGAAGCAGTGAGCTGCCCAAGGCCACACAGCAAGAGGCTCCTCTCCTTGGGCTGGTTCTGGCCTGTGTGTCAGGAGTTTGCTGGTTACTGGGGACAAGTGGGTAGTAGATTGCCTACTTAATCAGCTGACTTACTAAGGCAACAAATGTGTCGGGCATGGTTTTGAGTTACTGGAATAGTGGTGGACGAATAGACAAAAATTTCTACCTTAGTAGACATTCCAGTGAAAAAGCCAATGGAAGCAAATAAATAAAAAGCGCGATTTCTGGTGTCATGAGGAAAAGTAGGGCTAGTGAGAGAGAAGGGTGCTGTTGGCCAGGGCGGCCAGGGTGGGAGCTGTGATCAGCCTTTCCAGTGCTGTTCCCAAAGGCCTGACAAGAGCAGCTTCGGAGGAGGAAGAGTCTGTTTGGTGCTCGTGGTTTCAGAGGTCTCAGTCCGTAGATGGCCAACTCCATTGCTCTGGGCCAGAGGTGAGGCAGGACATCATGGCGGAAGGGCCGGCAGAGGAAAGGAGCTCCTGAGAGTGCGCCAGGAAGCAGAGAAAGAGAGAGATCTTTTCAACAAGGACAAAGGCATGTCCCCAGGGACCCACCTGCTCCAGCCACAGTTCCCTGCCTTTCGTTGCCACCCAGTTAGTCCCTATCAGGGATTAATGCACGGAGAACCCAATCACTTCACCTCGCACACGTGATCTGTTAGGGGACACCTCATATCTAAAGCCTGACTCTGGGCTTCTCAGAGGACGTGACATTTGAGCAAAGATCTGAAGGAAGTGGAAAGGCGAGCCGGGGAGACTGTAGAGTTTAGGCAAAGGGAACAGTGCGTGCAGGGGTGCTGAGGCAGGAGTGTGCCCAGCGGGTGTGGGGACACCACTGTGGCTGGAGCCGGGCCACCGGAGGAGGGTGGGAGGGACGCCTCTTGCTGAGTCCCCATTAGTGGGAAGGATCCACGGGTCACTGATCACTGCCCACTTTGCCCAGACTCTTCCCCCACCCCAGGGCCTCACGCGTGGCCCTCTGCCCTCCACCGCAGGCTGGTGCACTCAGGCCCCTCCAAGGGCTCGGTGCCCTACGACGCAGAGCTGTCCTTTGCCCTGCGCACGGGCACACGCCACGGTGTGGATACTCACTTGTTCAGCGTGGAGTCACCTCAGGAGCTGGCTGCCTGGACCCGACAGCTGGTGGATGGCTGTCACCGGGCTGCTGAGGGTGTGCAAGAGGTGTCCACAGGTGCGCTGGGTGATCTGGGAGTGTCTGTCTCGGAATGAGCCTCTTCTCCCGGGAGGAGGCATTCAACCTCTTCCTCTTCCTCCTTTTCCTCCCGCCTCCTCATTCCTTTTTAAATTATTTATTTATTTATTTGTGGTACTGGGGATTAAAAACAGGGGTGCTCTACCACTGAGCTGCATCCCCAGCCCTTTTTATCTTTTGAGACAGGGTCTCACTAAGTTGCCCAGGCTGGCCTTGAACTTGTAATCCTCCTGCCTCAGCCTCTTCAGTAGCTGGGATCACAGGCGTGTGACACTACAGCTGGCTCCAGCTCCTTCTTTAGGGTACCCTAGAAGGGGGAGAGTAAGTGGGGTTTGGGTTCTCCAGAGGCCCTCTCTTTTGGATATGTAGATACCCTGGTAGGTCGTGGGTCTTTTCCCTTGGACCTTTCAAGCTGTGTCCTTGTGAAAGTTGACACTTGGGGTGGGGCTCCAGATGAAATGCAGGACACTCAGTTAAATTCGAATTTCAGATAAACAACAAATACTTTTTTTTCTGATGGTTATTTATTTATTATTTTGATACCAGGGATTGAACCCAGAGGCATTTAACCACTGAAGCACATCCTCAGCCCTTTTTATTTTTATTTTTAAATTTTTAGACAGGGTCTTGCTAAGTTGCCTGGGGCCTTGCTAAGTTTCTGAGGCTGTGTTTGACTTCTCCTGCTTCAGCCTCCCGAGATGCTGAGATTTCAGGCACATGCTAACCATGCCCAGCTAATAGTATATACTTAAAAAAAAAAAAAATCTAAGTATGTGTAAATTTTCTGCTGTTTTTCTGAAATTATTTTCTTTTTTGTTCTGAGGATTGAGCCCAAGGGTGCTTTACTGCTGAACTACATCTTCATTCCGTTTTACTTTTTATTTTGGGACAGGGTCTTGCTAAGTTACTGAGGCTGTCCTTGAGCTTGCAATCCTCCTGCCTTAGCCTCCTGAGTAGCTGGGATTACAGGCCTGCACCACCATGCCCACCTGAAATTTAAACTTAGCGAGGCACCTCTATAGGTCTCTGGGACCATGCTTAGGGGGCTTGCTGATGTCTCTTTGGGGAGTGAGCCTCTTGCCATGGTAGATTCTTAAGCTCCCCCCTTTCTACTTATGGGGCTGCTAGGTGAGACTGGAGTGGGACTGGAAGCAGGCGCAGGTTCTCTGAGGGCCTGTCTTGCTGTGTTTTAGGGTGGTGGTGACTGCACAGGGAGGTGAGCCCCCAGCCCTGGGGGTACTTTAGCCCCACTTTGTGGAGCTGCTGGTGGGGTTGGAGGTGGTCACATGGTCTCTGAGGTGCCAGCTGTGCCTGTGCCCGTGTGCCTTCCCTGCAGCCTGCACGTGGCATGGCCGTCCCTGCAGCCTTTCCGTGCACATCGACAAGGGCTTCACGCTGTGGGCTGCTGAGCCGGGAGCAGCCCGGGCCGTGTTGCTCCGACAGCCTTTTGAGAAGCTGCAGATGTCCTCGGATGATGGCGCCAGTCTCCTTTTCCTGGACTTTGGAGGCGCTGAAGGCGAGATTGTAAGTGGAGGGTCACCTCTGTACCGTGAGGGGGGTGCACTCCAGGAGGCCTGGCTGGACAGGGCCCTGACCCTTCTCTCCATCCTTCCTGCAGCAGCTGGACCTGCACTCGTGTCCCAAAACCATGGTCTTCATCATCCACTCCTTCCTCTCAGCCAAAGTCACCCGCCTGGGGCTCTTGGCCTAGAAGTCACCAGATGGGCTAGCCCTGAAGAGGGGGTGTCTGCCACGTGACCCGGCCCTCTGCTGACTGCCTGCTCACTGCTGGGCTGAGGGAGAGGAGAGGAGAACAGGGCCTGAGAGACCCAGCCTGTGAGGGAGGCTGGATTGGTCTTGGGGGCCAGGACCCAGACCCAGGACCCAGTGGACCCTGCCTGTGATGGGGTGGCTTTCCTGCTGCCCTCCTCCACCAGTGCCTTTTGCAGAGAGATATTTTGTGTACACAGAAGCCATTCCGAGCCTGGGACCTGCCGACCCCAGCTAACAACTGAGCTGCCGGGCCTTCTGAGGCCCCTATGCCACCCCAGAGGCCCCATCTGAGGGTGGAGTTCCCTGGTCAGCAGCAGGAGAAAGAAGAGGAGCCTTTCTGTCCACTTTCCCTTCCGCCCACCACCTGAGGGCACCTGGTTTTTCCCTCCACCCGCCCCCCCACTTCCTCTCTCTCTTCTCCTTCTGCTTGGATAATAAACAGCCTGTGAGCACATAGGCAGCCTGGCTCAGACTCTGTGGTTTGCACCTTGGTTTGGGGGCCCTGTGGTGGCTCCTGAAGTTCCAACATGAATCAGACCAAGGATTGGGGCCTCTCTCCCTGGAGAAGAGGAGACCCCAAAGAGAGTGTGTTGTGTGTGTGACGAAGTACCTTCGTATTCAGCGGTGCAAAACAACAATATGTATTATTTCCTAGGTCCTGTGGGTCAGAAGTTTAAGAGGGGCTCAGTTGGGTTGTTTGTGACTCAGGAGGCTGCAGTCACCTGGGGTACAGGGGCTGTTTCCTACATCGCTCTCACATGTGGCTGTTGGTGGGAGGCCTCAGTTCCTGAGCACAGAGGCCAAACCACACAACTCCCCGAGTGTCCTCACAACATGGCAGCTGGCTTCCCCTAAATTGAGTGACTCAGAAAAGAGCAGGGAGGGAGCCACAGAGCCTCCATGACCCACTCTTGTGTCATGTAGTCACTTCTGCTTTGTTCTATTCATTAGAAGTGAGTCACCAAGCCCAGCACACATTCAAGGAGGGGGTAAGTAGGTGCCACTATTTTTTTTTTTTTTTTTGGTACTGGGGATTGGACCTAGGGGTGCTTTACCATGCCTTTTTTTGAGAAAGGGTCTCGCTAAGCTGTGTAGGGCCTTGCAAAGTTGCTAAGGCTGGTCTCTAACTCTCAAGTCTCCTGTCTCAGCCTCCGCAGCTACTGGGATGACAGGTATGCACCACTGTGCCTGGCTACACCTTTTGTAAAAGAGATGGGGGTCTTGTGTTGCCCATGTTGGTGTTGAAGGCAATCCTGCATCAGTCTCCTAAGTAGCTGGGACTGTTGTGTGTCTGGTGACTTAAACACTCAGGGGTCACTCCAGGGGAACTGGGCCGCAGGAAATAACCACACAAGAAACAGAAATACCTTTTTCTTTGGGGAGTACTGTGATGGCTCCTCTGACCTTAAGGATCCGCATAGAGAGAGAAAGAGAGAGAGAGAGAGAGAGAGCGCGCCAGCACGTACTGACCCCTTTTATTGAGTAGAAGCCATGAAGCCATTCAAATAAGGCAAGGGGTCAGGTTTCAGGGGACTGAGTCTAGCTTCATGATGTCTGCTGCCAGCAGGTTGACTGACATCTAGGAAGTCCACACCCAAGGGCAGAGTGAGAGAAGGGGACACACAAGGGGCATTTCCATGGAACATTCTATCCTAAATAGGGCAAGGGGGTAATATTACAAAGGAACAGGTGAGCATAGCTCCACCCAGGGGGATGTGGGAAGGCATGCCCATGCACGAAGACACAGTCTCTTGACCCTAACATCTGAGTGCCAGAGGATGCCACACCAATCAGAAGAGGAGACAAATGTGGTCACATGCTAGTCAGCCTCCCACATGGGAAAATGCCCATGTCACCATGCCTAGCTAGGATCCACTTTTTTTTTTTTTTTGTACCAGGCATTCAACTCAGGGGCACTTAACCACTGAGCCACATCCCCAGCCCTATTTTGAATTTTATTTAGAGACAGGGTCTCACTGAGTTGCTTGGTGCCTCGCTTTTGCTGAGGCTGGCTCTGAACTCGTGATCCTCTTCCTCAGCCTCCAGAGCTGCTGGGATTACAGGCATGTGCCACAGTGCCCAGCCCCCATCCCCTTTTTATTTTTTATTTTGAAACAGGGTCTTGTTAAGTTGCTGAAACTGGCCTCAAACTTGCAATTCTCCTTGCCTCATCCTCCTGAGTCACTGGGATTACAGGTGTGAACCACCAAACTGGCTTAACATTTCTTTTTTTATACTGTTTTGAAAACTCAGGATGTATTTTACACCTTAGCACATCTCTATTAAGATGCCAAATTTCAACTGAAATACTGGATTTGTGTTTACACTTTTTAAAAATATATATGTATATATACTTCTGTATGTATATTTATATATGTATTCTAATGAATAGAATACATATATATACACACATATATATTTTTAGTTGTAGTTGGATACAATACCTTTATTTTATTTATTTATTTTTCTGTGGTGCTAAGGATTGAACCCAGGGCCTCACATGTGCTAGGTGATCGCTCTACCTCTGAGCCACAACCCCAGCCCCTGTATTTATTTATTTATTTTTATTGGTTGTTCAAAATATTACAAAGCTCTTGACATCTCCAGCCCCTGTATTTAGATTTTATAACTTTTATATTTGAAAAACATAGATCCACATACTATGTTATTATAAACATTCTAAAATCTTCCATAATTGCATTGTGTGTCAGATTTTAAATGAAAATAAAATCCAGTCTCTCATTCACACTAGCTGCATATCAAGTGCTCTGTAGCCACACGTGGTTCTTGCTTTGGGCTTAGTGGTTCTAATTGAGCCTCCACATGAGGCAATGGGCACATGCAGCTACTAACAAATCAGACCCAGAGCTGGTTCCAGAAGCCAGGTAATAGAGAATGGGGGGATGCAGGTAAACAGAGCCATTCCGACCTTGCTTACCCATCCATCCATTTACCCATCCATCTGTCAACCCGCTGTTCATCTGAGAAGCATCTTGTTTTCTGCTCTGAACTTGTCCCAGGGCCAGGAGATGATGTAGCCGTGAGAGAGGCAGACAGATCCCCATCCTTAGAGAAAGAAATTCGTTAGCAGTTTCTATAATCAAATGGCGTGACTCCAATTGGGCAGACACATGGGGGTGGCAGGGAGGCCAGTGGGATCTGACCTGAGCAGGGGGGTAGGGAAGGGTTCTCTCAGGAGGAGACACTGACATGGATGTCCACCAGAAGGAGCATGCGCTAATCAGCGCTGTCTCAGTGGCTACAGCAACTAGCGTCTATATTCATGCTCTGGGCTGCATGGTGATGAATTTGACTAGTATAAGCTAGGCTGGGCGGGGTGGTTTTGCTCCAGATTGTAGCCTGAGTTTGTGTTCCTTCTAGAGCCCAGGATGAGGGGGCTTCAGCTCTCAGAGCAGGCTCTTCCCATGGCAAGTCACTGGGATACAAAGAAAGGTAAACTACGCAAGGCATATTCATGGCCGCAGCCTGACATCAGTGGGAAAGGAAATGCACTCCACCCACAGCGGGTGCAGAACGGTGGGAATAACCGCTCAGCATTATTAGGACATTCACTGGCCAGCAGGAGCCGGGGGGAAGGTGGGAGGGCATCTCAGGCAAAGCATTCAGGAGAAAGGTCCTGAGGGAGGATGGAACCTGGGTTCCCCAATCTGGAGAGTTTGTCACTTTCACTGCCTAAGATACCACACCAGTCCAGAGGTCCAATGGCCACAGTCCCCAGATACTCTCTGACTGGGCTCCCTGCTCCCTCTCCCGCCCTCACTGCAGTGTATTCTCCACACAGCAGGCACCACCTAGGCAAAGACCCTGGAGTCAGCAGGGACTGGCTTGGCCGTGGTGACCATGGAAGCAGCAGTGCCTCAGTGGGAAGCTGGCCCGTCTAAGGCTGGATCAGTCACCCATGGGGAGAGCAGGGCTTCAGGATCAGACTGGCCTGTGGATAGATCCCAGCACAGTGACCTTAAGGAGCTTCAGTTAGAGTATTTGGGTTCATCTCTATAAACTCACCCGTGCGTGGAATTCACTTTCTGTTCCTGATCCTCCCACTTTATAGGTTTGCCTGCCTTCCTGCCTTCCTCCCTCCCTCCCTCCCTCCCTCCCTTCCGTACATACTGGGGAATGAACTCAGGAGCACTCAACTACTGAGCCACATCCTCAACCCTTTTTATTTTAAGGCAGGGTCTTGCTAAATTGCTTAGGGCCTCACTAAATTTGTGGAGGCTGGCGTTGAACTCTCAATCCTCCTGTCTCAGCCTCCCCAGCCGCTGGGATTACAGGTGTGTGCCACTTGACCACTGAGCCCAGCCCTATTTTATATTTCATTTAGAGACAGGGTCTCACTGAGCTGCTTAGCACCTCGCTTTTGCTGAGGCTGGCTTTGAATTTGCGATCTTCCTGTCTCAGCCTCCTGAGCTGTTGGGATTACAGGCATGTGCCACCATAGGGTTTTTAATGAGGAGTGAAGAATTTGGGTATAGCAAGGGTTTTCAGGGACCTCAGTGCTCAACTGGTTCAGGGTTCCAGAGCATTTTTGCATCTTATTGCCAGAGGGATTTCCTCCATCATCCTCCATCATCGGTCCCTCCACATGGCAAAATAGAGGAATTAGCACACCCAGCAGTGTCCTTCACCCCATGACTATAGTGTATAACTATCCCGACTCCCTCTCCCCTTGGGTGGGATACTTCTGTGGTTTATGAATATATTGGGGGTTCTCCAGAAAAACAGAACTAACAGATTATATCCATATGTCTGTATCTAAGTCTGTTTGGGCTTTATAACAAAAATAAATTACCAGGTGTGGTGGCGTCTACACGCCCAGTTACTGGGCCCCTGGCAGTGTGGCTTATAAACAACAGAAAGTTATTTCTCATAGTCCTGGAGGCTGCAAAGTCCAAGATCATGGGGCCAGCAGATTTACTGTCTAGAGAAGACCCACTTTCTGATTCCTACACATCATCTTCTCACTGTCCTCACATGCAGAAGGGGTGAGGGGTCTTCTGGGGTCCCTTTTACAAGGACACAACCCCTATTCCTGAGGACTCTACCTTTACAACCTAATCACCTTCCAAAGACCTCATTTCCTAAAACTATTCCCCTGGGTTAGAATTTCAATATCTGGATGGAGGGTACACAGACATTCTGACCATAGCAATATCCGTATTGCTACAGTATATATCTACAATGATATTTATTATGAGGAATCGGCTCACGTGGTTCTGGCAGCTACGTCCTACAAATTGCCTCCTGCAATCTGAACAACAAGGGAAAGTGGTAGCATAAATTTCAGTTCTGAGAACCAAGAATGCTAATGGTGTGAGTACTAGTCCTAGGGCAGGAGAAGATGGATGCTCAGTTCAAGCAGCAAGGCAGAGAAAGAATTCAGCCTTTGTCTGCCTTTTTATTCTCTGTGGGCCCTCTAATGTCCACCCATCCACACTGGACAGGGCCATCTGCTTTACTGAGTCCACCAATTCAAATACTATTCTCTCCTCCAGAAATACCTTCAAGAACACAGTCAGAAATAATGTTTCACCAGATATCTGGGCATCCCATGGCCCAGTCAAGATGATACATAAAGTTAACTATCACAATATTCTACATTATTTCCTAGAGTTCCCAGCAGAATTAAGACCCAGATGCCCATAGAAAACTTGCTTGATACTCCTATTTATTAGCTGTCTGTCATTCCTTATCTCATTCCCTGACTATCCTACCATCATGTCCTGAGATCATCTCCAAAGCCAAGTACCTGCACTCAAATGCTTATCTCTGGGTTGGCATCTGGGGAACGCATAGTAAGATAGAAAGCAAAACAAGCATTTGTTAAACCCCTCAACAAGTCAGGCCCTGAGTAGATGGTGGGAACATAGAGGCAAACAAGACCTAACTTGTCCCTGCTCTCAGGAAGTTGAGAGTTGGGGAATGGGGGATGGCAAGTAAACAAATAATGCCATAATTTTTGATAGTGACAAATATGAGAAGAAAATGATCTGATAAGTGATGGGAATTGTTTTAAGACCTCTCTGAAGATCTGATATTTAAGCTGAGTTCTTTAGGGTGAAAACTAGGCCAGCCATGGAACAATTTGAGGGAAGATCATTCCAGAAAGATAATGGTTAAGTACAAAGGCACTGAGATAAAAATGTGCTAGGGATATTGGAGGAGCAAAATTAAATTATGTAGTTGAAGTATACTTAACTAAAGAGAATGTTGTAGGAAAATTAGTAGTAAAAAGTAAGAGGGTAGCCAGGTGCACGCTTCTAATCCCAGTGGCAACTTAGTGAGACCCTGCCTCAAAATAAAAAATGAATAAATAAATAAAGAGGGCTGAGGATGCGGCTCAGTGGTTAAGCGCCCATGGGTTCAATTCCTGATATCAAGAAAAATAAAAAGTAAGTGGATTGGTAAAGTAAAACTATAAGTAAGCAGGAGTCACATCATGCAGGTCTTAGGATGCAGTGGGAAATCAGGATTTTCTTTATTTTTCTTTGTCTTTTTGTTGTTGTTGTTGTTGTTTTTTGGCTCTTTTGGGGATTGAACCCTTATACATGCTAGGGAAAGTCTGGGTTTTATTGCAATGGCAAAGGGAAGCTGATGGGAATTTTCAGCAAAGGGGTGATATGAATCTGATTTAATTAAACAAAAAGGTAAACTCTTAGGCTTTGTAGGAGAACAATGTCAAGGGCAAATTGAGACTAGTTAGCAGTGGATTGTGATTGTTTCCAGTGAGATGATGGTGGCCTGGGCTTAGAATTGTAGAAGTGGAGGAAGGGAAATGGACAGATTGAGATATTGAAGTCAGAGCTGACCTGCTGATGGACTGACTATGGAGATTAAAGGACAGGAAACAAAAATGACTCTTTGGTTCCTAGTGCAACTGGAAGGGTGGTTGATTCCCTGAGATGGGACAGATTGGCAAAACAAGAATGTGTGTGTGAAAACAAAGAGTTCTGTATTAGGTTAGAGATGATCATTAGACACCCAGGGGATGTTCCAAATAGGCAGCTGGGTTACTGGTCTGGAACTTCAGGGAGGTCCTGGCTCAGAGATGCATCAAGAAGTCATTGATCTACACAATGTCACTGTCCAATGCAAATGGAATGAGAGCTATGTATGTGATTTAAAATTTTCTAGTAGTCACATTAAAAAAGTAAAAAGCAGAGTGCTTACCTAGCATGTACAAGGCCCTGAGTTTGATACCCTACACTGAAAAGAACTTGAAATAATAACTCATGTTTATCCCAGCAATACTCACAATAGCTAAGTTATGGAATCAGTCTAGATGCCCAGCAGTGAATAAATGGGTAAAGAAAAATGTAGTACATGTACACAGTGGAATATTATTCAGCCATAAAGAAGAATGAAATTATGTCACTTGCAGGAAAATGGATGGAACTAGAGCTTATCACGTTAAGCAAAATAAGCCAGGTTTAGAAAGAAAAATATCACATGTTTTCTCTCATATTTGGAAGCTGGGGAGGGAGAATAACATGAAAATAAAAGGGAGATGTTAGGGAAAGGGAAAAGGGTTGGAGGGAAAGAGGGAAACAGGAAGGCTGGATACAATCAAAGCACCTTATGTGTATATGTGAAATTGTCACAGTGAAATTCCATTATTCTCCGGGGCTGGGGTTGTGACTCAGTGGCAGTGCACTTGCCTAGCATGTGTGAGGCACTGGGTTCAATTCTCAGCTCCGCACATAAATAAGTAAAATAAAGGTCCATTGAAAACTAAAAACAAACAAACAAACAAACAAAAAACTATGGTTTTTAACAAATGTTTCTTCTATCCCTCACGAAAGAAGGTGGGGGCTGTGACTATTTCAGTTACTGAAGTCTTAACTCCATAAATTAAAAAATTCCATTATTCTGTACAAATAATATGCGCTAATTATAAAAAAAGAAAAAAAAACAGATGAAATTAATTCAAATAACATATTTAATTTAACCAATGTATCCCAACTATTATTTCAACACATAATCAATATAAAAATCGTCGATAGCGTATTTTAGGTTTTCTCATTTAAAAAAGGTGTATTTACTACATTTTGAGATTTTCTTTTTGGTGGTGCTAGATACGAGTCCAGGACCTTGCTTACACCAGGTAGGCATTCTACCTCTGGGCTACACCCCACCCTAGTTAAGGGTGCATTTAATTCGCATTCATCACCCTTCAAGAGCTCAATTGCCTCCTGCTGGCTAGAGCGTGTCACGCCGCTCCGCGCAGCCCTTGGATTTTTCCGAAGCCAGGTGCCTGGGTCCACTGGGACCATATAGAAGAAGCACTTCCGTTGGGATGTCTCGGCGGAACGGAAGTCCTGCGCATACACGCGCAGCGGCGGACAGCTGAGTGGAGGACCGCACCGCCTAGCGGAGCTTCCGCTGAAGGACACTAGATCCGGCGGCTAGTGGAGGTGAGCGGCGGTCGGCGAGGGCTCGGTGAGTCACCTGCCCCTTGGCCGCCCCCTGGAAATGCAGGGGGCTTATGGGGAAGTTGTCATAGTGGCTGAAGCGCGGGGCTGGAGTCTGGGGTTCGTGCCCGACCCCGCTGCGTACTCCCGTGTGACCTTGGGCAAGTCACCCCACTTCTTCTGAGCACTAGCTTCGTCACCTGTGAAATGGGGATGATAAAACGAGCCTCACAGAGTTGCTGTGAGTTCTGTGCAGTAATCCTTGAAAAGTGCTTTGCTGCATACTTAACACGTTGTAGCCATCTAATCAAAATGTGAGCATGTTGTAGGCTGTTGTAGTCGACTTACGAAATTCATCTGAGACTCCCGATAGGCGCCTGCATCGCTCTGCAAAGCATTATACCTGTGTCATCGCAATTGATTTTCACAACAGACTTAACAGAGATCGGTGCTGTTATTCTCATTTCACGCAAAAATGGAGATTCCCAGAGTTTAAGACAGGTGCCTAAGGTTATCTGGTTAGGCAACATTTGGGTCCGATTCTGACTCTAATATCCATACTTTTTTTAATATTTATTTTTTAGTTCTAGGTAGACACAATATCTTTATTTTATTTTTATGTGGGCTGAGAATCGAACCCAGTGCCTCACACTTGCTAAGCGGGTGCGCTACCACTTGAGCCACATCTCCAGCCCTATCCATACTTTTAACCACAGTGCTCTTATATCCCTCAGGAAAGAAGGTGGGGGCTGTGAATATTTCAGTTACTGAAGTCTTAACTCCATGCCAAGTTGGGTTTTTAATATCTTCCTTAATTCTCATAACACCCCTGGAGGGTAGGTATAACATTTATCTTTCGTTTATGGATGTGTGATTGGCAGCCTAGAAAGAGGCATTTGACTTGCCAAAGGTCACACAGCAATTAAGAGACAGAAATGGATGACTTTTTTTTGGGGGGGCGAGGTGGGTTCCTAAGAATTGAACCCAGGAGCGCTCAACCTCTGAGCCACATCCCTAGCCCTTTTTTATAAATTATTTAGAGACAGGGTCTTGATGAGTTGCTGAGACTGGCTTTGAACTTGAGATGCCTCCCGAGTTTCTAGGATTACTGGTATGTGTCACGGCACCTGGCTAGGAATGGGTGATTTTTAAAGTTCACACTAAAAGTATAAAGTGCTGATAGTAGATACTGCAGGTGATGAAGTTGGAAAGGTAACAGTGCATTATACACGTGTAGCACTTGCCACAAGCCATTTCCTAAAATTGCTTAAGTGTTCTAGAACTGGGAGATGCTGAGGGCATAGAAATAATGAGATTTGAGGCTGGGGTTGTGACTCAGTGGTAGAGTGCTTGCCTAGCACATGTGAGGCCCTGGGTTCGATCCTCAGTACCACATAAAAATAAATAAACAAAATAAAGGTGTTGTGTACAACTGAAAAATAAATATTAAAAAAAAAGAAAAAATGAGATTTGTTTATTGCTTTCAGCAAGCTTCCAGCTTACAAGAGATGGCAGAGTGTAAGTTGTATTTGACAGAAAAGTGTGAACATTATGTGTGTGTTTATTTGTTTGTTTTTGCATCACTGGAAATTGAACCCAGGGCCTCACGCAAGTATTCTCCCACCGAGCTACATTCCCACCCTTGTGAATGAGTCTCGTGATGGAGAGTTAGAAGAGAACTTTGGGAACTCAGAAGAGGATCCCAGCCTAAATTGGGGATGGTGGCCAGGGTAGGCTTTAGGAGGAAGCAGGGACCTGAAGTGGTACAGAAGTTGGCCAGAGGGAAGATAGACTAGCCAGAGAGGACAGCATGTTTTAAAATTGAGAAGCTAGTGGTAATCAATACAGAGGTGCATTATAAATGCAGAAGTGAGGCAGTCAGACCGTAAATATTGGGTCCATTGAGAATGTGTGTTGTGGCCTGAGGGTATAGCCCAGGGGTCATGTGCAAGGCCTTGGTTTTGACACACTTTCACTCAAAAGTAGTGGAAAGTATATTTTCATCTCCTGTACTTTAGTCACTTAAGTCTTTTTCTGAGAGGCAACTATTTCTTAGGCATGCTAGCAATATTATATATACCTAAAAATACATATGCCTCAATATTTCCTGCCACTCCCCAGATTTAAGTATAGCATACTATAGGTAGTACTGAGCGCTTTTCTTCCTTGTTTTTCTTGTGTATAGATTCAGGCTCATTTTCTTTTTTAATTGTCAATGGACATTTATTTATTTATTTATTTATATATGGTGCTGAGAATCGAACCCAGAGCCTCACACATGCTAGGCAAGTGCTCTGCCACTGAGCCACAACCCCAGCCCTCAGCCTCATTTTCTAACAGTTGTATCTTATTCTGTTGTATGGATGTAGCAGGACTTATATAATTAGTTCCCCCATTGATGACATTCACATATTTTCCATTCCTTTGCCATTAGAAACACTGCTGCACTGAATATGATTTTACAAATGTCCTCTTGAACTTGTTTATCTGTAGGATAAATATCTGAGAATGGAAGTTATTAGGCAAAGAGTTCATGCATTTGTAATTTTGATGGAAAGTGGCAAATTGTCCTTTGTGAAAGTTGTGCTGTTTTCCACATGAGAGGGTCTGGGTAGGATGCTTTTGAAAGTAGCAGTTTGAGACTCTTGGAACATGAAAGGAGTCACACAGTAGATGCTGTCCTTTTGAAGGAACTCAAAGGAAGATGCCCTCAGACAGTGAGTGGTTTTTAGCAGGAAGCAGTATAGCAAGGTGGCTCTGGGCATGGGCTTTAGTTGAGTCCTGGCTCTCCTGGCTGGAGGAGTTTAGATTAAGTTCCTTAAGCCTCTTGTCTGTTTCATCATTTCTGAATGTCAATAATAATGGTGCGTTTTGCCTTTTTTCTGGCACTCCTCTCTGGGTTCTTGGGCATGTTACCTTAGTTTTTTCACCTGTAAAACATGATGATGATGATGATGGTATTGTTGTTGTTGTTATTATTATTATTATTATTATTACACTGGGGATGGAACCTAGGGGCACTTTAACACCCCCAGACTTTTTTCTGTTTTTTCTGTCTTTTTCTGGGGATTGAACTCAGGGGCACTTAACTGCTGAGCCACATCCCCAGCCCTTTTTTATGTTTTATTTAGAGACAGGGTCTCACTATTTTTTTTTTTTTTTTTTAAGAGAGAGAGAGAGAGAGAAAGAAAGAGAATTTTTTTTTTTAAAGAGAGAGTGAGAGAGAGAGAGGGGAAGAGAGAGAGAGAATATTTTTAATGTTTATTTTTTAGTTTTCGGCAGACACAACATCTTTGTTTGTATGTGGTGCTGAGGATCGAACCCGGGCCGCATGCATGCCAGGCGAGCGCGCTACCGCTTGAGCCACATCCCCAGCCCGAGACAGGGTCTCACTAAGTTTCTTAGGGCCTTGCTAAGTTGCTGAGGCTGACTTTGAACTTGTAATCTTCTTGTTTTGACTTCCCAAATTGCTGGGATAATAGGCATGCACCACTGTGCTGGCTTATTATAATTATAATAATAATAATTATTATTTTTGTACTGGGGATTGAACTTAGGGGCACTTGGCCACTGAGCCACATCCCCAGCCATATTTTGTATTTTATTTAGAGACAGGGTCTCCCTAAGTTGCTTAATGTCTCACCGATGCTGAGACTGGCTTTGAACTCATGATCCTCCTATCTCAGCCTTCCAAGCAGCTGGGATTACATGTATACACCACTGTGCCCGGCTTATAATTAGTTTTTAAGAAATGGTATTGCCATATTGGCCAGATTGGCCTTGAGTTCCTGGGCTCAAGTGATCCTCCTTCCTCAGACTTAAAGTAGTTAGGTCTGTAGACATGCACTACTGTGCTCAGCTTGAAATAATATTATTAACCTCTTCATGGGCTTTTGCGAAGGATAAATGAATCAATATACACATGCTCAGAGCAGTATCTGTACATCAATAAATACATCAATAAATATATAGTATGTCTCATTCTTTTGCAGACTTTGGGCTACTCAGCGCCATGCATCCTTTACAATGCATTCTTGGAGTACAGAGGTCTCTAAGGTGGGAACCGTTGACCTCTGTGTCCTGGCTCTTGTTCAAGACCTGTAAGGCACACAGCACTCTCCCCAGCACTGCATGCCCCAGTCCAGGCCAGCAGGAGGATGGAGTTCGCAAGGATTTCAGCTCCAGGTTGGCCACTGGACCGACTTTTCAGCATTTTTTAAGAGCTTCAGCTCCTCAAGAGAAACCATCCTCCCCAGAAGCAGAGGACCCACCCCCCTATCTCACAATGGATGAACTTCTAGGAAGGCAGAGAACAGGTTGGTTTTACTTTTCTTTCTCTTTTTTATTTGTGTTTCTTCAAACTGGGGATGGAATCTAGGGGCACTTTAACACCCCCAGCTTTTTTTCTGTTTTTTCCTGTCTTTTTCTGGGGATTGAACTCGGGGGCACTTAACCGCTGAGCCACATCCCCAGCCCTTTACCACTGAGCCATATCCCTAGCCTCTGCCCCCCCCCCCCCTGCAGTGCTGAGGATTGAACCCAGGGCCTTGTGTATGCTAGGCAAGCACTCTACCAACTGAGCTATGTTCCCAGCCCCCATCCCTTTTTATATTTTATTTTGAGTCAGTGTCTTGCTAAAGTGCCCAGACAGGCCTGTAGCTTGCAATCCTCCTGCCTCAGCCTCTGGAGTGGCTGGGATTTCCTGTATACACTGGTGCACTTGGCTCATTTTGTGTTTTGTTTTGTTTTGTTTTCCCTGTGGCCACCACATTGCTTCCAGGGGCTGGAGAGCCTCTTCATTTCTGGGATGAGTGTAACATGTGGATTTAAACTTATTTTGCTCTCAGGCTGATAAACT
Source organism: Callospermophilus lateralis (assembly GCF_048772815.1). Classification (NCBI taxonomy): domain Eukaryota; kingdom Metazoa; phylum Chordata; class Mammalia; order Rodentia; family Sciuridae; genus Callospermophilus; species Callospermophilus lateralis. Next base: position 175,017,968 of record NC_135307.1, on the reverse strand, counting down.
GATCACTGGTCCTTCTTTTTCTGTTTTATTTATTTATTTATTTATTTATTTTTTAATTATTGGTGGACATAACATCTTTCTTTGTATGTGGTGCTGAGGATCGAACCCGGGCCACACGCATGCCAGGCGAGCGCGCTACCGCTTGAGCCACATCCCCAGCCCCTTTTTCTGTTTTTATAACCATATTTCCTCATATTTTAAATGACATGGCTTGTAACTGGTGATGTATATAATATGGCATTTCTTTTGTTTAGAAACGCTGCAATTAATTTGGGGTACATCTGGCAATCGATGGTATTTTAGGATAGAGGCAGTAGGGGACTTAGTGGGTAATCGGTTGCCTCAGGTGTTCCTAAGGCTCTTGACGCCTTTTGAGACATGTGACTCATTGTCATGTTCTTCTCATTGCAGTCTACCTTGAGACCTATGGCTGCCAGATGAACGTGAATGATACAGAGATAGCCTGGTCCATCTTACAGAAGAGTGGCTACCTGCGGACTAGTATCCTCCAAGAGGTGCATGCATTTCCTGCTTCCTTGTGTTTTCTGGTCCTGGGAGAGACTGCGTTTATTGCTAATTCTTAAGTGCAGCCTGCTGGGAGAATCTGTTGTGTGGGGTGTACCATGGGACGGAGATGTACTTTTGTTCCAGCTTTTTTTTTTTTTTTTTCCCGTACTGCGGATTAAACTCAGCCACATTCCCAGTCTTTTTTGTATTTTATTTTGAGGGGGTCTTACCAAGTTGCTTAGGACCTTGTCAAGTTGCTGAGTCTGGCTTTGAAGTCATGATCCTCTTGCCTCAGCCTCCCCAGCCACTGGGATTACAGGCTTTTTTTTTTTTAAATATTTTTTTAGTTGTTGGCAGACCTTTATTATTTATTTATTTGTTTATATGCGGTGCTGAGAATCAAACCCAGGGCCTCACACATGTCAGGCAAGTACTCTACCACTGACCCCAACCCTAACCCCTACAGGCTATTTTTGAGACTCTTATGATGACACTTAACTTTAGGCAAGGACTTAAGTTAAAAATATGCTGTGGGGAGGAGAGGCGGAGAGTTAGTACTTAGTGGGTACAGTTTTAGTTGTGGAGGATGAGGTAGTCCTAGAGGTAGACGGTGGTGATGGTTGCATGACCGTGTGAAGGTTCTTAGTGCTGCAGAACATCATCGTGTTTGAAATGATAAAAGTTTGTATATTTTTTCCTAGGGTGCTGATTCTACAAAGCCATTTTCAAAGATCACAATTTTCCTTTTTTCCCTTGTTTTCTGTTCAGGCTGATGTGATTCTTCTTGTCACTTGTTCTATCAGGTATGAATTTTCTTCCCCAAGAAGGTGAATGTATCTTACGTAATTGTGCCAGAGCTAACAGCATGCAGTGGACTTACCAGTGGAGGCGAGCCCATGGCTGCATGTTAGCTGACTTGTAGTTTTCCTGCAGTGGAACTGGTCTTGATGCAGCCGACTGCCATATGCTGAGCACATGCTGTATGTCAGGTTCCACATGAACACTGTACATGTGTTAACGAGTTTAATTTTCATAACCGCGATATAAGGTTAGCACTCTTATCAAACCTATTTTATAGGTGCAGAAACCCCAAAGTGTGTTGAGTCATCCAACCTTTCCTGAGGTCTTCCTGGTTACTAATGGCATATGTGTATAATATAACTGCCTGAGTAAAGGTGCAGCCAGTGGCTGGGGGAGAAAGAGTTCTTCACAGAGATGCTTCCTGGCATCCATTAGGGGTGTCCGGGAAGCCCTTGGCTGTAGGAAGCCATTTCCGTGTACAGGCATGTTAGTGTTTTCTTAGCTGGTTGAGCCATCAACTGTGATTCATCATTTTTATTCTGAGGGCCTTTGCTGTATGGCACATATGGCACACAGTGAGGAGCTTTAGGAGATTCAGAAATGAACCCTTTGGGGCTGGGGATGTAGCTCAGTCAAAGAGTGGCCCTGGGTTCAATCACTAGTAAGGAAAAAAAAAAGAAAAGAAAAGAAGCCTTCTATGGAGTCTAGCTTTAAGGAGCTTATTCTCATATGGGAACTAATACAGATGTACAGATCACTCTGATATTCTATAGAAAATACTAGGTAAAGACTGAAACAACAAAAGCAAATTGCTACAAACAGAGAAAACCATAAAGTGGAAAGAGAGTTCAAGGGAGGAAAAACTCTTTTACAGAGGTGGGGAAGGCTTTGAAAAGTAGACTATTGTCTTTTTTTTTTTTGGGAGGGGGTACTGGAGATTGAATTCAGAGCACTCAACCACTGAGCTACATCCCCAGCCCTATTTTGTATTTTATTTAGAGACAGGTTCTCATTGAGTTGCTTTGCGCCTCACCGTTGCTGAGGCTGGCTTTGAACTTGTGGTCCTGCCTCAGCCTCCTTCTGGGATCAGAGACATGTACCACTTTGCTTGGCAAAAAGTAAACTGTTTTTGAGTTTGGCTTATAGTCTTGTCAGGATTCGGGGATGTGCAGGATAGGTGTTATTCTAGGAAAAGTGGATTATAGCAAGCAGTGCTTCTTCAGTTGGCCCAGCTAACCTCTCTGAGTATAAAGGTAGACGTCATTTAAAAGGTTGAAGGTGGTTTTATTTCCTTTACATTGTTCTACTCTCCTAATTTCTCTATAGATTATTTTTGGTTCAGTTTTGCCTCTCTTGATCTCTGTAGGGAGAAGGCTGAACAGACCATCTGGAACCGTTTACATCAGCTTAAAGCTTTGAAGACAAAACGATCCCGCTCCCGGGTGCCTCTGAGGATTGGGATTCTAGGTATCCGGTAATTTGCAGATTTTGTCCTTTTTGAGACTTGGATTCCAAAGGGGCTTATATGCTAGAGTTTCCCTTAGAGGCTCGTATCCTAGGGCATGAAGAAACCTTATATACCCTATGCAACTCTTATTCTTAACATCAAAGGCTACAAGATTAAATGAGATAAAGCCCATAAAAGGGCTTTCCATAGTTCCTGGAAGTATAGGTGCTCAGAAAGTGGTATATCTTTCCTCCAGTCTGATGCAGCTCATGGTGGCATGGGATTATGGATGGGGTAGTGTTTGGAATTTGAAGGGACAGCATAAAGTTTCAATGTAGGCACTTTTTGTCTGGACCCCTAACACATGCCTGAGTGAAGAGCCAGGCCTGCTTTGATTAATGTGATAGCCACTAGCCACAGTTATAAAAAAAAAAAGTTCACCTCAGTTAGCCACATTTCCAACTGCTCAGTGGACACACAAGATGACAGCTACCAGGTTGGACAGCACATCCAATCATTTCCATCCAGCACATTCTATCACATTATTAGAAAGTTCTGTTAGACAGCTTTGTCCTAAATGGCTGAGAAGCATATTTTAAAAAAATGCTCCCAGCCAGGCATCGTAGTACACATGCCTATAATCCCAGCAATTTAGGAAGCTGTGGTAGGAGGATTGTGAGTTCAAAGCCAGCCTCAGCAACTTAGCAAGGCCCTAAGCACCTCAGTGAGACCCTGTCTCTAAATAAAATACAAAAATAGGGCTGGGGATGTGGCTCAGTGGTTGAATGCCTCTGAGTTCAAGTTCAATCCTCTGTACCAGAAAAAAAAAAAGCTCCTTATTCTTTTTGTCCCAGAATTTAGTTAACATACTTAACATTATGGATTCTAGTCTGTGTCATTGTGGAATAAATTAATCCCTCATGATGAGTCAACACACATTTAGAGTAAATCTGGTTATACTGATGAAGGAAATTTTTTTTTTTTTTTTTTAAATAATATCTGTTTCTTTTAATTGTACACAATACCTTTATTTTATTTATTTATTTTTATGTGGTGCTGAGGATCGAACCCAGGGCCTTGCATGAGCTGGCCGAGTACTCTACTGCTGAGCCACAATCCCAGCTCAGTGGAAACGTTTTGTTTCACTTCACTTTCTTTGTTAGAGAAGCTCCTGAGCATATATCTATTAGGAATCTCAGAAATTCCAAGAATAATTATTTCTTTTAAATAGTAATGGTGGCAGAATATACACAAAGTTGCCATTTTAAAATGTATGTTCTACAGTTGGACATGACATATGTCTGTAATCCCAGTGACTCAGGAGGCTAAAACAGGAGCATTGTAAGTTCCGGGCTAGCCTAGGCAACCAGTGAGACTCTGTCTCAAAATAAAAAGTAAAAAGAAAGCACTGTGGGTGTAGTTCAGTGGTAAAGTGTCCCTTGGTTTAATCCCCAGGACCCCCCCCCCCCCCCGCCACACCCACACCCCCCACCCCCCACACACCCCACTCCTCCCATCCCACCCCCACACCCCCACACCCCCGCATACACAAAAGAAAAAAAAAAAAAAGCATGTTCTATGGTGTAGGTTGGCTTTGTGTTACTGTGACCAAAATGCCTGACAAGAACAACTTGGAGGGGGAGGATTTATTTTGGCTTATGGTTTCAAAGGTTTAGTCCATGGCTGGCCAACTCTGTTACTCTGGGCTGACTGCTGTTGTGGAGGCATGCTGTTCCGATTGTTCATGGCAGCCAGGAAGCAGAGACAGAAGGGGAAGGGGTCTCAGGGCTCCCTTCTGCAGCGTGCCTCAGTGACCCGACTTCTTCAGCCATGCTTCACCTACCTTCAGTTACCACTCCGTTAGTCCATTAGTCCTAGGATGGACTGATTATGTCACAATGTAGTCATTGCACCTCCTAACATTCCTGTGTTAACACAGGAGTTTTCGGGGCAGACCTTGTATCCATGTGATAATTTATGGCTTGAAGTATATTCACGTTGTTGTGTAAGCATTACTGCCATCCTTCTGCGTGAATGCTAACTCCCTGTTCTGCCCTACCCCTAGCCCTGGGCAGTTGTCATTATACTGTTTCATCTGAATTTGAATACTCTAGGTAACCCTCACAGAACTGGAATTATACAGTATTTTCCTTTGTGACTGCCTTAGGGTACTTTGCATAATGTAGAGTGAAAAGTATTCTCTGTACATACCCTATGTTTTGCTTATCTGATCCTTTTTTGATGGATTCTTGGGTTGCTTCCATCTTTGGGCTATTGTGAATGATGCTGCTTGCTATTCAAGGTGGGTATACAACCAAGAATAATTTTTTTTCTTTTGGTACTGGGGATTGAACCCAGGGTGCTCTACCACTGAGCTACATCCCCAGTCTTTTTCATCTTTTTTTTTTTTTTTTTTTAAAGAGAGAGAGAGAGAGAGAGAGAATTTTAATATTTATTTTTTTTTTAGTTTTCGGCGGACACAACATCTTTGTTTGTATGTGGTGCTGAGGATCGAGCCCGGGCCGCACGCATGCCAGGCGAGCGCGCTACCGCTTGAGTCACATCCCCAGCCTTTTTTTCATCTTTTTTATTTTGAAATAAGATCTGGCTGAGTTGCCCTGGCTGGCTTTGAACATGTGATTCTTTTGCTTCAACCTCTCAGGTACCTGGGATTATAGGTGTGTATGCACCACCATGCCTCTACAACCAAGAAAAATTCTTTTCTTTTCTTTTTTTTTTTTAATGGTACTGGGATTGAGCCCAGGGGTGCTGTACCACCAAGCTAAATCCCCAGCTCTCTGTATCTCCTATTTTGAGTCAGGGTCTCTAAATTGCCTTAGGCTGACCTCAAATTTATAATTTTTCTGCCTCAACCTTCTGAACAACTGGGGTCACAGGTGTGTGCCATCACCCCCAATCCAAGAATAATTCTTTCGTTTTTTTTTGGTACTGGGGATTGAACCCAGGGGCACCTAACCACTGAGCCACATCCCCAGCCCTTTTTTATTTTGAGACAGGATCTCACTAAGTTGCTTAGGGACTTGCTGAGTTGCCGAGGCTGGTCTTGAACTTAAGATCCTCTTGCCACATCTCCTGAACCGCTGTAGTGTGTGCCACTATGCCTGACTCTAAGATTAATTCTTTTTATTTTTTTATCCTTAGTTGTAGATGGACACAATAATTTATTTTGTTTATTTAGTTTTTTTAATGTGGTGCTGGGGATTGAACTCGGGGCCTTACACATGCTAGGCAAGTGCTTTACCACTGAGCAAACAACCCCAGTCCCTAAGGTTAATTCTTATTTAATATAATACTTATTTAAGTATTTTCAAAGGGTGTTTGTAAAAAGTGGAATTTCAATAGTAGAATACTTGCCTAACAAGTGCAGGGCCCTAAGTTCAAACCCCAACATTACCTCCGCCAAAAAAAAAAAAAAAAAAGACTTTTGGGGTAGTTAGTTATTTTTTTTGAATTGCTATGAACCCTTTTCCTTGGTTTTCTTATTTCTTTTTCTTTTTTTAATTTTTATTTATTTATTTTTGCATTACAATTCTTAATGCATCATTATATCATAATTTATCATATATATAAAGTATGTTGACACCAAATTCACATCTTCATACATGTATTTTGTATAGTGATGAGGGTCTCCTTTCACCATTCATGCTGTTCCCCTTCTCCCCCTCTTTCCCTCCCACCCCTATTCCCTATCTAGAAGTAATCTTCCTCCCTTGCTCTCCCTCCCAACCCCATTTTGAGTCACTCCCTTATATCAGAGAAGACATTTGGCGTTTGTTTTTTGGGCATTGGCTAACTTCACTTAGCATAATCTTCTCTAATACCATTCATTTCCCTGTAAATGCCATGATCTTATTCTTTTTTATTGCTGAGCAATATTCCATTGTGTATAAATACCACATTTTAAAATCCATTCATCCACTGAAGGACATCTAGGTTGGCTCCACACTTATTTTACCCCTCACACATCAGGTAGAGCTCTAATCTCTAGGGTATATAAAGAGCTCAACAAGACAAGCACCAAAAAACCACATAATCCAATCAATATATGGGCCAAGGACCTGAACAGACACTTCTCAGAAGAGGATATACAGTCAATCAACAAATATAAGAAAAAATGCTCATCATCTCTAGCAATCAGAGAAATTCGAATTAAAACTACTTTAAGATACCATCTCACTCCGGTAAGAATGACATCTATTATGAAGACAGACAACAAGTGCTGGTGAGGATGCCGTACACTCATACACTGCTGGTGGGACTGCAAGTTGGTGGAGCCAATTTGGAAAGCAGTATGGAGATTGCTTGGAAAACTGGGAATGGAACCACCATTTGACCCAGCTATTCCTCTTCTTGGACTATACCCAAAGGACTTAAAAACTGCATACTATAAGGACATAGCCACATTAATGTTTATAGCAGCACAATTCACAAGAGCTAAACTGGGGAGCCAACCTAGATTTCTTATGTAGGAAGATGCAGGTTCCAGTGCTGCGGTTCAAATTTGAAGGATGCTACTAAACTCTTTGAGAATTTTCTGGGCTATGGTCTGTAATTAAAGCTAGGGATGATGGATACTGAGAAGAAGGCATGAAAGCAGATGAGTTTGCAGATAGATGCTTGTTTCTTTTCCCTGCTAGGCTGCATGGCTGAGAGACTGAAGGAGGAGATCCTCAACAGGGAGAAAATGGTGGATCTCTTGGCTGGTCCGGATGCCTATCGAGACCTTCCCCGACTGCTGGCTGTCGCGGAGTCAGGGCAACAAGCTGCCAATGTGCTGCTGTCTTTGGAGGAGACCTATGCTGATGTCATGCCAGTCCAGACAAGCCCCAGTGCCACCTCTGCCTTTGTGTGAGTTATTGCCCAGGACTTGGGAGATGAGACTCTTTTTCTTTTCACTTTTAAAATAACACATAACTTTCATTATGTTAAAAAAAAAAAAAAAGAAAAAAAAAAAAATATATATATATACACACACACACACACACACACACACACATACACACACACATACACACACACACACATATACACACACATATATATGTACGTGGTATGGTACAAAACACAAAAAATGATATTGTATGAGTGCTTCACACCCATTATCCCTAGTCTCTATATTCTTTTGTGGTTCAGGGACTTGTGCATGCACGTGCTTAGCCACTGAGCTACATTCCTAGCCCTCTTAATTTTATTTTGCTTAGTTTGCCAGACTGGCCTTGACCTTGCAGTCTTTCTGCTTCAGCCTGTGAGATAGCTGAGATTGCAGGTGTGCACTACCTTCCCTTGTTGAATATTTCTTAAAGTGGCATTAAATTTTCTATGACAGGTTTTATAAATTTTTGCAAATTTTGTTGGAATAGGCCCATTTATTTACATAATGCCTATGCTGCTTTCATCACTGCAGCAAGAGTTTTGTAGTTGTGGCACAGAGGGAAGCCTGTTTACCATCTTTTTTATTACACAACAAATTTGCTAACCTCTGTTCATTTTAATGGTATCTCATTCTGTTGTTGAAATAAATGTTCAGTAAATACAATAGCTAACATTTATTAAATAGTTCTTCAGTGAACATTTTGGTTTCATATCTGTAATTCCTTAACATAAATTTTTTATACAGAGAATGCAAATGAAAGAGAGTGATTTAATTTGGGTATCTAGCAGTTGAATCAGGATTCTGTGAGAAATGCAGGGTCTTCTCTCTCTTTTCTCTGCGCATGCACACACACTGACCACTCTTTATGACACTTATATTTTTTCTGATCTAGATATAAAAAGTTCAATTAGTGTGCCCATAAAAATAGAAGCTGGTGATGGTACACGCCCATATTCCTAGCCAGTTGGAAGGGTAAGGCAGGAGGAGTTTGAAGTCAGCCTTGGTAACTTTTTGAGACCTTGTTTTAAAATAAAAAATGAAAAGAACTGGGATTGTAGTTTAGTGGTAGAGCGTACCTGGGTTCATCCCACAGTACTGTAACAAAACAAGTCAAGACAGAAGTTCATGTGTGGTGCGTCTGTAAGCCATCCCTTCACCACCGAGCTCCCTCAGGCTAACCACTGTCTTCCATTTACAGTTTGGTTTGTGTTCTGTGACTAGACATTAGTTTTTAAAAGCTAAAAAATGTCTGCTTAATTCTTTATAGATCTCAGATTGGCCCAGTGTGACTATGCAAGCTAGAGGATTCAAAGCCAAAAAATAATCCCACGGGAACTCTTGGGGTCATGCCAAAACACCCTGCTCTGTTAACTAAGATCTGATAACTTTCTTCCCCAGGTCAATAATGCGGGGCTGTGACAACATGTGCAGCTATTGCATTGTTCCGTTCACACGTGGTAGGGAAAGGAGTCGGCCTGTGGCCTCCATTCTGGAGGAGGTGAGGAAGCTTTCTGAGCAGGTGAGTGCTCCAGGCTCTCTTTCTATGATTGTGTCTTGGGAGGATGAGGACAACCTATTCTAATTTTGTAGCCTGTGCTGTCTGTATGTTGTACAAGTGTAGGACCTTGCCTGGCCAGAAATACTTGGATGTATATCTTTGGTTTATCACCACAAATTATAGGCTTTTTGCTTAGGAGGTAGCACAGTGCAATGGCTAGAGCATGAGTTTAGAATCAGGTGACCAAATGTGAATTCTCTCTATACTATTCTCTAGCCTGGTACCTAGGTATGTCATTTGACCATCTTCTTTGAAACAAGTTTCCCCATCTCTATGAAAAGAAGATAATACCTTCCTTGTAGAATCATGGAAAAGATTGAGGAAAAGTTTTTTTTTTTTTTTTTTTTTTAATATTTATTTTTTAGTTTTAGGTGGACACAATATCTTTATTTTACATTTATGTGGTGCCAAGGATGAAACCCAGTGCCTCATGCATGCCAGGCAAGCACTCTACACTGCGTCACAACCCCAGCTCCAAGATTGAGGAAAAGTTTTAAATTCCCTGGCATATAGTAGGTTTTTGGGGAATGACACATTAGTCTGTCCTTTTTAGGGGCATCTCCCACATCTGTAGTTCATCTTATCACTGAGTCAGCTTCCTAGGTCAGGGACAGAGAACAGATGAGGGGAGTGAGTCAGTTAAGGCCAGAGGAAAGAGATCTGCTTCCCTGCCTCCTTAGAGGAGTTGGTCCCTCAGCCTTTCAGCAGGTCTTTGCCTAGGCAAAGAGGACAGTAAGTGGCACTATGGTTCTTCTCTTCTGGTGGGCTTTCCCTATTTCCTTCCTTGTTTGACTTGGGAACTGTGGGAGCAGGCAGGTTAGCCTCTGCCAGTTCTAAGTCAGCTATTTGCCTCGTGATCACATTCTGGCTCTGTTATTGTCTTTGCCCTCTTGCCCCCATTCCCAGATAATCCTGTCCTGGATTTGGTCTTTCTTGCTAAGTTGCTGAGGCTGGCTTTGAACTTGTCATCTTCCTGCCTCAGCCTCCTGAGCCCCTGGGATTACAGGTGTGCACCACCACGCCTAGCTCATTTAGATTTTTACACTACAGTTGCAAAGAGAATAGAATATTGTGTATTTAACAGAATGTTTGTTTATTTTTTCAAACAATGATTATTTATTGATTGATTGAAGTCCTCCGAGCTATATCCAGCCCTTTTTAAATTTTGAGACAGTCTCCTAAGTACTGAGACTGTTGAGATCATCCTGCCTCAGCCTCCTAATCACTGGGATTATAGGCCTGTGTCCCTTTCCTTTTAAGTATGTGCCTAGGCTGGCCTCAAAGTTGAGATCCTTCTGTCTCATATTCCTGAGTAACTCCTGAGGTGCATCAGCTGGTTTAAAGCAGCTTTTAAAATGTCTTCTTCAATTTTTTTAAGTTTGATTTAAAAGATATGGGGGCTGGCAATATAGCTCAGTTGGTAGAGTGCCTGAATTAGGTAGTATTATTGTATGAATATATCTGATTTTGACAATTCTCTTGTGATTATATAGGACAATATCCTTGTTTTTAGTTTTATACTCAGAAGTATTTAGGAGTAAAAGTAGGATGTCTGCAGCATATTCTCAGAAGGCTTAAAGTGTGCGTGTTTGTGAAAGGGAATGATACATAAATGGACACAACATTAGTTGATGAATATGGGCAAAGGTTATTTGAGAGTTATTTTATAATTGCAGTTTATGTTTGAAATTATGTCAAAGTTACAAAAATATTTCTATAGCTACCTTTTTTTAATGACAAAAAAAATTTTTTTTATTAGTTATTGATGGATCTTTATTCATTTTTTTGTTTATATGTGGTGTTGAGAATAGAACCCAGTGCCTCACACATGCTAGGCAAGCACTCTACCACTGAGCAACAACCCCAGCCTCTTTTTATGACTTTTTTAATACAAATTTTTGACACACAAATTGAAGACTAGTATAATAAATGTGATTGTTCAAATTTGTTTTATCCACCTACCTCCTTCCATATATAAATTTTTTTTTTCTGAACCATTTTGAAACTAAGATTTAGACATTAGCCTGCTTAACATTACATCTTCAAGAATATTTTCCTTTTCATAACCATAATTCCATCATAATATGTTAAAAAAGATGATATTATCTAATATGCAATCCATATTCAAAAAGTGTGTTTTTGAGATAAGGTTTTACTATGTTGCTGAGGCTGACCTCCAGCTGTTGGGCTCAAGCAATCCTCTTGTCTTGCCTTGGCCTCCTGTATAGCAGGGACTACAGGCAGGTGTCACCAGGCCTGACTTGGTTATTAGTAGTCAGGTATAAAACCTTGAGATTTAGGTTATGTATTTTTGGTGAGTATACTTAATAGACTCATGTTATATGACATACAGTTGTCAAAATATGTCATAAATTAGCAATTGTTTTTGAACATTGAGTTTGTTTCTGGTTTCTTTTGTTACTATTCTAAATAATGTTTTGAAGTTTAATTTTTACTTAAGTTTGTTTATTTTTTGGGGGGTGGGGGATTGAACCCAGGCCTTAGCACATGCTAGGCAGTGCACTGCTACTGAGCTACTCCCCTCTTTTTAAACTTTGAGACAGGGTCTTTAAGTTGCCCAGACATGCTTCAGACTTGCTACCCTCCTGCCTCAGCCTCTTGAGTAGCTGGGATTATAGGAGTGCACCATCACACCTGGGTTCCTTAGAGTTTTATTCTGCAGGTCAGTTCTTTAGATAAGACTCTGAAGCATGGAATTATTGAGTTAAAGATAAAACACATTTATAGTTGTCTCTTGATAGGTACAGCTTATTTTGATTAAGGCATGAAGCTACTCAGAAGTTTTTAACTACCTTCCAACATAGTTTTCCTTTTTTTAGGGGCTAAAAGAAGTGACCCTTCTTGGTCAGAATGTTAATAGTTTTCGGGACAATTCCGAGATCCAGTTCAACAATGCAGTGTCTACCAACCTCAGCCGAGGCTTCACCACCAACTATAAAACCAAACAAGGGGGGCTTCGTTTTTCTCACCTTCTGGATCAGGTTTCCAGAGTAGATCCTGAAATGAGGATCCGTTTCACTTCTCCCCACCCCAAGGATTTTCCTGATGAGGTGAGTGTCATCAGTCAGTTGTGGCAAATTATATCAATATCCTGAAGCATGCCAGAAGGCTGGACCCACTAGGATGTTAGCAGAGACCTTGAGTCCTGCTTGGGGGACCTTGTGGTGTATCAGTATGTCACCCTCTGGATCTAATGCCTCTTTGGAAAAGTTTAATATCCAACAAAGTTGAAATGGAGATAGGACTGATATTGAAGAGGAGGTAAAGACCCCCTGGGGATAGCGAGGGCTGAGCAGAGTGTTTTATCACAAGGTGGGCAGCTGCATGGCAGTGGTGGTGGCGGCAGTAGCATTAGCATGGGGAGGATAGGAAGTGGGTAATGTGATGTGGTGGCAGATAGTCCAGGCTTTTGCTTTAGACAGACCTGGGTTCAAATCCCTGCTCTTCCACTGCTTTACCAGTAGAAGTGTAAAGATACATTTTAACTCCTCAACCTCCTCTATAAAGTGGGGATAATAGTTACTTCTTACTTTGAGTGGGTTGTGACAAGATAAAAACTTCAGATTTAGCAGGGTGCTAGGCATTGCATAGGTAGCCCACATGTAGAACCTTTCTTCTGATGTTTTTGGTTTTGGTGAAAGTCTGTCTTTTGGGCCCACTCCTGCTTTTTCCCTCCTGCATTGTCTTCTTATTGAATTGTTTAAGTTCTTAATGTGTGTTGTTGTTGTTGTTGGTTGTTTATTTGTTTTTTAGTACCAGAGATTGAAACTAGGACCTTGCATATGTTAGACAAGCATTCTACCTCTGAGCTACATCCCCACCCTTTTTATTCATTTTGAGATAGGTTCTAAGTTGTAGAGGCTGGCTTTGAACTTGTGATCCCCTTTCCTCAGCTTCCTGATTATAGGTGTGTGCCACTGAGTTGGCCTTCATGTATTTTTTTTTTTTTTTTTAAGTACTAGGGATTGAACTGGGGAGCTTTATCCCTGAGCTACATCCCAGCCCCTTTTTATTTTGAGATGAGGTCTTACTAAATTGCTGAGGTTGGCCTCAAACATGTGATTTCTCTTGTCTTGGCCTCCTGTATTGCTGGAATTACATATTTGTGCTGCCACACCCAGCTTCATGTATTTTTTGATTCAGATCCTTGGTCAACATGTTTTTCAGATATTTTCTTCTAGTTTTAATTCAATAGTTTTATGACTATGCCCCAAAGATATAGATTTAGGTTTATTTAGGAAAATAAATACAAATTTAAGGGAAAATGGGGGAGGGGCGGAAAGGGGGCAGGCTGTTGTGGGTAAAGTAAGGAATATGCATTTTGTGCAGGCCATCTCCAGAGGGAGAAACAGTCTTGTGGTTTTTCTTGAGATGGTTAATTAGTTTGTGAGATAGATGGCCACTGACCCTTGTATCAGTCCTACCCAATAAACTCCCTGGCTTGAATCTCATCTCTCCTGGCTTTCTTCTTCCCACTCTTTGAAATATCTGGGGGAGAGAGAAGATGGCTTGAGTAAAAGTTAGGAGTTTGGGTGATTTGTGTTTGATTTAATCAACCTTTTAATTACTTGAAAATAAACCCTGGAGGAGAAACAGTGGTATTATTTTCTGCAAGGTGCTGTGGTGGGATTTGAGGGCTCACAGTGTCTTCTGTTTAATCAGGTTCTGCAGCTGATTCATGAAAGAGGCAACATCTGTAAGCAGATCCACCTGCCTGCCCAGAGTGGAAGCAGTCGTGTGCTGGATGCCATGCGGAGGGGGTCAGACTTACTTGGGCAGGGGACATCCTGTACCTTTCCATTTTTCTTTAATGACCAAACAATATTAATACCTATCACTAGGTGTTGTTAGGAACCTAGCATGATTTATGGCACATAGTAGGTACTCATAAAATCATTATTGTGTGGGCAGTGCCTATGGACATTGGGACTTGATGTTCTTTATAAGCAGAATAAAAATTGGATCATTCATTTCATTTGTTTAGCATTTAAAAAAATTTTTATTAGTTTTTGATGGACCTTTATTTATTTATTTTTATATGTGGTGCTGAGGATCGAACCCAGTGCCTCACACTTGTTAGGCAAGTGCTCTACCACTGAGCCACAACCCCAGCCCTAGCATATTTTTTATTGAGCATCTACCATATGATATACTGAGTGATCATTTTGTTTTTTCAGTACTGGGGGTTGAACCCAGGGCTTGTAATCCTAGGCAAGTGCTCTACATCCCAAACTGGTTAATTTTAAGATAGGGTCTTGCTAATAAGTTGCCCAGGCTGACCTCAAACTAATGATTCTTCTCCTGCAGCCTCTTGGGTAGCTGGAATTATAGGTGTGCACTGCCATATCTGACTGACTTTGAGGCTTTGGTCCTTTAACTTTCGAGAATAATGAAATCTTTTAGGTCTTGAAATTTAAATGTAGCTCTGTTCACTTACTTTGGGAATAATAAGTATCATGGAGGTAAGATTGAGGGGTGAATGGAACCCAAGGCTAATTGCATAGAGCCAGTACCTTGCTTGTTTTCCACAGTGGCAGAAAGCTTTAGAAATCCTCTTAAATGTTTAGTGTGTCTTGATTTGTTAAGTAAAAAGCCTATTTAAAATAAAAATTCATAGTCTAAATTAAATCAAGTTTGATCAAAAAGGCTCTTTAACCTACTACTACTGTGCCATGCTTTGTGAATGAGAAGTGATTTATAGTAGTATCTTTAAAAATTTTTTTTAAAAAAAATATCCATCTATCTTTCTTCCTTTTCTTTTCTTTTTTCTTTTCTTTCGTCACTGAGGGTCAAACCTAGTGCCTCATATGTGTAAGACAAGTGCTCTACCACTGAGTTACAGCCCAGCCCTACTGTTATCTTTTTATAGCATTAATTTAAAAAAGATTAGTGGCTGGGGGTGTAGCTCAGTGGTAGAGCATTTGCCTAGAGTGTGCAAGGCCCTGGATTTAGTCCTCAGCAATAGAAAACAAAAAGATTGGTTCATCTAGGTGTTTCTTTTTGTTCTTTATTACAGATATTCAAGAGAAGCTTATGTGGAGTTAGTTCACCATATTAGAGAATCTATCCCAGGTATGTTTAAAAAACTGAGCATATTAATCTGTTGTAATTCATAGCCATCTTAGTCAGATACAGGCCACACCAATCCCTGTGACACCATGTTATACTTCTCTTGCTCCTCTTCATTTTACCCCCTTTCCTCTTTTTGTGCATCTTTCTATTTTTTGATTTCTTGGTCCTTCTAGCAATATTCAGAGGTCTAGAATCAGCTTGTGGTCTCAAGGCTAAAGAGATTATTTTTCCTTGGTGATGTTGGGATCAAACCCAAGGTCTTATTTATGTATGCTAGGCGTGCACTCTACCACTGAGCTACATTCTTAGGCCTGAGAGAGATTTCTATAGTCTTTGTGTTTGTTTCTGAATATGTGGGAAAGATCTTTGCCCTTCTTTCTTTTTTTTTTTTTTTTTAATACTGTTGAATGAACTAAGGATTTTCTACCACTGAGCTATATCTCCAGGTCTTTTTTTTTTTTAATTTTGACATAGGGTCTCACAAAGTTGCTTAGGGCCTTGATAATTTGCTGAGGCTGGCCTTGAACTTGCAATCCTCCTGCCTCAGCTTCCCAAGTCACTGGGATTCCAGGTGTGTGCCACTGCTCACACTGCACTGTTGCTACTGTTGTAAATGAACATGTGTTAAACTAAATTTAAAAGGTATGTTTTGTCCCATAAATAGGTACAATTATCATGTGTTTATTTTAAAAAAATAGAGGAATATTTTTGTATGAGGTGCTTCAAGATTTTCACTGATAAAAGCAGGACCAATTTGAAAATGTATACTCCTAGTGTGTTTCTGAATCTGTCAGTTGAACTAAAACTACCTTTTCTAGTGCTGGGAGATGCAGGCTGAGAAGGTAGCTCTGGCATTGATCATGGTGGAGAAGCAGGTTCATCTCCCTTGCTCTGATGGTGTTTCTGTTTTACTTTGGTGTGGCCTGAGTATCTCAGAACGCCTTACACTTACCCTCTCTCTCTCTCTAATCCATAATGCCAAAGGCTCCTCTTGAAGGTAAGCAGCACATCCTCTTGCCCTTTTTCCATTGTTGTGTATCACAGGTGTGAGCCTCAGCAGTGATTTCATTGCTGGCTTTTGCGGGGAGACAGAGGAAGACCACCTGCAGACAGTGTCTTTGCTTCGGGAAGTTCAGTACAACATGGGTTTCCTCTTTGCCTACAGCATGAGACAGGTGAGCCCTAGGATGGGGAAGAGCTGACCAGCTTGGGGCTGATTATAGACACCTGGGCCGAAAAGAGGGACAGGAAGGCAGTCCTTGCAAAACCACAGGATCTTACTCTTCTTTTTTATTTTTCAAGTTACCTCTTGTCTACTCTTTGACACAATTCAGCAATTTGAGATGAAAAACGATTACTATGCCAATGTTCCTGTTTATTAAAATATTTTAAATGATATTTAGGTTGTTTAACATTTTAATTTGGAAGGAAAGAGACTTATTCTGATAAGAAATCTAAAAGATTTCTCAACATGAACTTCTTTTCTGGGCTATGAATGTTTATTTTACAGAAACCTCTTGTCATCTTACCAGCCACCCTTAACTATTTTTAATTGCTGTTTTTCTTGGGGTTTCCCCTGTAACATAAATTCCCAGGAAAATAAAGCAGATTAGAAAGGAAAGGAAGAATAATGAATATTTTCTTCAGAGAAAGATAATTCTGGTCTGCCATTTTCTTGGTGGTGGGAATTGATTTGCATGGGTCATCCCCCAGTCACCTTGAACCAGCATGCTGGGATGGAGACTGAGGGTGACCCGTGATCATGGAGCTCAGGAAAGCTGACTGACAAATGAACCTCAAGCTCATTAATTTGTTTTAAATCCCACTGCCTAATGTTCTGTAGGCAGTGTAAGTGGGCCAGTGTATTTTCACGTCTTTTGCAGAATTACTTCAAAGTGACAAAGCTTCAGAGAAGCTTTTAGATTCTGTTTTGCTTCTTTTCCATGGACATCACAAATTCTTTTTTTTTTTTTTTTTTTTTTTGGTAGTTGTAGATGGACAGAATGCCTTTATTTTATTTGTTTTTTTATTTTTATGTGGTGCTAAGAATTGAAGCCAGTGCCTCATGCATGCTAGGTGAGCGCTCTGCTACTGAGCTACAGCCACTCCTTTTTTTTCTTTTTTGGTTATCAGGGATTGAACCCAGGGGAGCATAACCATGGAGCCACATCACCAGCTGTTTAGCCTTTTTATATTTTATTTAGAGACAAGGTCACAGTAAGATGGTAGGGCCTTGCTAAATCGCTGAGGCTGGCCTTGAACTCTTGATCCTCCTGCCTGGTATTATAGGTGTGAACCACCACACCTGGCACAAGTTGTTATAGAATGTCTATAGAGAAAGATACCCTGTGGGCATTGAATATGAGTGTTCATTTTGGGCCCCAATTCCTAGTTAGTGTTAGGATTATAGAAGACTTGAATCAAGTAACCTAGTAGATGAGGACAGGTACTCAAATTGTGCCTTTGCCACTTAATAACTATGTGACATTGGGCAAGGTTCTTGGTTTTCTCATTGGTGAAATGAGGATAACATTAGCTCCAACTTAATAGGGTTGTTTTGAATAGTCAGTAAGAATACGTATTACTTAAGTAGTATTCTGTACACAGTAAGTGCATGATAAGGGTAAGTTATTGCTAACAAGACAGAATGGAATAAGACCCAAGTATTTTAGGCTCTGTTTTCCTCTTTGGATTTTCTTATTCTTTCAAAGGGAGATTGGTTTGAGTGTTCACATGGTAGAGTGTAGATTTTTCTTTTATTCCATAGTTTTGTCTAACTCGTTTCTCCAACTGTTTTGAACATGATCTTAGGTACATTAAGAAATATATTTGAACATTTGCACACACTTTGGGTTTGGATGTTTAAAGACTTTTCAAGTATAATTCCTTTTTTTGACTAGGTAATACATGCTTATGGTGTAAAATTCCAAAGGTTAAAATGACATAAAGTGATAAGTAGTTCTTCCTTCTTCTCAGGTTGCCTAGTTTTTCAGTTCCTTCCTTGGAGGCAGTCACTCTTAGTAATTTCTTCTATAACCTTCCAGTGTATTTCATGTATTTATAAACACATTTATATGTATTTATTCTACACAAAAGATCTACATGTTAATCTCTATATATTTCATTTAATAACATTTTGAAGACTTGTTTATTTAGTACATATTGAGCTATCATTCTTATACAGCTGTATAATACTTCATTGGGTAGATAAATTATGATTTGTTTTACTAGTTTCCTATCTATAAGCATTTAGGCTGCTTTGTACCTTTTGTTATAAACAGTGCTGATGAGTAACCTAATGCATGAATTATTTAGTATAACCCTTTGTGATAAACATCAAGAGTAAATTGAGTCTGTTTTTTTTTTTTTAAACTTAACCCAAGAATCTTTATTTATTTATTTATTTGGTGGTGCTAGGGATTGAACCCATGGTCTTGTGCATGGAAGGCAAACACTCTACCAACTGAGCTATATCCCCAGCCCTGTGTCTCTGATTTTTTATATGTTAAATTTAGAATTTGATCCTTGCAAAAATGCAATTCCACTTCAGAGAGAACCTTTTTCTCTTGGAATGTTCCCAGATCCAGAGAAATCTCTCAGTTCCTTACATGTGGTGTGCATGTGTCTGTAACTTGCAAGTAGATTGAATGTATTTTCTTCATACCCTACAAATAGATTTTATGTCTTTACTGACCTCCATCTTCTCTTTTTTGTAGAAGACACGGGCTTATCACAGGCTGAAGGATGACGTCCCAGAAGAAGTAAAATTAAGGCGTTTGGAGGAACTTATCACTGTTTTCCGAGAAGAAGCTTCAAAAGCCAATGGGACCTGTGTGGGTGGTACCCAGCTGGTACTGGTAGAAGGGGTAAGGCCATATGTATTCGTATATATTTTATTTTTATTTTTATGGTACTGGGCATTGAAGCCAGTCCACCGCGCGACCAGCACGCTAGCTTCATACAAGAGGTTCGAAGCATAGAAGTTAACTAGTGAGATCAAAATAAACACACAAAACTCAATTTACCTTTTTCTTTGACCAGGTCTGAGACGGCTCTCCCCTCTGGCTCCTGCCTCTAGCCACCCGGTGGGGCAGTGAGGTTTACACAGACTAGCAGGGGAGAGAGAGAGCATGCCAGGGAGTGGCCTTTTATTGGGGAACAAGAAATTCAGGGGGAAATTCCATCCAATGAAGGTTGAGGGGGACAGCATTCCAAGGTCAGGGTCAGTGATTGGTCTCAGGGTCAGTGGTCAGTCACACCCCCACACGGATGGGCTCTCACACCTAGAGAGGGTGGGGATTAGTTCGACACAGTTTAGCCAGAACGCCTCACACCCAATCAGGGAGGTGCCCAATTGTATGCGAGAATGGCTTCCCACAAGCCAGGGCTTACCACATGCTAGGCAAGCAGTCTGCCACTGAGCTACACTCAGTACCTTTTTATTTTGAGACAGGGTCTTGCTAAGTTTCCCATGCTAACCTTGAACTTGTTGATTTTCTGCCTTAGCCTCCTAGAATTTCAGGCATTTACCACCATGCCTGACATATTATTTTTTAGAACACAGTATATTTCTCCTTTATTTATTTCTTTTTTTATGTTTTTAGTTAAAGTTTTTTTTTGTAGTTTTCAGTATATAAGCCCTGTACATGTTTTATAACATCTACACGTATTTCATTTAAAATTGTTATATATATATATATATTTTTTATACACGAGAGAGTCTGTCAGAGCTGACAAATCAAGGCACATCCCTCCATAATGGAGAGAGGCTCATTTAAAATCTTTTTGGAGCTATTGTAAATGGTATTGTGTTTTCAGTTTTGGTATCTGTTCATTGCTATTGTATAGAAATTGAATTTTTTATGTTTATTTTATAGTCTATTAACCTTCCTGAATTCAGTGGTTCTAGCAGGATTTTTTTCCCCTCTCTTGGTAGATTCTTTGGGATTTTCTTGTTTACAAACATGACATCATGTTTTTTCTTCCTTCTTGATGTACCAGAGTTCCCTCTTTTGTTGTTCCCTTTCTATTTATTGGAGGAACTTATCACTGTTTTCAGAGAAAAAAACATTTAGAGGGCTGGGGATGTGGCTAAAGCGGTAGCGTGCTCGCCTGGCATGCGTGCGCCCTGGGTTCGATCCTCAATACCACATACAAACAAAAATGTTGTGTCTGCCGAAAACTAAAAAATAAATATTAAAAAATTCTCTCTCTCTCTCTCCCCCTCTCTCACTCTCTCTTTAAAAAAAAAAAAAAAAATTAGAGAACCTCCCTTTAGCCAAATTCTCTTGGTTTCCTTCACCTTGGAGGGCCTTCACTTCTGTCTCACTCCTGAAGGGTGTTTTTGCTGGATGCTGGGTTCTGGGTTGGTAGTGCTTTTCTTTTAGCTGTTGAAAACTGTGCTACTTCCTTCTAGCCTCCATTATTTCTGATGGGAAATTGCAGGATTTTCCCCTTGTAAGGGAAGACATTTTTCATTCACTGCCTTTAAGAATTTTGTTTGTTTTGGCGCTAATGATTAAATGATATTCAGTTTTAAGTGTCTGGATTTTGCACTAGGGTTTGTTCAACCAGGCAGTTAACTTGTTTGCAATTCAGTTAGATTATTTTTTATTTGGTGCTGAGGATGGAACCAGTGCCTCACACATGCTAGGCAAGTGCTCTTCCACTGAGCTCCAGCCCAGCCCATGTGGTTTTCTTTTCTTTCTTTCTTTCTTTCTTTCTTTTTTTTTTTTTTGCAGTGCAGGGAATGAAACCCATGCCTTATGCTCTACCACTGAGCTGCACCCCCAGCTCTCAAAGCTGTTTTTAATCGTGTTGGAAGCACTTTTTTGTTTTGGGGATAGTTCAGCATTAGGACTAAGATATAGCCTTAGTTGGGTGTGGTGGTGCACACCTGTAGTTCCAGCTACCCAGGAGGCTGGGGCTGGAGGGTTTGAGTGTAGCCTGGGCAACACAGACCCTGTCTCATAAAACAAGACTTACCCTTTCAGGAGTTGGCTACTGAATGTTCCAAGGAACCAGTGAAGACTATTTGTTGGCAGATCAAGTGATTTTCAGCCCTGTTTCAGCTCTGGGAATGGTTCAGCTGACAGTTTCCAGGTTGCTCTCTTTGGCTAATTTCATGGAGTTTGACTCTGTACTTGAGTTTTCAGCAGAGACTCGTGGGAATTCCATGAATATTTCTAGAGTTTTTTTTTTCTAGAGCTTTTTTTTTTTTTTTTCCTACTTACCTTCCTTCTCTCTACAGTTTGCTACAAATTTTTTTAGCTTTCTCAGGATGTTTGAACCTGATCCCTTTCTTTCTCTATTTTTTTTTCTTTCCATACTGGGAATTGAACCCAGGGCCTTGGACATGTTAGGCAAGCACTCTAACAACTGAGATATCTCCCCAGCTCCCAGGCCTTTTTTTTTTAAATATTTTTTTTAGTTGTAGATGGACACAATATCTTTATCTTCATTTATTTATTTTTATGTGGTGCTGAGGATCGAACCCAGAGGGCCTCATGCATGCAAGGCAGGCGCTCTACCATTGAGCTACAACCCCAGCCCCATCCCAGGCCTTTTTAATATTTTATTTAGAGACAGGGTCTCGTTCAGTTACTTAGGGCCTCGCTAAGTGGCTAAGGCTGGCTTGGAACTAGCAATCCTCCTGCCTCAGCCTCCTGAGCTGCTGGGATTACAGGTATGTATCACTGTGCCTGGCAATTCTGTCACTTAAAATGGGTGGAAGAGAAAGACTTCGGCATTTTCAAGAAGTTAATCCCATCACAGTGGTTCACTTATCCTTTAGCTCATGTTATGTTGGAGACTGTCATTTTGAATTTGCCTGTTCAATAGGGGCAGGTTATCCAGGCCAAACAATCACAGAACACTGTGATTACTGTGAGACTGTGTAACATGAATGTTGATTTGCCAAATGCATCACGTATAAATACCTGGGCTTTAGGCTTGTTAGAAGTTCATTTCTTCAGAAAGCAGTTCTGCCTAGACTCATTGATTGAACGATTCATTAAGATGCAGTTATCAATTGAGTGTGGTGGCAGGCCGGTCCCAGCTACTTCAGAAACTGAGGCAGAAGGATCACAGTTTTTTTTTTTTTTTTCTTAAAATATTTATTTGGGCGCTGGAGTTGTGGCTCAGTGGTAGAGTGCTTTCCTAGCATGTGTGAGGCACTGGGTTCGATTCTCAGCACCACATACAAATAAATGAACAAAATAAAGGTCCATCAACATCTAAAAATTTAAAAAATATATATATATTTTTTGGTTGTAGATGAAACAATATTTTTATTTATTTATTTATTTTATGTGGTGCTAAGCATTGAACCCAGTGCCTCACACATGTGAGGCAAGTGCTCAACCACTGAGCTCCAACCCCAGCCCTGAGGATCACAAGTTTGAGGCCAGCCTGAGCAACTTAGTGAGACTCTGTCTCAAAATAAAAATAAAAAGGTCTGGGGATGTAGCTCAGTGTAGAGTGCCCCTAGGTTCAATCCCAGTATTGCCAAAACAAACAAACAAACATTCTAGTTTCTTCTTTGTGCTGTGTACCATCCTGGGTTAGTACCTTGAATACTGAGCTTTCTTTGGTCTTGAAGACTTGAGACAGAGAAGGTACAGTTTCTGTCCTCCTAGAATTGAAAATTGTCATAGATTCATAGCCTTTTCTGTCTGTAGCCCAGCAAACGCTCTGCCACTGACCTGTGTGGCCGGAATGATGGAAATCTAAAGGTGATCTTTCCTGATGCAGAGATGGAGGATGCTGCTAACCCTGGGCTCAGGGTCAGGGCACAGCCTGGGGACTATGTGCTAGTGAAGGTAAGGTAGTCTTTGGACTTTTGGCTTGAAATGAATATTAGTTTGGATAATTTGGTGGAATAAATTTTTTTCCTAGAGAAATTCTTTAATAAAATAAAAATCTCTTCTCAACCAGTACAATGAAAGGGTACCTTGGATTAAATTTTTGACTACTTATAATTAATGCCTTCTTGTTTTTCTGATCTTTTCTCCTGATGAGCTCTTGGGTATATAGTAGCATACAATTTCCTGCTGCAAGAGAGGCCAGGAAGTGCAGGTGATTTTAAGTGAGTAGAGAGTACCTTCTGCCAGAGGCTGGCATGCCTTTGGGATTCTCAGATATCCAGGCATCCTTGACTCATCCTTGACTCCCACTTCCTGCGTCCCTTCCCTGCACTAGCTGTATGATGGAGGGACTTCCTCCTTCCTCTTTCCTCCTTTCACTTGGGGATATTTCTCCTTTCCTCTCTCCTTCCTCTTACTCTTCTCTCACTGCTGCAGGTCTACTAGTTTCTTTTTGGTTCTCACATCTGCTTTACCCCATAGCCAGAATTTGGCAGGATGAGCTGGGCAGGAACAAAGATGCTTTTCTAACACTGAGGGAGGAAAGGAGTGAGGTGGTTCTGTTTCTGCTGGTACTGCTCAGTGTCTTGTCTCTTCCCTACACCATAGTGCCTCAGCTTCTGTTCTGCTTTGTGTCCTTGCTCTTGTTATCTGTCTTGACTGATGGGGGAGATGCAGCCCATGGCTTGCATCTGAGGGAGGCGCGTTTCCCTGGCATGCAACTTCTGTGGTTTGGCCTAGAAATTTTACTGCTATTCAAAACTTTTCTGTTTCTATGGGAACTCTGTCCCCCCTAGTTCTGTCCATTTGACAAAAACTGAGAACAGGATCAGCATGCTGTTTGGGGATTTTTTTCCTGTCTTTTGTCTTTGCCCTGACTGGGGATTATCTTTCTTAAATGTTACCTAGGAATTTCTTTTTTTTTTTTTTTTAATTTTAAAAATTTTTTTTTTTTTATTGTTGGTTGTTCAAAACATTACATAGTTCTTGATATATCATATTTCACACTTTGATTCAAGTGGGTTATGAACTCCCAAACCTAGGAATTTCTTAAGGGCAGTGATTCCCACTAGTTAGCAATGCGATTGATATGGAAGTATCCCTCACAGGCTTCTCCTTTTTTTTTTCCTTTTAAAATTTCTGACAATTGCTAGGAGTGGTGGCACATGCCTGTAATCCCAGTGACTCTAGAGGCTGATACTGGAGATTGCAAATTCAAAGCCAGCCTCAGCAATTTATCGAGGCCCTAAGCAACTTAGTGAGACCCTGTCTCAAATTTAAAAAATTAAAAAGGGCTAGATATGGCTCAGTGGTTAACTATCTCTGGGTGGTTAACTATATCTTCTATATCCCTGATATAGAAAAAATTTTTTTCTTGTCTAATTTTCTTGTATTTTTGAGGGTTTGTTTCTTTGACTTTTAGTTGCTTAGGGCCCCACATGTGCTAGGCGAGTGCTCCACCGCTGAACTACAACCCCAGCCCCAAACCACATTTTTTTCTGTTGTAATTATGGATCACTTGACAAAAAGGGATTAGGTTGGTGGGCTGGTTGTAGCATTAGTATTTTTTTCAAAATGGAAGAGTTTAATTTGGCAAGAACGTGAAATTGAACTCAACTTTTTCTTTTCTTTCTTTTTTTTTAAGTACTGGGGATTGAACCTAGGGCCTCGCACATGCTATGTAAGAAGAGCTCTATCACTGAGCTGTACCTCTAGCCCTAAATATTTTGTTCCAAGTGACATAAATCCCACAAGTATGATTTAGAGGGATGATTGAAATGAAGAAGGAGCTGTAGAACAGGGTTGGTTCTTTGTTCCTCTTCTCTGCTGTTGGCATGTTCTGACCACTCTGGGCTTCCTAGAATGCTCTCATGAA
The DNA here is from genome assembly GCF_048772815.1 of Callospermophilus lateralis. Classification (NCBI taxonomy): domain Eukaryota; kingdom Metazoa; phylum Chordata; class Mammalia; order Rodentia; family Sciuridae; genus Callospermophilus; species Callospermophilus lateralis. The sequence continues at coordinate 174,992,930 of NC_135307.1, read as the reverse complement.
TTTCATGCATTTGCCTGCTCTCAGCCTTGGTGGAACTGGTTATGTGTTTACTTTGCATCTGCATCTAATGCAACACTGATGGGGAAGAAACACACAGTTTGATGGTAGATTAGGGTACATGGTGGCCACAGAGAGCTTCAAATACAGTGGCTTAACTAAGGTAGGAATTCTCTTCCTCCTGAGAATCTGGATATGGAGTGTCGAGGACTGGTGATTGTGATGGCTGTATGGGCAGGGCTCCAGGGTCCAGGGCCCTGACTTTTTTTGTTTGTTCTGCCTATGCCTTCACTCCCAAGGTCCCCTCATTCAGAAGGCTCTAGCTACCCTGTTCATATTCAGCAGTAACTGGGAAGGAGGAGAAGGGCATGCTCTCCTCCTTTCAGGATGCTTTGTAGAAGTTCCCTATATCACTTCTGCCATAGTAACATATCACACCCGGCCGCAAAAAAAAACTGAGAAGTTGGATCTTCATTCTGAATGACCATGTGCCCAGCAAAGGATTGAGAATTCAGGAAGAGAAGAGATGTTGGGGTGTAGGTAGTAGTCTTTGGTGCATGAATTGACTGCACTTTTTCAAATTCATGACCATAAAAATCAAAAGAACCTCAGCATGGCCCTGAAATCCTGATCCCACTATGTTTTCCTTGTAAATTGATTTCCCCACTCTCTTTCTTAAAACTTCACTTTCCTGTGCAATCCTTTGTGTTTTGCTGATGTCTTTGCTTCATATTTTAGAGTAAATATGTACAATTAGACAAAACATCATTGTCTGTTTTCTGCAGCCTGTCACTGTCTACCTTCCTGGGACCGTAGGTGGTATCTGCATCCTCTGCTGTCCGTGCTGCCCCTTGGGCCTTACGTCCAGCCCTTCCCATTCTCAAGAGATTGGCATTTATCTCCTCCATCTCTTGCATCTTAATGTGGCTAAAATGTAATTACTCTCTCCCACTTTTCAAGCCCACTCAGCCGTCAAACCCCCAGCAGGCGCTCTCCTACATTCCCCTTTACAGTCAGTCCTCACCTCCGGAGTGCGCCTGGGACCCGGCCACTTCATCCTCTCTCCAAGCAGCTTCCCTGGTCTTTTGCTTCCATATTTTAAAAATGAATCATACTGAAATACACCACAAGTGTAGACAGTTGCCCACATTATAAGTGAAATTATATGATGAATTATAGTGACACTACCCATGTAAGTGTCACCCAGATTAAAAAGAAGTATTTTCAGAAACCCAGAATACTCTTTCATGTTCCTCCCAGTCACTCCCCTTCTGTACATTTTAAAATTAACTGCTTTCCTGATTTCCATACCATAGTTTAGTTTTGGCTGGGTTTGATTGTCATCAAAACAAATCACACAGTATATAGTTTTGGTGTCTCCCTTCTGTCCCTCAAATTGTGTTCTGTGAATCAACCGTGATTATATTTTTTCATCATCACAATTTATATGGGTATAGTACCATTGGTGGCCGTTTGGTTGTTTCCAGTATGGAGCAATTTCACATTGAATATGCTCTGAATATTCCTGTACATGTGTTTTGGTGCACATGTATATTTGCTTCTGTTGGATATCTGAGTTGGTATTGCTGGGTCATAGGGTATGTATGATAGAAATAGCCAAAGTGATTGTGTCATTTTATACTCCTGCCAGCAGTGCTTGAGAATTCTAGAAGCTTCTTCCCTGCTTCCATTCTTGCCCTTCTCTAGCCTGTTTACCCCACAGCAGTCAGTGTTATCCATCTAAGTCAGATCACTCTCCTCAGTGTTAGCCTCCAGTGGCTCCTCATTGTAGCCAGCGTGACATGCAGGGTGGCCAAGGCCTTTTGGGAAGGAGCCCAGCTACCTTCCAATTTCATATCTGCTTTTTATTCTGTCCTTCAGCCTTGTGGTCTCCTTTGTTGGCCCTCAGCCTGGTTTTGTACTCAGGGACTTTGCACATGCTGTCCATGCTTGGGCTTGGATCTTTTAATTTTCCAGTTCTCTCTCAGATGTCACCTTCTCAGGCTGGGACTGGGGCTCAGTGGTAGAACGTTTGCCTAGCATGTGTGAGGTGCTGGGTTCCGTCCTTATCACTGCATAAAAATGAATAAATAAAGATATTGTGTCCAACTACAACTAAAAATAAAAATAAAAATAAAAAGTCACCTTCTCAGGCTTTCCCTGGACATTGTCTTTTTGAAGCAGCTTTCCCTTGCCTTACTTTCTTTCCTACTTAACCTGTTATATCTTTGAAGCACTTTCCAATATTGAAATCGTCTTTGTTTACATACTTACTATCTATTTTATCCTGAAAGCTCCGTTGAGGGCAGGGAAATACCGTTTTACTACTTCTGTGTCTGCAACATCTAGGGAAATTCCTAGTACAGAATAAGTACTCCATGAATACTTACTAATGTACCAACTTGTTCTGGTCAGAAATGCAACCGTTGGTAATGTTGGGGTTACAGCCTTTCAGCTCTCAGAGGAAAAAGAGAAACTTTCTTACCAAATTTGTCAATAAATATCCTATGGAAGGATTTAACTAGCTCAGACAGGAGCGCATCTCACCCTGTGACTAGAAGGGCAGTCCTCATGGGCAGCTCCCGTGACCCTCATGGTTGGAGCTGGGGAGGAGCTGTCTCCCAAAAGACAGGGAGGACGTGACCATGGGGGATGGGCCTTGTTTGAGATCCTGTGCTGCCATTCCATCAGCGAGCGCTTCCTCCCAGGTTTCAGGCACGCAGGAACCGTGCAGTCTCTGCCATCCTGTCGCTGCCATCAGATTCCTTTTGGTGGCCTCTGGAGGAGGAGAGGATTAAGTGCCTGTGGTGCAGTCCTGGTTATCTTGCCATCTTCCCACTGGTTTTCTTTCAGATCACCTCTGCCAGCTCTCAGACACTTAAAGGACATGTCCTCTGTAGGACCACTCTGAAGGACTCCTTGGCACATTGCTGACCTGAGGGGATGGGCTCAGCATTGAGTTGGGCCATCCTTCTCTACAGGAAGGGCAACATGACTGGTCACTAATGAAAGTGGCAATGAAGCTTCAGAGACGGGAGCGAGTGGTGAAGTGACTGTGTCTAATGGAAGCCTGCAACTCCTTGTGCTGCATGAATACCTTGATAGTCATTAAATTTACCTGAAACGAATGGACATACTTTTACTTCATATTTGCCTCAGTTATTGTCTCTGGGTTTTTCCCTGAAGTCTCTGTATTAGTGTTTCTCAGCCCAGTTTCTGCTGAGAAACTGACACTGACAAACTCTGTTTCTTTCCCTGGGAGGACCCTAGGATGGAGAGCCAAAGTGGGGGATGGTGGGGAGAACCATTTGCTTAGGGGGAAAAAAAAAAACCTCCCCAGAACCTTCTGAAAATTTTATTTGATGCCGTTGACTCAGCTGCTCATCCCCTCATTTTATGTATTTTGCCTGAGAATTTCCCTCACGGACTCTTTAACCTGTCAGTTCATTCTTTCAGGTCTGAGAACACTTGGAGTTTTGGAAACAGGCTCTGAGCAGTGGTTCTCAGTCATTCAACTCCTGTGCTACTTTGTTCATCGTGAGAAAACCCAAGGTATCATGGAATGTGTGCAGTCAGAAAGATCTCCAGCTCAAGTCGCTACGTCATTGTTTAAGAGTCTGAACCTAGGTTTTCTCACATGTGACCTGAGGGTAATAGTACAATTCTTATCTTAGGAATTGAGATAAGGTTGGTTTGGGGGTACAGTCCAGGGGTTGAGCATTTTCTAGCACATTTGAGGTCCTGGGTTTGATCCCCATTGCCAAAAGGGGAAAAAATTCCTACAGAATAATGTAAGCTCTTACCAAATGGAAGTGATCTTGAAGACTTTGCTTCTGAAGCACACTGCATATTAGGGTGTGCCAAGGTACCACGTGAGTCTGGCCATGATCTCCTTTAGACCCTCTCTGTTGACTTGCGTGACGGCCCTGGGGAACCTCTTCTTCAGGGCTGGTTCCTACTGAGAAAGGTTGGTTTCTGCTATCAGGTTCCGTGTGCTGCCAAAAACATTTGTTATGGCTCTTTACTCAGTTCTTCATTTAAAAGGCATTTAAAACAAGTTTTAACATTTTACTCATTTAAAATTTTAAAACATACATATGGGATCTGGGTGTGATGACGTGCCTGTCGTCCCAGCTGGAGAGGCTGAAGTGGGAGATGAGTCCATTGTTTCCAGATCAGCGCCAACAAGATAGCAAGGACTCGATGGGAACGAAAGCAAAAGCATACATGTGATGGATAATCCAAACCATAAATACTATTTAAAACTAGGTTTTTAAATTTCCAAATATTTTGGGGTTTTCTTGAGATCTGTATGTTAATGATTTCTAATTTAAATCTACCATGATAAAAGAACAAACTTTCTATGACTTTAATCATTTGCATTTATTGGAACTTGTTTAGTGGCTCAGAATATGATATCTTGGTATTTAGTGTACATTTGAGTTGAGAATATATGTTGCTGGTAAAGAGTTCTATAAACTGCAGGGCACCATGGCGCACACCTGAAATTCTAGTGGTTCGGGAGGCTGAGGTAGGAGGATGGTGAGTTCAAAGCCAGCCTCAACAATGCTTAAATCTCAGTGAGCCCCTGTCTCTAAATAAAATACAAAATAGGGCTGGGGATGTGGCTCAGCCCCTGAATTCAATCCTTGGTATGAAAAGAAAAAAAAAAACTTCTATGAACTGAAATCAAATTCCATGCATGTTTGATTTTGTTGGGATAACCCAATGTAATGTATGGTTATAATGCTTTAATAAAAAAAAAGTTCTGTAACTGCCAGTCAGTTTAGGTTGTTCAAGTTTAATATCCTTTCTTATGTGCCAAATTGTTCTTTGAGAGAGGGCTATTGAAATTTTCTGAAAATAATTGTACAAATTGTCTAATTTTTCCTTGTGGTTGCTGTCACATTTTGCTTCGTATCCTTTGAAATTCTGTTACTAGGTAAATAGACATTTAGGATTTCTATCTTCCTTTGATTAATTGACACCTTTATCATTATGATATCACCTTCTTTTTCCCTGGTAATATTTTTTACTTTGAAATCTATATTGTCTATATGCTTAGCTGTCTCCTCTCGCTCTCTCCCTCACCCCCTTCCTTTCTCTCATTTTTGTTTTTTTGGTGCTGGAGATTGGATCCAGGGCCTCATGCACGGTAGGCAAGTGCTGTCCCCAATCTACATCCCCAACCTCTTTTCTCTCTTTTTATTTAATTTAATTAATTAATTAGGTACTGGGGATTGAACCCAGGGGTGCATAGCCACTGAGCCACACCCCCAGCCCTATTCTGTATTTTATCTAGAGACAGAGTCTCACTGAGTTGCTTAGTGCCTGACTTTTGTTTAGGCTGGCTTTGAACTCGAAGTCCTCCTGCCTCATCCTTGAGAGCTGCTGTGATTATAGGCATGTGTTACCATGCCCAGCTTCCAGCCCCCAGCCCCTTTTTAGATTTTTTATTTTGAGGCAGGTCTCTCTAGTTGCTTATGGCCTTACTAAATTGCTGAGGCTGACTTTGAATTTGCAATCCTCCTGCCTCAGCCTCCTAAGTCACTGGGATTACAGGTATGCACCACCACACCTGGCTTCTTTCTTTTTATTGAGAAATAATTCACATAGCATTAATTTCACTATTTTGAAGTGTTTAAATCAGTATTTCTTTTTTAGTATGTTCACAAGGGGTTGTGACCATCATTACTGTTTCATTCCAGAACATTTTCCTCACTCCAAAAAGAAATCCTATATCTGTTAGCAGCCATTCCTTCTTTCTTTCTTTCTTCCTTTTTTAATTTTTTTGGTGTTGGGGATCGGACCCAGGGCCTTGTGCATGCAAGCCAAGCACTCTACCAACTGAGCTATATCCCCAGCTTCTAATTCCTCATTCTCCTTCCCCACATCCCCTGGCAAACATATATATATATACATACATGTGTGTGTCTGTGGATTGCCTGTTTTGAACATTCCATATAATTGAATCATACAAAATGTGGCCTCTGGCTTTGTCTTTTTTCACTTAGCCTGTTTTCAAGGTTCATTCCTGTTGTATTTATCAGTACTTTTTTTTTTGGACACAATACCTTTACTTTTTATTTATTTATTTTATGTGGTGCTGAGGATCGAACCCAGTGCCTCACATGTGCGAGGCAAGTGCTCTGCCACTGAGCCCCAGCCCCAGCCCAGTACTTTTTATGTCTTAACTGATATTCCATTGCATGCATATACCACATTTGCTTTTCCATTCATCCACAAATGAACACTGAGTTGTTTGTTCCTTTTGGCTATTGTGAATGGTGCTGCTGTGAACAGTGTGGACAGGGTATGAGTGCCTGTTTTCAGTTCTTTGAGATCTATACCTAGGAATGGAATTACTAAGCTGTATGTTAATTCTGTATTTAACTTTTTGAGGAATAGTTTACCTATTTTCTGTAGTTGCTGAATCATTTTTACACTGCAACTAGCAGTGTATAAATGTTTTGATTTTTCCATATCCTTACCAATGAATAAAAGATTTTTAAGTAGGCAAACATTTTTATAATGGATCAGAGGTGGCAAGAGTAGAAGGAGGGCGTGACTTGGACTAGGTTAGTGAGGGAGAGAAACATAGATGAGACATACTCTTGAGACAGCATCAACAGGACTTAGTGTATTGGTGAGGGAGGAATCAAGAATGATTTCTGGGGGTCTGACTAGAACACCTGGGTGGATTATACTATTTGCCATGGTGGGATTCACTGTAGAGGTCTGACCCAGTGGGATATCAGGACCTTAGATCTTTTGACAAATGCAGATATGAGTGTAATTTGGCCTTTTATAGGGTGCTGTCCCTTGCTGTGAGGCAAGGCCAGTCTCTGGCCCCACTTCCCTTATGTGGTCTTTGTGGTCACAATTTGAGCTCTTTCTGCTCCAAAGCAGACATGTTATGCAGACACTGGGCACAGAGCAGAGGGTCTCTGTCTGGTACAGAGATAGTGGTTATGTTCCTAGCATCCCTTTTTCTGGGTTCTCTGCATTTATCAGCTGCATTTGTTGGCTTGTTTCTACTCAAGGCCACTTGGCCAGCTGTAGTCACTGACCCGGGACTTAGAGACCTTGCTGCCTGGTTCTTGATGTTCCAGACTCTTACCTGCCCTGTTCATCCCACTTTGCATTTGGACTGTGCCCGTTGGTGTTTGCATGGAGCAGTTGAACTCTCGCCCCTGTGTATTGTGCCAGCATGTAAAACAAAGCTCTTAGTGTTGTGGAGTGTTTCAGTCAGATTTCCGTCACTATAACAAACACCTGAGATAATCAATTTGTAAAGAGAAAAGGTTTATTTTGCCCTACAGTTTTAGAGATTCCAGTCTATGATTGGCTCTGTTGCTTCTGGGCCAGTAGCAAGGCAGCACATCTTGGCGGGAAGCGTGTGGGAGAACAGAACTGCTCATCTGGTGGCCAGTTATCAAAAACAGAGACCAGGGTCCCACTATCCTCTTCAAGGGAATAATGGCCTAGGACATCCCCTAGACCCTCCCTCTCAAAGTTTCCTCCACCTCCCAGTAGTGCCAAGCTAGGGCCAGCCATCAACACACTGGCCTTTGGGGGACATTCCAGATCCAACTACAGGGAGAAAGGGGGCAAAAACTCAGGAAGAAAGTCTTACCCATTGTCATGATTGCCCCTGTCCACTTGATAACTGGGTTTTCTTGCCCTGTCATTCATATTAATTTTTCTTTCTTTTTTTTTTTTTTAAAGAGAGAGTGGGAGAGAGAGAGTGGGGGAGGGAGAAAGAGAGAATTTTTTAATATTTATTTTTTAGTTCTTGGCGGACACAACATCCTTGTTTGTATGTGGTGCTGAGGATCGAACCCGGAACGCACGCATGCCAGGCGAGCGCACCACTGCTTGAGCCACATCCCCAGCCCAATTTTTCTTTGACTAGTCATAAACACAGAGATTCCTGACTACAGGAAGTGACAACAAATGAGTCATTTTTTTTTTTTTAGAAAGAGTGAGAGAGAGAGGGGGAGAGAGAGAGAATTTTTAAATATTTATTTTTTAGTACTTGGTGGACACAGCATCTTTGTTTGTATGTGGTGCTGAGGATCGAACCCGGGCCGCATGCATGCCAGGCGAGCGCGCTACCGCTTGAGCCACATCCCCAGCCCCCAAATGAGTCATTTTTTTGCATGAAAACAGATGTTTATTAAAGAGCTGATTATAACAATGCTAAAAAATCCTTGAATTTTTGCCTGTCTTGCATATGTTAAGGTAGTTGGTATAATTCCATAGGGTACTGGGCATTTTAAGACTAACTCTACTGGATTCCTCAATCACAGGGACACCCTTGGCTTGATAACTTCTTTTACAGAATGTTTTTGCTTTATTCAGGAGCATGGCCTGTTTCGGGCTTGCCGGATTCAGCTTGCTGCCTGAAGATCATTCTGTGAAGAGATTAAAAGACAACCAGTTATGCATGGGGCTGGGACGTAGCTCAGTGGTAGAACACTTGCCTAGCCTGCAGAGGTCCTGGTTCAGTCCCCAGTACTGCAAACAGAACAAGACAGCCAGTTATGCAGAAACTTAGATGCATAGGCTGACTGCAGGCACAGTCTCAGCTAGCTGGTGTGCTCCTGTCTCTGGCCCAGCGCTTGCTCCAGGAAAGGGGAGGTGAAACAAGTCTGACCCATGTGAGCCCCAGAAGGTGGAAAAGAAACAGAGGTAGAAGCTCCTGGTAAGTGAGAGCTTCCATGTAGACCCAAAACAGAGCCCATCTGGAAAGAGGGGAGTCAAGAGACTGGTTCCATGTCATTGTTTAGACTCTGAATCAAGCTACTTGTGAAGCAAGCACCCCTGGCTGTTTAAAACCTATAATTTTTAAATTGTTGCATTTTGGGGCTGGGCTTTCTATCACCTATAGCTGTGACCCTTGACTTAAGGCTGACTTGAGGAGATAAGTAGTATTTCCAAGGCTGCTCAGCCATGGAGTGTAAGAGCTGGAGATTGAGAACTAATACCCAGGCAAGTGCTGATTTTACCATACTATACACTCTGAAGTTTATTTGGACACAGATACAGGGAAATTCAAAGGTTAAGTAAAACCAGGAAGGTGCAACTTGTCAGATTTGTGCCAAAGTGAAAGATACAGATGTTCTACTGGTCAGATTTCATACTCATTAAGCAGATCTATCAACAATGGAATTTATAGCTGGGTGGGTTGATGCATGTCTGTAATCCCAGATACTTGGGAGACTGAGGCAGGAGGATTGTCAGTTTGAGGCCAGCCTGAGAAACACAGCAAGATCTCATCTCAAACAAAACAACAAAAACCTTTACCAAGCTGAGTATGTCACCAAAAGGGGTAAGGGGAGGAACTTCTAAAGTTGATTTCTTTTCTTTCTTTCTTTTTTTATTTTTCGGTACCAGGGATTGACCAAGTGCTTAACTACTGAATTTGTATCTTATTTAGAGGTAGGACCTTGCTGAATTGCTTAGGGCCTCGCTAAGTTGCCGAGGCTAATTTTGAACTTGCAATCCTGCCTCAGCTTCCTGAGTTGCTGGGATTGCAAGGGTGCACCATTGCCCAGCAAGGTTAGGAGATCGTAAACCTCTTAACTCTCATGTACCATCTGCGGTTCCATCTTCATGGTGTAATTTTACTTTGAAAGTATTGAATAAAAATCTCATTCTTTTCAGGAAGAAGATCTCCTTCATTCCCCCCCCCCCCTCTGGGTTCAGGGTTAGATAGGAAGAAGGGGAATTGGTGTCAGAACGGAGGGGATGACAGGCTCAGCAGGTGATAGGCTGAGTCATACATAGTGGGGACTTTTCCAAAGGAATCATTGTGATCTATTCAGTAAATGTGGGAGCACTTTTGGAACAGTAGGACGGATTATCTCATCATTTATGGTCATAGCTTAGGAAGTGTAAGGTGACCAAAAGGACAACAGACAGCATTTCTACCAGGAGGGAGTGGGGACATTGGATGGAACTGATAGGGAAGCTAAGAACAGACTGATGCCAGGTCCCACTGGTTCCCTTTATTCCTGAGAAAACCCCCAGCCCAGAGTGGCCTCTGGTGCAAAAGGGAAGTGTTTGTGGAATGCTCGCCCAGCATGCGGAAGGCCTTGGATTCGGTCCCCAGCACTGCAAAATGCAAGAAAGGAAAAAATTTATATTTCTTACCGATTTAATCACGATAACCTTGGCATCAGTTAAGGGCTGTGAGGTTACTCCTACTGGGACATTCCATTGTTTAGACCATTCTGAAATAAACAAGCATCATCTTATGAGTTGAAAGAAACAAATATCTGCCTGGCTTTTTTTAGCCACAGTATGTGGCTTGAGGAGAAATCACTGCCCTGCTAGATTAGCAGAACAACCCGAGTAAAGACCTAGGTCTCTCCTTGTCTGTTGGGTTTGGGATTGAGAGTGGGGTAGCAAGGAAGAGAGACTCCAGAACCATGTAGAGTCCAAATATTGATGCCCAGGGGTACACTGGCATGGCTGACCTCACTGTTAAGACACCATGAGAATCAGCCCATGCAGTTTTGGTGGTTTAAGTGCACTATTTTGAATTCCTTTAGAATTGACCAAAAATATGTGCAGATGCATGTCGCAGCATCAGTGTTGATCATAAGGGCTATAATCGCAGCCTCCTGAATGTCTGCATGACCTAGTGACCTAGTCCATGTTTCTACTAAGTAGTAAGAGGGTATTGGTCCCAAGTATACTTTGTGGGCTACATTTCATTAAGTACTGTGGAGAAGGCATTTTGGTTTGGTTTTCATTTTTACTGTATAAAATGCTGTTTCCCCTGTTTTAAAAAAATATGCTGCCAAGGTGGCAATGGAATGGCCTTGTGCTCTGTGGGCACCACCCTGCAGGGGTGACCCACACCCAGGGACCTCTTCTGCAACACTGACTCTTCCAGGTTCCACATACCAATAGCAGCAGACAGGAGCTTCTTCAGAACCCCAGACAGCAGATCTTGCACCTCGTCACTCTGCAAGAGATGGAAAGAGCGTTGTCATCAGTGCCTTCTAGTGGTCCCCCAGTTGGGTGTCGCAGCCAGGGAAAGCAGGCTTACGGCTCTGTGTCTGTTACTGGATAAGGCTGGGTGGGGAGCTGGGTTTCAATCCATCCCTCAGGCCTCTACATCTCTGAGAGTTTTTGAGGCCCTTTGGTAGGTTCACTGCCCTTGGTGTCTCCTATGTGCCAGACACTGCGGTAGGCACAGTGGTCAGCCCTGACCCTTCAGGTCAAACACTGAGTGGGAAGACCCTATTGACAAGTGCTTGCTCCCTCCTTTGCAAAGAGGTCAGGCCCTCCCGGATTTGGTCCTCCCTTCTGGTGCTCTCCTCCCTCCCCGCCACCCACCCCCCGCCTGGTCCCCCCTGTAGCCCCGAAGTTCAGGCCACTTATATTTTGCACATGTGGTTCCCTCTCCCTGGTCCACCTCTCCCTAGTGTGTGCCATCACGTCCTGCTCCTTTATGACTGATTCAGGGACCACCTGTGTGGTCATCTCATTCTCTGCCTCCCAGTTGAGCCCTGTCCACTCTGTCTTCTTCATGCTCAGTTGACAGCTATTTGCATAAATGTCTGTGTTGCCTGTCAGGTGAACAGTCTTTCTGAATTGCTCCCCCTGGACACAGAGCCTGCCATATCCTGTAAATGCCTGGCAAAATTGAGATGAAGGGAACCATAAGCTTGTGATGATTCCAGAGTCACCACTCTGCTGACCCCCCATTATCTCAGGGCTAACAAGGGGGACTCAGTTCCTCAACCCATAATCGTACTCTTCATCTCTAGTTGACCATTATGGGCCTCCATCCAACATGTGGCTAACTGTGGCCTACTTATTGTGTGCTTGTATGAACTCATTTGGCCCCCACACTGGAATGTCGGTTCCTGAGTTAGTTCCTTGTCGTGGCTTCATGCTGTCCTTGGGGCCAAGCAAATAGCAGATGCTCTCTAAGCATTTCTTGAATTGAGAAATAAACATGCTCAGAATAAATGTCTGAAACGGGTGGTTGATGAGCCTTTGGTCAGTTCCGTCTCTGTTACGGGAGCCTGGCCCCAGCCCCAGCCCCTGCCTTACTCTGCTCTCCTCTCCTCCCCTGGCTCTTCTTGGTGATCTGTGTGCTTGCCCCGGAACATGCTCACTCCATGGAACCTGGGTGGGAGCCACTGACAGGGAACCGAGGCCATGGCAAACTGTGCTTATGAGATGCTTTAGTGAGCTGAGTCAGCTTAGCTTCTAGATCATCTTTCCATGCTTCTAGTGGGTCCCAGGCTTGTTGGCACATTGGAACACTCAGGACACTTCAGGAACACAGACTCCAGGCCCTTCTCGGGTACTGACTGAATGTGGCACGACACAGTGGGCTTGGGCAGCCATGTTCTAGGAACTCCCAGAAAGCCGTGATTAGGAGCCTGTGTTCATGACACAGTGTGTCTGTTATCTAGTGTTCATGACTTCCTCCTTTCCCAGAGTCCCCGTGTCACTCAATGTCTGGAATTAAACTAATTCTCATATACCATAAATAAATATATTTAAAACCACATCAACTCACAGCCTCAGGGGGGTTCACACTGTTGTCGGATCTGTGAGGAAACAAAATACAGAGAAATATTAGGTTTATATAAAAACTACAACTCAGTGGCAGAGCACTTGCCTCACATGCATGAGGCACTGTGTTTGATCCTCAGCACCACATAAAAATAAATAAAGGCATTCTGTCTCTTTACAACTACAATTTTTTTTTTTTTTAAATTACAACTCAATTTCAGAATTTAAATATTGTCTTAGTTGTTTCTTCTTTTTCTTTTTTTCTATACTGGGGATTGAACCCAGGGAGCTCTATTATTGAGATACATCACAAATCTTTTTCTTTTTATTTTTATTTATTTATTTATTTTTTAGTTATCAGCGTACACAACATCTTTGTATGTGGTGCTGAGGATCGAACCCGGGCCGCACGCATGCCAGGCGAGCGCGCTACCGCTTGAGCCACATCCCCAGCCCTATTTTTATTATTTTTAAAAATTTGAAGCCAGGCACAGTGATGGACACCTATAATTGCAACATCTCAGGAGACTGAGGAAGGAGGATTGTGAGTTCAAAGCCAGCCTCAGCAAAAGTGAGGTGCTAAGCAACTCAATGAGACCCTGTCTCTAAATAAAATATGAAATAGGGCTGGGGATATGGCTCAGTGGAGTACACTTGCCTAGCATGTGTGAGGCACTGGGTTAGATTCTCAGCACCACATATAAATAAATAAAATGTCTATCAAGAACTAAAATTATATATATAAAATGAATGAAAAATAGGGCTAGACATGTGGCTCAGTGGTCAAGTGCCCCTCCCAAATTAATGAATGAATAAATAAATAAAACAAAAAATAAAAATTTTGAGACAGGGTCTTGTTGCTGAGACTGGCCTCAAACTTGTAATCCTCCTGCTTCAGCCTCCCAGGTTGCTAAAATTACAGAGGTGTGCCACCATACCTATCTCTCAGTTGCTTTTTGTTTGCAGTGCTGGGGATGGAACGAACCCTGGGCCTTGTGCGTGCTAGGAAAGTGGTCTACCACGGAGCCACATCCCCAGCCCTCTCAGTTGCTTCTTAATGAAAGTTTTAAATTAGAAACTACTAATTAGAAAGGGACAATTTAAGATAAGTAAGAGCATGAGTTTAAAACTCCATCTGACTTCCTTGCAATTGTCCAAGTATTTCCCAAGAGCCTGTGAATCATACTGGGTTTCATATTTTCTCTTAAATTTGCAGGAGGAGGATGTAGTCATTGGTAGTACCTTACAAGTTTGATGTTGACTGTCATTTTGTCTTTTGAAATCTTGCACTCATGTGAGATGATGAGGGTCTGAAATAACACAAGACGAGTGTCAGAGTAGCACCCTGACCTGGCTACTCAAAAACATGTCACGTTATGAGATGACCAGCAGTCCCAGGCCGGATGCAGAGTGGCACCTGCCCAACCTCCTCTCCCCAGGTTAGACTGGTGTCCCTGCTGTCCACTGGAGAGTCTGTCTGTCTGGCTGTCTGTCTCTTCATCCTAGAGTTAACAGGCACTCTGCACCTTGGGCTTAGGTAGCAGCTTAGCCCTGGAACATGACCGCTCACAGTCCTTCCTCATGATCAGGTTCTGATCCGTTTCTTGGCACTCACCGTTTTCCCGGTGGCATAGCTCTCCTCGTCTTTCCTGATGTCAGTCCAGTAGGAGGCCTGGATGGTGCTGTCTGGCTGGAAGGTGTAGGTGATTTTGGTGATGCTCGCCTCCAGGTTGTCTGCCTGTGGTCAGGAGCGCATGGGTTAGCGTGGGGAGGAAGGAGGGACGGCAGACGCTATCTCATGGCCATGTGTGCAGCGCTCACATCATTCATTCCAGCATTTATCAGTCCTCTAGTGTGTGTCACCGGCCACGTATCTGAGGCTGGAGCAGCTGAAGCAACCATGACTGACAAAGTCCCCTTCTAGATGGTTCCCCGCATCTCATTTGCTTCTTTGGAAGATGAAGGGCATATTACAAACTTTTGCCTTCCTCATTATGCCTTGTCAAACTTGAAGACTGTTTCTCTCTATGCCCTTGTGGCACGACAGTTCTCAGATAATCATTTGGGGACATGTGTATTGCTTCAAATCCAGCTTCGCACATGGAGAACCATCACTAACTCTTGATGTTGCTTCCTTTTGCCACTTTAAGGGCTAAGAGCAAAGGAATGCCTCACGGGTACATAAACTACCATCGCGCCTTCTGGCTTGGTAACGTCATTCTCTCCCTTAGGTCTTGTGAAATGGGAATAAGAATACCTCCACCTGGCTGTGTGCCTGGCACACACATGGCACATGGAGATTGATTGTTCTCCTGCTGTCTGCTTTCTATTGATGTAAATAGGGACCTGCTTATTTGATCACTGAGGGACGGTGGAATCCCAGGGCATCAGTTGTGCTTATCCCTGGAGGAATATTCTGAACCCATTTGCATCCCCACCTTCTCACTCTCAAGAGTTGACAGACTCCACCGATGCACAGAATGGAACTGTGACAGGGGCCACATGTGGATGACGCTTACCTTGACAGAGCTTATCTTGGCTGCGTAAGTAATGATTGTCTTGAGCAACGTGTGAGACAGAGTTATGGAAATGTTGGCATTTTTAGGATCAGGAGGGAGGATACTTCCAGCGACAGGGACTGTATTTTTGCCAAAGATAGCTTCAGCCTAGAGAGAGAAACAGAAAAATCTCCATCAGGCAGAGACTGACTCGGATGTTAAGGCCTTTGCAGGCTGGCTGTGAAGTGAAGGAGGAGGTGGCCCGGCCAGTGTTGTGGGAGTGTGGGTTTGTGGTGACTGCAGAGGGGGAGCCCAGGGGAAGGAAGCCCTGAGGCAGTGTGGCCTGGCGCAGCCCCATCTCTGATTTTTCCAAGAGAAGCCACAGATCCTTATTTTCCAGGGCCATTCCCCCATTTACACATGGCGTCCAGTAAGACGTGTCCAGTGGTCAACATGTCCTCCCAGCCCAGAAGGTCCTGATCTTTCCTTCCTGCCTGCCTTTCAAAGCCCATCTTGTCAAGAAATCATTCCACGGATGTTCTGGCCTACATGTTAACTAACTCCTTTTTTGATATCCATTTTCCTCTCTGCTTATAAAATGTAAACTCCACATGGCAGGAAAGGTGGAAAACTTAGAGAAGTGGGAAGGAAGATTTCTTCAAATGTCACTGGTATTTCCATGCATACCCCATTGGATTTTTAATACACTTTGAAAAAAATTAATACGTGTAGCATTTCTGGACACAAACTTTAAATATTTGGATTGCTCTCATCCTTGGCTTAGCTATTTCAGGTTGTTTTTTCTAATCTCATCATGAATCATCTTTTTCTCTGTGCTTTGCTATAGCTATACCTGGGGTGATGAATTTCTGGAAGAGAAGCTGAGGTACAAATGTTCAGCACATGTCACACCCAGGCTTGCCCTCCCTGGTGCTGGGAAGAGACAGCACTTTTTGTTTTGTTGTGTATTGTCTGTTCAGTGTCTAGATCTGTGCTGAGCAGATCATAAAGGTCAAGGTATGGTTGTCTTTGTTGGAATATCTCTGTGGGTATTGTCCAGTGTACTTGAATAGAAGAAAACACAAAGGTGAGCCCCGGGGTGGGTGCCCTGGAGTTGTGGTGGAATTCTAGGACTGAGCCCAGGATAAAGGTGTGAGGATCAGACAAGAGATGACAGTGCTTTTGCCCTGTCCTTCTGATGTGTTTTTTTGGTTGGGGGGTGCCGGGGATTGAACTCAGGGGCACTTGATCACTGAGCCACATCCCCAGTCCTATTTTGTATTTCATTTAGAGACAGGGTCTCACTGAGTTGCTTAGTTCCTCACCATTGCTGAGTCTGGCTTTGAACTCATGATCCTCCTGCCTCAGCCTCCCGAGCCTCTGGGATTACAGGCCTGCACCACTGCCTGGCTGTCCTCCTAGTGTGTTTTTGAGCTCAGCTGCACCTCCAGCCTCCACCCACGGCTTTATAAGCACAAGGAACACTTACGCAGTAGAAGATGGAAAGGCCTTGTGGGGAAATCCTGGAGCTTTTAAGTTGGAACTTGAACAAGCCAGTGGCTGCAGGGGAGAGAGGAGACAGCGGTGGAACTACAGCCTTCCCCAGCAGCTGTTGTGCCCTAAGCTCTCTGTTCAGTGCTGTCCTCCCTGTGGGGGACCAGTGTGGGCACCTGCTCTCTGGGTCTCTAGCAGGAAGCTGGTACCCGCCACTGGCTTCTCCGCAGGTGTCTGGGATGCCATGGGAGGACGCTTCCCCGAACTCCCCTTCCCTGATGGGCCCAAACCTCCCAGAGAGGACACTTCCTGGCCATGAGTTCTGTGTTTTGTCTATTGTGGGACTTAGCAAATGTCACTGATTTCCTACTTCCATTGTCATTTCAGGTGTCCTATGATTCCTTTCTTTCAACATGTATTGGGGACTTTGGGGATTTTTCTGATTTTCGGCTCCTGGCGTGGGGGCAAGGACCACGCCATGACCAGATGGTGCATGTGTGGACTTTGTAAACCATCTGGGGCCAGGAGCTTCAGAGAGTCTCTGAGGAGCCCTTTGTCCTGTTCCCTTCCTGGGGAACAAGTCACAGGGGCCTGGAGGAAGGTTAGCTGGGACAGGCCCTCTCCCGGGCCCTGGGGAGAGGAGGAGGGGCGTTGGCAGGTGCTGGCTGTGGTTGTGATTCAGAGCCTCCAGCCCTCTGGTTGGTCACCCTGGGGAAATCCCTTAAGAAACCTCGGCCATCTCTCTCCACTGACGGTGGCTTCCCCAAGGAGGTGAGCATGTGTACTCACAGTTCTTGCAGTCGTTGAAGTCATTGAGAACAATGTCACAGGAGTCCGTTTCTTGCACCTGTGAAGTCATCCCCGTTGGCTTTCCCAACCGAGCGCCGCCTTAGCCGTCTCCCTCAGCCCACCTCCGTTTCTTCCCTGTCCTCTTTCCCTTTCCCGCTCCTATTTTCTTGGCCTCCTTGGCAGAAGTAATCCCTCCCTCCCTCAGGGGTCATCTTGCTGGTGAGCTATTTTGGCCAGAGGTCCTGCTTGTCCCATAGTGAGGGTCTCTGGAGGGCCTGGGCCTCCTTCCTAAGTCTTTCTCAGCGTCAGGCCCTCTGAGGCAAGGCTTCTCCCCATGTAACCCTAATGGTGCAGGCCTTTGAGGGGGTGCCCCCTCCTCCCCAGCACTTACCTTTTTATTCAGCTCCACTGTCAACAGTTGAAGGATGAGGTCTTCCAAGGGCAAAGGTATAGGGACAGGCGCAGGCAGAGTGTCTGTGATCCTGGAAAAGACGTCCATGGAGAACCGAGTGATTCTCGTGTTTCTGGATTTGCCCAAACGTTGGACAAGCCCATCCACTGATGAAAGAGCCACAGCGATGTCCTGCTGCTTACTCTGCACACTTGAGCCCTTCCCCTTCAAATGACCCCAGCCCAGGGCACCTGGCCCACCAATCATCTGGAGGAGCTGACTCTGCAGACCCGTGCACGCTGATGGCAGCCTTATTTGAGACCTTGTTCGTTTTAGTTGGGTATAAACATTAACAGCTGATAAGGGACTGGTTAAAGAAACCATAGTGTGGTGGTACACACTTGTAATCCCAGTGGCTCGGGAGGCTGAGTCAGGAGGATCATGAGTTCAAAGCCAGCCTCAGCAATGGTGAGGTGCTAATCAACTCACCTGTCTCTAAATAAAATATAAAATAGGGCTGGGGATGGGGCTCAGTGGTCAAGTGCCCCTGAGTTCAATCCTGGCACCCCCCACTATGCCCCCACCACCAAAAAAAAAAAAAAAGAAAGAAACAGTACATCTTCCTGAGGTAATTCTAGGGAGTCAAAGAATGAAGAAGCTGGTATTTTTTGTTGTTGTTTTTTTGCTGATTAAATATATTCCCAGCTATTTTTAAAAATGTGAATCAAAGTCCAGAAAGGTTTGTGAGATAGCTGCCCTTTTCTTTTCTTTTTTGTTTTTGTGGTACTGGTGCCTGAAGCCAGGGCCTTGTGCATGCTGGGTAAGAGCTCCACCACTGAGCTATGTGCTTAGTCCGGCATCTACTCCTTTCTGCATGTGAACACACAGATGCAAAATTACATGCATGTTCAAAACAGATCTGTGAAAGCAAACAGAGGAGCCTGGATCCATTGCTTGCTTCCAGGGAAGAGGCCTGGCGGGGAGGGAGGCTTCACTCTATGGACTTTTGTATTTTTTCGATTTTGACTGAGGTGAACGTAATGACTATGGAAAAATTAGAATCAATTATGGAAGTAGTTAGCAGCCAGAGTGCAGGGAGGGAGGAGAGACCTCTCTCTGGGTCTTTGTTTACTGGTCATTCAAACCATTTATTTGGACCATCTCATCTCTGGGGGTGGTACCAGTGGGGACATTCTGGCACATAGGCCTGTTGATGCAGAAAATGAGAAAAATGGTCTTACGTACGTCTTTACTATCTGAAGGGTCACTTTGTTGGCATTGATATGTGTTTCCTGGACCTCGAGGTTGACACATTGGGTGTTGTTGGCAGAAATAGCAATTGTCAGAGTCGTGTCCGACTTCATTTGAAATCCCAGTAGGCTGATTACAGGTCCAGCTATGCTGTGGGGAGCAAGACACAGGGGACTCTGAGCAAGGTTTGAAATTGCTTTTGCCAGTCTGAACTGATTTCTGGTTGGGAGACACAACTGCTTCTCTGGTAAGGTCGCAGGGAGGCTGCTGTGAAGTCCTATAGGTGTTGGGACAGTGAGAGATGCCTAGCTCTGTGCCCTAGTCCGTGGTTCATTCTTTCCCCAGTGGGGTTGCCCTGTTCCTGCTGTCTTCTGGGTGCCCAGAGACTACCCTGTAACATGCTCCTCCATCACATTTGTTGCTCACTGAAGATGGGGACAGTCTTTAGTCCTTTCTTTGTGTCTAGTGTGGCATCTTAACCATGTATCAGGTGGATGAATGAATGAATGCATGCAGGGATGTGAAATCTGTAGCTCCCTAAGGGCGCTGAAGTCATCTCTGTTTCCCCAACTGATTAGAACAGTGTTGGAGCAGAGTGGGCTGATCTAACGGAGCCTCGAGTATTTGGAAAGTATGTTTCATGTGAGACCAATGGAGATGTCACAGTGAGGTCTGTTCTCTGTGGCTTCTAGCTTCACTGTCTGGGTATGAACTGGGGCAGATTTCCCATGAATGTCTTTGCTTACACCAGTGAAGGCTGAAACTCCCCAGGGGCCCATCTCCAGCCTCGCGCCTCTGGGCTGGGGGTGAAGGGGAGCTGTATATGGTGGCCTGCTTGTACCTTCTTCCCTCACTTTGTGTCACTCTGTATCCTCTGAGTCTGGGCTTTGGACCCTGGAACTTAAAGCTCTGGTCTTGAGTGACCCAGTTGGCTTTTGTGAAAATAGTCTCACCCTTTTCCGCCTATGGTGGCAGTAGTGGCAGCACGGACATGGATCTCATTGCCTGCCACAGACGTCTCCATGCTATCCACAGTCACTTCTTGGACCTCTAATCTGCAAAGTGACAGCATCAAGCATCAGTTCTTCAGGAGAACTACCAACCAGCTCACACCCCACAAGCCACTGTTCCTTCTCTTGGCCCCTCAGCCCCCACACCTGCTTGTGTTTGAACTCAAGAAATCTGGCCAGTGCAGGGGTGCACACCTGTCATCCCAGTGGCTCAGGAGCCTGAGAAGGAGGATCACAAGTTCAAAGCCAGCCTCAGTAACTTAGTGAGGCCCTAAGCAACACAGCGAGACCCTGTCTCTAAATAAAATATAAAAAATGTCTGGGGATGTGGCTCAGTGGTTAGATGTCCCTGGTCCAGTCCCTAGTACCAAGACAAACAAACAACAAACAAACAAAATCAAGAAATCTGTATTACAGTTTCCCCTGAAAGGGCATAATTTCAGCTGGAGCTAACAGTGCTTTGTGAAAAGGTAACCGTGGCGTTCATTTGGGATCATTGGAAGTTGAACTTGAACATCCCAAATAAGCAGCTTTTGAGATGCCAGAAGCCTAGAGGTCAAGGAGGCACTTACCCCAGCAAGAGCTCTTCCAGGTTAATGTTTCCCAGCAGGCCTGAGACTGCATCTTTGACGTCTGGCGGCAGGGCACCCTTCACCACATCCTGCGTGGATTCCTTGAGGCTGTTAGCTTTTTCCATCACGTCGCTAAGGGGCTCCTGGAGGCCAGACACACCAGTGCTGTCAAGGAGTCCTTTTACGGGGTTCTTGTCTGGACCGCCAGGGACTACGCCACCCAGAATATCCTGACTCAGTGGTAGCAGGTTGCTGACGGCACCGGTGGCTTGGGAGAGTGAATCCAGGGGTTTGCCGCTGCCTCCTTTGCCTAGGATCCCTCCAAGGCCACCACCTCCTATATCTAGCACTGAAGTGACATCTAACAGTGAGAGCAGGTTGGAATCGCCCAGCACGGACAGCACTGACCCGACAATGCCAGCTATGTTCACGTCCTCACACTTCAGCAGCTTCTCGATCTGCGGGGGCAGGGTGGCATTCAAATCTGAAAGACATCAAGAGACACGGTCCTGCTGCGGGGTGCCTGATCAGTGCCCTGCTGCCCAGGGCTCAGCGTTGGCTCTGTCCCTTACAGGCTGAGTAGCCTGGGGCAGGGTCTTTTCTATTCTGGGTCCCCATCTCTGCACCTGGCCAGGGACCCATGACAGGAACTGCCACCTGGTGGGGGCAACAGGTGACTGAGGTGATGGTGAAGTGGGGGCAGCTGGGGCGGTGGGCGTGGAGTTGGCAGATCTGAGCTCTTCAAGTCCCTTTCCCTTCTCCTTTTCCCCTTGTGGGTCATTGGGAGGTGCTGTCCCCTGGAGGAGGTGCTGTCCCCTGGAGGGGCTGCCTCTGGTAGAGAGCCCCCTGTGAGCTGGCCTTCTGTGACAATGTTTTCTGCATACTGGGGCAGGTGCTAGCCACCGTTTCCCTCCCTCAGGGTTGTCTGGGCAGGGGGAGGTAGAAGCCTGATGCCTACGGGAAGGGACTGAGGCCAGCCCTGGGGCTTGGAGAGCTGCTCTGTCACCAGGGTCCTATCCCATTGTGGGGCTCTATAAATCTGGATGGCAGTCCCCCCTGCTGGCCTCAGGGCTGAAGTTAATTGGTTAACTTCAAGTGAATGTCCAAGGATGACATTTCTGACCCAGCAGAGCAGCTGTGGGAGGAAGTCCCCTAGGAGCAACCCCCGTGGGACTAGTGGCTGTGACCTCTGGAGCCTTGCTGCTTCCTTTGCCCAGAGCTCTCATTCTGAGATCGTGCCTGTGTGGGGTGACATGAACACATCTCCACCCCTGACTTATGCCCTAGGGGGTCTCTGGCGCACACACACCAGGACACCTTCATTAGAATACATGTTGGATTTGGAGTCACAGAAAGGTAGAAAAAAAACAAAATAGAAGATATGCATAAGTTATGGCTGGTTCATCAGTAGGACAGAGCATGAAGACAAGAGGTGAGACTTTCTCATCGCATACATCACCCCCATATGTGTGGTCAGGGACACAGCAAGCAGGTCGCCTGTTCTGGAAACCATAACACGAAGTGCAAGCTCTTCTGTCGGTAAGGAACATCCACAAGTCATAAGATTTAAAAAAAATGCTAGGGAAAAATAATCAGATTAGAGGCCTTCTCTGGGTCGGATAGAGGGACAGAGATGAAGGATGAGGTGGCATGTGCATGGCCGAGGGCCTCCAGTCCCAAGGCTGGCTTTATTCCTTAATCTAGGTGGTAGCACATGGATATTTGCCCTATTTATTCTTTTTTATATTTATTTTTTAGTTGTAGTTAGATACAATATGTTTATTTTACCTATTGTTATGTGGTGCTGAGGTCGAGCCCAGGGCCTTGCATGTGCTAGGTGAGCGCTCTACCGCTGAGCCACGACCCCTGCCCCCTGCCCTGTTTATTCTTTAGCATTTTTTTTTTTAATCTGAAAAGGAAATGGACGACATTACCACCAAATTATTGCTTAAAAGGAACCCATCTGTTTTGCTTAGGACCGTCTGACCTTGTCTTACTTTGAAATATTTGTAACAGGGAAAGGTGCGGGCAGAGGTGAGCACCTCAAGGTTGTTTTGCTCCTCAAGGCAAAGCAGTGGAGCCGTTGGCCTGCCTAGTGTGGCCCCTGGTCAGGTTCTGTGTCCCCTCTGTCACCCTGTCGTGCTATCTTAGAAGGCCATGGCTGCCCTGCTGAGCTATGAGGGGTTTTCTGCTTTGCCTTCACTTGCCAATGAGTCCTGCCCCCTTACAGCTTCCCACGTGGAAGCCACTTCTTGGTGAAGCCTCAAACTCCGAGTTCCTGTGCTCTCAGCCTGTGTGGGAAGCTGGAGTGGCAGAGGTCCTTACCTCATGGAAGACGTGCTGCCAGACTCAGCGAGGGAGTGAAGTGGGAGTTTGGAGAGGGTAAGTCGGGGCTCAAGGGGTTTGGAGGTGGAACCTGGTTTCCCATTTTCTAGCTCCCGGTCAAGCAGGCTGAGGGGGTCTGGTGGGCACTGGGGCCAGCAGTGAGATCTGGCCCCGTCTCTAGGCAATAAATCACGTCAAAGGTCACAAGGCAGCATGTGGGACCCAGGATTCCCTTGACCTGGGCAGCCTGGCCCCGTCCACCCCCGTGTGTCCAGTTAGCCGCCTCCTCATCTTGGGGCCCATTGCATAGCCAGGCTCTGCTGCCGAGTGTCTGGGGGCAGGACTCAGCCATGCCAGCTCTCTACGAGCTCCCGGGGCCCAGGGCTCCTCGCTTGTTCAGAGGGTGGAACCAGGCCTCCTGCCTGTGCCTGGGTGGACAGGACCAGAGGTGCAGGGGGAACAGTTCCTACTCACAGTCATCCAGTTTGCTGCTGGACACGAAGTACTTGACCGCGGATTTGCACTTGCCCTTGGCGTTTCCCACTCGGGACTTTCTGGGAGGAGAGTTCCTCTGGACCGTGGGACTTCTGAAGACCTGTGGCTGTGACACACTGACAGGGACAGGTTTCAAACTGGAAGTGGAGTCTTGTCCCACAGGAAGGCTTTCCACTACTGTGTTTACTTGCGGCACATCAAGGGCTCCTGCTTTGATGGCCAACACGACGGCCAAGGCCCAGAGAGTCCACATTTTGGTGGATGACACCTGTAAAGGAGGACTTCGTCAGACACTACATTCCCAGTGGGCCATAGGCCTGTCACAGACGTTTGTGTGAAATGGCTTTCTGACTCTTAAGAGGTTGCCACTCAAGAGGTAGATGTTCTGCTGGGCACAGTGGTGTACGCCTATAATCCCGGTGGCTTGGGAGGCTGAGGCAGGAGGATCTTGAGTTGAAAGCCAGCCTCAGCATGTGAGGCCCTCAGCAACTCAGTGAGACCCTGTCTCTAAATAAAATACAAAAAAAAAAAAAAAAAAATAGGGCAGGGGATGTGGCTCAGTGGTGAAGTGCCCCTGAGTTCAATTCCGGGACCAAAAAAAAAAGGGGGTGGTGGGACACACATTCTAGTCTGCACACTGTATTCCCGGGAAAAAGTTCCAACACAGTGGGCACTGTCTTGAGGAAGCAGCCCTTTTCTACCTCTAATTGGACTTTTCATAAATGTTCTCTAAGGACTGGTTGCAGCATTGGAGAAAGTCCACCTCTGCCCAGTGGCTTGACCTCTCAGGTCACATATTTTCC
Organism: Callospermophilus lateralis; assembly: GCF_048772815.1. Taxonomy (NCBI): domain Eukaryota; kingdom Metazoa; phylum Chordata; class Mammalia; order Rodentia; family Sciuridae; genus Callospermophilus; species Callospermophilus lateralis. The sequence goes on along the minus strand of NC_135307.1, from coordinate 174,968,759 downwards.
TGCCGTCTTCCTCAGTCAAACATCCTTGGCCTATCGTAATCGGCAACTGGGGAACTGGAGAGTTTTGAATTATGCAGTTACGATCTCAGGCCTACCCGTTTCCACTGGAATGTGTCCACTGATATCTGTTCAGTGAGCCAATGAGCAGGTCCTGTCCAGTGTGCTCAGCATCTTCTCCACAGCTATGTCTTAGTCATTCTATCCGCTCATTCAGGCTGCAGGTCCCCCATGTCTGCCTGAGGATCTTAGCAGGGAAGCAGAGAGCTGGGTGCAGCCCACTAAGACCCTGCTGTTTGGGTCTAAGCTGTTCTAGGTGACTTCTGGGGATCACCTCCCACCCTTCACGCTCAGATTCCTCTCTCACTTGATTTCCCCAGTGTTTTACCCTCTAATGTTTAGGGTCTCGTGGAAGCTTATGTCTCTAACAGCATTTTCCTGAGAACGTAGACTCTGGAGTTCCTATTTGCCTTTCACAGCCCATCAAGTTTTGTAAAATCAGGGTTGTGGGTCTTTGTTCTTGAAATATGAAAGTTGTCAGAATGAACCTGGAGTTGCTTTGATCAAGCCCTAACCCCCAAGATAAGTAAATGAAGCTAAGGGGTTATGAAGGAGGGGATCCCGTGTGTGTGCCTGATAACAACCACTATTACCAGAAGACTTGACCAGAACCTTGCACAAAAGTAACTTGCAGGAATATCTGCCCAGCAAATATCAGTTCAACCTTGGACTGGCATCACCCTTGTTATTAATCGATTATTATTATTATATTATTTTGGTACTGGGGATTGAACTCAGGGGCACTTCACCACTGAGCCACATCCCTAGTCCTATTCTGTATTTTGTTCAGAGACAGGGTCTCGCTGAGTTGCTTAGTGCCTCACTAAGTTGCTGAGACTGGTTTTGAACTTTGCAATCCTCCTGCCTCAGCCTCCTGAGCTGCTGGGATGACAGGCATGTGCCACCACTCCTGGATAATCCATTATTTTTTTCAAAATATTTCATGTAATCCTCATCTTACCTTAAAAAACTTCCTCTTGCCCCAGCCTGCTTAAATACACTCCCAGTTCACTGTGGTGTAGTTATTTCCATTGTTGTTATTCTATCCCCCTCAAATTAATTCATCTGTAGAGACTTATGATTCTTATTAGGTTGAGCTTGCAACCAACAGGCTGAGCCTCCTTGAAGACAGGAAGCCCAGCCCAGCACCCAGGGAGATGAAGCAGGTAGTCAAAATCAATCTCTCACTCAGACTCTTGCTTTGACAGCTGTGATTGCCCCAAACAGCACAACAGCATGTTACAGGAGAAAATTACAGATCTTCAAGCGGAAGGAATCTAGTAGTTGACGAGCAAAAAAAGCAAGCCTTCTGCCATTTGCCAACATGGTGAAAAGAGCGGTTATGGCATAATCTGAAACCAGCTACAATTCTTCATCTTGAATCAATGAACTTTTCGAAAACAAAACCAATCACAAAACTTGATATATTTTCCCAGCTTTCTCACTTGACTCCTCTGGGAGACTGGAACTGTATCTCACAGCTAAGCATTCTTTAAGGGGAAAAAAAATCCTGTGCCAGAGTCATTGTGTTGACAGCAATGTTATTAGACTGTGACTCAGTGGAATACTTCAAGAATCCCAGGAATAGCTGGGTGCCATGGCATACACCTGTAATTCCAGCGACTTGGGATGCTGGGGCAGGAGAATCACGAGTTCAAAGCCAGCCTCAGCAAAAGCAAGGCCCTAAGCAATTCAGTGAGACCCTGTCTCTAAATAAAATACAGAATAGGGCTGGGAATGTGGCTCAGTGGTCATGTGCCCCTGAGATCAATCCTTGGTACCAAAAAAAAAAAAAAAAAACCCGCTAGAATACCTCCCCATTCTCTTAAAAGCACCTCCATAGCAGGCGCTCAGTCCCCTCCCCTTGCTGGGCGGACTGTGCTTCATTTCAGCATGGAGGCCGCTGCTAGATCTGAACCTTAAACCCTAGATACGGGTCCTTAGATAGCTGCCCTCTGCTTGCTGCCACTGCAGAGTTGCGACCTTCTCCTCTCTGCCTTTGATGCGCAAGTCCTTACCTGGCCTGGTGTTGGTGGGTCTCAGTTTTCAGCAGCTGCCTCTCCTGCTCTTACCCCTGAACTATCGATGGCGAGGCTGCATCCTATTTTTATAGACCGATGTCTCTTGAAAAAGTCATCAGAGAAGATGGGACATGATTCAAGTGTGCTGATAAGGGTGGCGTGACCCCGGCTGTCTTCCAAGATCAGCACCTGCTCATTGCTAGGCCATTGTTCTGAGACTTCCTGGAAGGTGTTTGGAGTGGCTGGAGCTTCTCGGGAAGTGGCAGTCAGTCACGGGTCTGTCCCCTTCTTATTTACACCTTCATAGGTCTGCTTGGAGCTGTGAGGACATTGGGCAAGGCAGAGCAGAAGGGCCTGCAGAGGGGGCAGGTACCCGTCCTGTGGGGCCCATTATGGTGCCCTCGCGGTGCCCTGGGCGGAGGCAGCCCTCGGCACTGAGTGAATAAGCCCAGGACAGGAATCTGTGATGGAGGTCTGAGGTCCTTTGCACAGGGTGCCCAGGGACCGTCTCCTGTCAAGGACAGTGACCTCAGGCTTGAGTGAGTGAACGAGCTAGCTAAGGACAAGCAGCAGGTGCAAGGGGACCAGAAGGTACACACAGCCTGAAAAGGCAGGGCAAGAAGGAGGCCTAGAGGGCGTTCAGCAGGGCAGCGAGGGGACGGACTGCAGTGGTTAGTAGCCTGCTGTGGTCTCATTTATATTCAAGAAATTCTGGTCTCTAGGCCAGACTGTCTCTCACTGTGATTTAACAAATTCCTGGAGCCTATTTTCTGGGCCTCGGGCTTTCCCTTCATCTCCAGAGAAAGGCCACGAGGCTCCCACCGTTTGAAGTCTTGTGGTTTTTTTCTGAACCCGCTGTCGTGCTCTGTAGATAATCACAGTTTCCAAAACAGGACTCTGGGCAAGGGGCTCATTTTGACTAAGGAGGGTCAGTGCCTGCTCCCGCTCGCTGCACGTGGGCATGGACTGGGTCATGGCCTTCAAGAGGCTCGGCATGTGGGTCGCAGGGCCCTCTCCTGTCCTCTCCTGTCCTCTCCAGTTCACGTACCACTGACCTCCACTACAGTCGCATTTGCCAGAGGTCCCATTTTGGCCATAGCTGAAATGTCAAATGCAAAGAACAGATAACAGTTGACCTTTTCTCACAGGGTAGAACTGAGAGTTTTGCACATGATGATAAGTAGAAGACAAAATCCGACTGTCCTGTGTCTTATTTTTCTTGGACACTTGAGGGAAATTGAGACATCTTTGAGGTGAAGTTTGTGCCACCCATTGGTGGGTGTGCCCTTGATTTTGGTACCTACAATGGTTCTCTGGAGCCAAAGAATAACCCCATCTCCAGCAGTGGGGAGGGGCACATCCGGGAGGCGGCTTTGATGGCTCCTGGGGCCTCTTGGTTCTTTGTGTTTCTCCCCTTCTTTGAACTCAGGGCAGCCAGTGAATCTCTAATCCAGGCCCCGCCAAGAGAGGGAGAACATTTCTTATCAGGTGGGAGGAGGCTGACTTGGTCCAAGCCCTAAGTGATTTAACCTCTGACCTTTGAAGGGAGGGTTCCTTTCAAGAGGGGCCAAGGCCTGGCTGGAATCACAGTTGCCAGTGATAAGGCAGGTGCCAATTCTTAATGGCTTCTGTGTGAAGAGATCACAAAGGTAGGCTGTGTGAGGGTGTCCCTTGATAGAGGATCTGACCTTTCTTAGGTGTTATCTTTAGACACACACAATACCCATACCTTTGGACATAGTCATCCCTTTATCCTTTTACATCCTTGTCTCCAGCCCGCTGGAACTCCGAGTCTTGTCAGCATCCCTGTCTCAGTCCTGGGGTCTACTTCATCTTGGATCACAGGCAGTCACGACTCACAGGGGCCTCTCAAAGGGACTTTGTGTCCCTGAATCCTTTGACATTGCATGTAAAATTTAGCGCTAACATTCACTTCTAGAGACATACCTTTATCGCAATTCTTGATGGATCTTATGATTTTTAAAAGGTTAAGAGCCAGTGGTTTAGAAATAGGCAGTTTATGTTCACATTCAGAGCTTGGGGTAAATTTTCTTTTTTTCTTGTACTGGGGATTGAACTCAAGGGGGCTTTACCTCTGAGTTATATCCTCAGCCCTTTTTATTTTATTTTTTTTAAATTTTGAGACAGGGTTTCTCTAAGTTAATAAGAGTGGCCTTGAATTCGTGATCCTCCTGCCTCAGCCTTCTGAGTTGCTGATATTAGGCTTTTTTTCATATTTTATACCATTAGTCAAGTATGGTGGCTTATACCTGTAATCCCAGTGGCTTGGGAGGCTGAGGCAGGAGAACTGCAAGTTCAAAGCCAGCCTCAACAACTTAGTGAGGCCCTAAGCAACTTAATGAAACCCTGTCTCAAAATAAAAAATAAAATAAAAAAAAATGGGCTGGGGATGTGACTCAGTGTTAAAGCAACCCTGGTGCTTTAAAGTACAAAAAAAAAAAAAAATCTATATCGTTTACCTGTGAATTCAATATGGGCACCATTCACCTGAATCCAATATGGACAACTTGCTTGCAACAATTCAATATGGATTTTTGGTTTTCTTTCTTTGCAGAAAACAAAATGGATCCTTTACAATACTTTTAACAGAATGAAGGCAGATATAGAACTGTCTTTAACCACACTGAAGGTTTCATTTTCAGTGACAGGATAGAGTTTTCTTGACGTATTCTACCAAAATATTTACATGAACCAACCTTGTCACAAGTACACTAAAAATTTCCAAAAGCTAAGTATTTGCCTTAAGACATTTGTTGCATTTTTGGAGACAAGGATCACTGTGTTGCCCAAGCAGGTCTTGAACTTTTTTTTTTTTTTTTTTTTGGTGCTGGGGATTGAACCCGAGGCCTTGTGCATGCAAGGCAAGCACTTTTATCAACTAAGCTGTATCCCCAGTCCTAGGTCTCGAACTCAGGTGATCCCCCACCTTGGCCTGGGACAACAGGTGCATGCCACCGTGCCTGGCCAGTGTCTGTTTGCCTGCTTTTTCTATCCAGTTACCCCATAGATGTCAACGTCCAGCGTGGCCCTGTGGTTTCTTTTTCTTTCTTTTTTTGGGAGGTGTGGGGGTTACTGGGGATTGAACTCAGGGGCACTCAACTACTGAGCTGCATCCCCAGCTCTTTTTTATATTTTATTTAGAGACAGGGTCTCACTGATTTGCTTAGGGCCTCACCATTGCTGAGGCTGGTTTTGAACTCATGATTCTCCTGTCTCAGCCTCCTGAGCTGCTGGGATTATAGGCAGGCACTCCTTTCGCTCCTTTCATGCTGAACATCTTCTGCCTCTTTTCCTTTGACTGGGTGCCCGTGGCCTCTTTGATGTGCAGTGGTTGACCCCTGACAGCTGCAAGTATCTCTGGGCTGCCATTTGCCTGTGGACTCAGCCAGCCTGGGTTCCACATGGAGAACTAACACTGCCCAGGATGGAGCGGGGGTGTGTGTGTCAAGGAAATCACACTGAAACTTTGGCTAGAAAACTTCTGCCAAGCCACCAAACCCTCCCCACTGAGCTCTTGGAAAATGCTGCCCACCCTTACAGCAAGCAGCCAGTTGTCCTGAGCAGCTGCAGCATTACCCCCATCGTCTGCATCATCCTACCAAGAAACTGCAACTCGAAAAGTGAAGTTCCTCCTCTACGAGTGTCAGGACTGGCTCTCAAACCCCAATGTGCCTGCTAACAAAGCCTGGACCTGGGGTACACTCTTTATCTTCTTGTCTCAGATTCTTGAGGCTGAGGCACGTGCCCTCACGGCATCCCTCCCTTCATGGTGTGCAATGAAGAGTGAGCCAGCCTCCCTCAGCTTCTGTCCATCAAATAGGCTAACACCTCCCCACCTGCTTCTCCTTCATGGGGCTCGTGGGAATCAGAGAAGCCGCAGCTCTTGAGTGTGGAAGGTGGCAGCACAAGGCTGCATGAGGCCGGGGACTTCCGCCCTCTTTATCCCTATCACCATCCGTCCCACTTCAGAATGGCACCGGGCAGAAATAAGGGCTCCCTGGGCTGCCAAGTTGGATGGATCAGAGCTGAGTCTCCTAACACTTCACAATAAAACAGGTGCTAAACCAAGTGTGACGGTGCACGCCTATAATCCCAGCTACTCGGGAGGCTGAGGCAGGAGGATTGCAAGCTCTAAGCCAGCCTCAGCAATTTAGCAAGACCTGGTCTCAAAAGAGTAAAAGGGGTTGGGGATATAGCTTGGAAGTGGAGTGCCCTGGGTTTAATCTCCAATACCCCAAAATAAAACAAAACCAGATACTCCCCACTCCCTTGCACTGTTCCCAAAGTTCTGGGAATCTAGCCATGGCTCCATCTCTTTTTTTCTCTTAAAAATATCTGACAAAATTCATATTCAGCCCACTACAGGGCTGGGCCTGTAGTTCTTTAAACAGTGGCTGACCACTGCACAGAGAACACTATCCACATTTTTGGCATTGGCCTGTGAGCTCTCTGTGGTTGGAACCCTGCCGGCCTCTCCAATCTTGTCCCCACCTCTTCTTGCTAATCATTTTAGCTGTATTGGTTTAGTTTTAGTTTCTCAGACATATCTAGCTCGTTCCCACCTCAGGACCTTTGTACATTCTGTTCCCACTGCCTGAAACTCTTTTATCCACCCACATTTTGCCTGACTCACTCATCCTGTAGACCTTGGCTCAATATCTTCTCCTCTGAGAGGCCTTTCCTGGCACCTCACCTTAAAAACGCTGCTCCCTCCGCTAATCTCCTCCTGGTACCTTGGAGATTTCATCTCAGCCCTCATTGGAAATCATGGTCATGTGTCTTTTGCCGGCTGAGTTGTCTAGTGTCATCTCCCTCATCAGCTCCACGAGGGCACAGGAGGGCCACTCTTGCTTTGCTTGCTTTGTGGCACAGAAGAGGTGCTTGGTATATATTTATTGAGTGAATGAGAACATTCTTCTTTCCTCTAATGATAAAAGCAACCATATTCATGATAAAAAGTTTGGAAAAGATTTTAAGAAACAAAAATGATCTGCAATCCTATTGCTCAAGCTGTCTGATAATTACTTCCAACATTTTGAGTGGATGTATTTTAATTTTTTTTGTAGTTGTAGATGGACAGCATTGCTTTTATTTTATTTGTTTATTTTTGTGTGGTGTTGAGGATCAAACCCAGTGCCTCACATGTGCTAGGCAAGTGCTTGGCCACTGAGCTACACCCCAGCCTGAGTGGATATGTTTTATATATATTCATACCTGGGATCACAGTCTGAATAGATTTGTATCCTGATCTTGTGACCATATTTTTATGACATCAAATACTTTTTTAAAGCATTATTTTATTTTTTTGTTCTAACTAGTTATACATGACAGTAGAGTGAAGTTTGACACATCCTACATAAAAGGAGTATAACTTCTCAATCTTCTAGTTGTACATGATAGGAGATACAGGGTCATGTAATCATATATACCCACAGGGTAATAATGTCTGATTCATTCTACTATCATTCCTACCCCCTTTACCCCTCCCTTCCCTTCGCTTCCCTCTGTCTAGTCCAAAGTACCTCTATTCTTCCCTAGCCACCCCGCTTATTGTGAATTAGCATCCGCATATCAGAGAAAACATTTGGCCTTTGTTTTTTTTAGATTGTCTTATTTTGCTTAGCATGATATTCTCCAGCTCCATCCATTTACCAGCCAATACCATAATTTCATTCTTCTTTAAGGTTGAGTAATATTGCATTGTGTGTGTATGTGTGTGTGTGTGTGTGTGTGTGTGTGTGTGTGTATATATATCACAATTTCTTTATCCATTCATCTGTTGAAGGGCGCCTAGGTTTGTTCCATAGTTTAAGCTATTATGAATTGAACTGTTAATGCATTATTTTAATGGCTGTATAATATTTCTCATTAAGAAATTATCATAAAAAAGCAATCCTTTAAGGTTGGACAATTAGGTTATTCCCAAATTTTCACCTTAAAACCAATGCTGTGTCAGCAGTCTTGCCCTTTGTCTTTGCATGTCCAATTTTTTTTTCTCTAGGAAGTTTCCAGAAGTGGGGACAATAGATGTAGCTCAGTAGTAGAACACTTGCTTAGCATACATGAGGCCCTGGGTTCAATTTCCAGTCACACACACACACACCAAAAAATAAAAAAAAAAGAAAAAAGAAATCCCTAGAAGTGAGATTTTATCATATGCATTTCAAATAACATGAATAGTTTCAAGATTCCTGGGTTCCTCATGACAACGTTAAGTATGTGGAGGTGCTCTGGCCCTGAGCTACATCCCACTCCCCAGCCCTTTTCATTTCTCATTTGGAGACGAGCTCCCGAAGTTGTCCAGACGGCTCCAAATTTGTGATCCTCCTGCCTCACCTCCCAAATAGTTGGGATTGCAGGCATGTACCTCTGAGCCCAACAAGTATTTGGATTTCTTGTAGGAGAAAGTGAAAGTCAATTAGTGAAATATATGAATTACAGATTTACTTTGGAAAGAAAAATGGTTCAGCATAGCCTTTTAAACTGGGTTGCGTTTGTTTTAAAATGTCATTACAGGGCTGGGACTGTAGCTCAGTGGTAGAGTGCTTGCCTAGCACGTGTGAGGCACTGGGTTTGATCCTTGGTACCACATAAAAATAAATGAACCAAATAAAGGTATTGTGCCCATCTACAACTAAAAAAAAAAAAGCAAAAAAAAAGTCACTGCTGAGCTGGGTGCAGTGGTGGATGCCCATAATCCCAGCACCTCGGAGGCTGAGACAGGAGGATTGCAAGTTCAAAGCCAGCCTCAGCAAAAGCCAGGTGCTAAGCAACTCAGTGAGACCCTGCCTCTAAATAAAACATAAAAAGGGCTGGGGATCTGGGGCTCAGTGGCTAAGCATCCCTGGGTTCAATCCCTGGTACAAAAAAAAAAAAAAAAAGAGCCACTACTAGGGGCTCTTAATTCGAATAGAGAAGAATGATTTATCACTGGATTATATTTTTATGCAAACAGAGACTCTGAAGTCCTCAGTCCCCTGGGGCCAGCAGTGGTGTCTCCGATTGTGGCAGGGCCTGGGTTGGTGGTGGTTAAGTTTGCCCAGGCCTGGCTCCAGCTCTCCCTAGATGACTCCTTAGCGAAACGGGCATGGGACCAGAAAACAGGCTAGCAGTCCCAGAGTGCGGGAGAAACCGAGTTAGAGACTGGGGGGGCCTTCTCATTCCTCTTTTTCTTTTCTTTCTTTTTTTTTTTTTTTTTTTGAAAACACATTATGAAGGTACATTTTTTTTTTTTTGAGAGAGAGAGAGAGAGAGAATTTTAATATTTATTTTTTAGTTCTCGGCGGACACAACATCTCTGTTTGTATGTGGTACTGAGGATCAAATCCGGGCCGCACGCATGCCAGGCGAGCGTGCTACCGCTTGAGCCACATCCCCAGCCCCATGAAGGTACATTTTTGACAGTAATAGAAAGTTGGCAATATTAACATATAAGACAACATAATAGAGTTTTTTTTTTTTTAATTTTTTTTTTAAGAATTTTTTTTTTAATATTTACTTTTTAGTTCTCGGCGGACACAACATCTTTGTTTGTATGTGGTGCTGAGGATCGAACCCAGGCCGCACGCATGCCAGGCGAGCACGCTACCGCTTGAGCCACATCCCCAGCCCCATAATAGAGTTTTTAAAAATGTGTCAAGGACGTTTTTAAAAAGCACACTCCCATAAAATATTACCTTTTTGCTTTTCACTCTGTCACTAAGTAAGGATGTATTAAAGTGTTGAAGTAAAAATGAAAGTATTAGCCAGGTGCAGTGGGGTCCGCCTTTAATCCCAGGAACTGGGAGGCGGGAGGATTGAGAATTAGTACCAGCCTGGGCTGCTTAGTGATGCCCAGTCCCCAAATGAAAAACAGAAAGGGCTGGTGTTGCCCAGGCTGGTTGATCCTCCCACCTCAACCTCAGCTTCTGGGACCCTAGGTGCACGCCATCAGGTGCATTTCCCATATCATCATTTACATCTGGATGTAGCAAAGATTTTTCCAAGCATAAATTTCATTGGATGGTAGTAAAAAGGGGAAAGAAGTCCCTGAGAAATTTTAAATATTGTAATTGACACATAATAATTGTGCATATCTGCGGGGACAGCGTGGTGTTCCCACACAGCACCCCATGTGTAATGAACAGAGTCCGTGGCACATCGTCACCTCAAACATTTATCATTGTTGGGAACATTAGGACCTCAGAGAGGGTGATGTCCAAGTTGACCTCAAAGAGGGAAGGCAGGACCCTGCGGGTGTGGGAGGAGGGAGGGGAGGATTCAGGTGCTGGAGCAGCTCTGGGCTCCTGGGCAGAGCAGAGAGGGGTGAAGGGCCGGGTGGGCCAGGACCAGGCCGGGCCGGGCCAGGTGGGCCTCCAGGAAGCCTGTGGATGTTCTTCTGAGTTGGACAGGGGCAACAGGGAGTCTTCACCAGGGGGTGGTGTGATTTATTTATGTTCTGAAAACTCACTCTGGTGGGAGCAGGGAGACGTGTAGAGTCACCTGTGAGAGGCGGGGAGCCCTTGTCCAGTGTGACATCGTGACAGCTGGTGGGCTGCTGTCCAAGGTGTGGAGGAGCGACGGCCTTTGGGCTTTGGGGCCTGCAGCCCTGGCTGGGGTGTGGCTGCCTGGTGCTGGCCGGGGAGGAGCGTGGCTCTGCGCTCCCTGCTCGAGGCCCCTGTTTCCTAGCCCGCCCCTTAGTTATTATCCCGGTTGTTAAAATACACCCATCCCTTGTGCCTTTGGCCCTGGGGGTTCTTGAGGGCTCCGGCCTAGGCCTGATTTCCACTCAGAGCAAGCGCAGAGGCTCCCCAGGGGGGCCGTGGAAGGTGGGCCTTGGCTGGGCAGCCCCCCCAGCCTCACTGAGGCCACAGAAGCGCTCCTGTGGTCAGCTGTACGCCTTGCTTTGCTGTGTAAGGTTTTATTTGAAGAAATGGATCATGAGCCTTGAAAAGTTTGAAAGCCGCTTCTTTTTTTTTTTTTTAAATATTTTTTAGTACTTTTATTTTTTATTTATTTATAGGTGGTGCTGAGGGTCGAACCTGGTGCCTCACCCGTGCTAGGCAAGTGCTCTGCCACCGAGCCCCAGCCCCAGACCTGAAAGCCACTTCTTCAGAGGTGTATTTCCTTAAGACGTCCTTCAAGGGTGAGGGCAGGGGAGATGCTGGGCCACCAGAGTGCGAGAGGGAGAGGCGTTTAGGACAGGGTTACAGATTGACCCTTTGCTCCCCGCTGAGCAGCGAGGCTGGCCTGGGAGAGGACGTGGGGGCTCGTCTCCTGGTGTGGAAAGGCCTTGGTTATGGAGGGTCTGGCTCTATAGGGTGCAGTTAGGCTGGTTTCCCCCTGGCACTCGTGGGACTCCCGGGCTGGTTGTTAGGTCAGAACTTCAACTCCGAGGGCAGCTGCGAGAGGTGGGAGTGGGAGCCCCATTTATTCCCCTCCTCCCCGGCCATGTCCAGTATGGCTGTGTGTCCGTTTAGCACTAATTTGCGATGGAGAAGGCCAAAGCCCAGCGCCTAACATTCAGTACCTGCCTCCTGCCTTCAGGGCCCACCGTTACTGGAAACATTGGATTCACTGCCGCATTGTTTTGTAGGAATATTATTTTCCAGAACTCTCAGGGTGGGCCTGCCCGCCTGGGAGTGGCGACCAGCCTGCATGCCCGCCTGGCACCTCAGTGCTCTCTGAAGATGGACGAGGCTGCCTGCAAGCTGTGAAGGGAGGTGCCTGATAAAGTCACTGGAGGCCTTCAAGGCCCTGAGGCCACCTCCATGGGCCATTTTGTGACCCTGACTGGACTAGGCCTGCAGCAAGCTGGTTGCTGAATCCCGAGTTTTGCAAATAGTGTATCATCCTGGAGGTGGGCAAATAGAGGATCTGGAAGACCAAGCCTCAAATCTGCCCCTGGCCCAGGCTCTGCGGTGTCTACGGGGGAACAGGCAGGTGGTCAGAGGGTGGGAAGGGCCGTTGGAGGTGAGGAAAAGTGGAGAAGCCGGGTCCACGCTTGGGGGTCCACACCCAGGCAGTCATACTTCGTGGCTCTTCAAAGACACACTTTCAGCTAGTGGCCCTTCATGTCAAAAAGTCAGCCATCAGACACTTAGGACCCCAAACAACACAGGCAACCTCTGCGACCCTTGTGCCCGAGGTGTCACCTGAAGCAAAGCTGATGGGGACACACACACTGCTTAGCAGGGTGACCCTTAACACTGGTGAAGGGGGACGCAGGGTCTCCAGTAGCCCTCTGGTGTAGTGGGCATCCCCAGGTGCTGGGTGGATGCTGGGTGTGACCTGGGTGGGTGGGGCTTCCCTAGGGAGGGGCTCCCAGGCTCCCTTGGGCGCACCATGGCTGCAGAGCCACCCTGGAACCCAAGACCTTCAGGGAGCTGTGGGGGGGCTGTGTCCTTACTGTGGGTGTGACAGGTGGCGGGTGTGAGGACCTGTGCTGTGTCTGCTCTGCCCTGCGGGCCCCAGGCTTCCCGCTGCACCAGCCCTTGCTCGCCTTTCCCTGCTCCCCACCTTCTGCCTGGGCCACTTGGCGTCTCTGGGACCCTCCCGAGGATGGCACATGGTCATGGCACACCCGTCCTGCACGATGGTCACCCCATCCGCTCAGGGCCTGGGCTTTAGAAACTCACAGGCTTTTCCTCGTTTTTGGAGGAAACTCCCTTTTCTTGAAGAGCTGAGAACAGAGCTCAGACCCCCCACCCCCAGGCCCCAGGAGCCAGGACCACGGGCTTCATTTAAATAGCTGGACACAGCCCCTGCCTCCCAGAAGCCCGTGGGTCAGCGAGCTCGGGAGCAGACTCCTCCTCCAGCAGGAAGCATCTTTATTGTACAGAGAAGTCCACGGCGATTCAGCCATCCTCCACCTGGAGGTCCTGAGCATGCGTGTTGAGGGCAGGGACTGGTCCTGGGTCAGAACCGGCTACTCTGGAATGGTCAGCAGCAGGTGGTCCTGTGAACAGAGGCAGAGTTGTGCTCCCCATCCACCCTTGCTGCCCATAAAACCCACTCTCCCTGAGGCTGTTCTAGAGACTGCACCCTGTCCCAAGGACACTCCAAGAAGGAAGAGTCAGAGACCAGGTGGACAAAGAGGATTGAGCAGAGGCGAAGGAGTCTCAGAGATGCTTGTGAGCAAGGAACAGACCAGACTTGGGGGTTTTTCCTGAGATACATTGACTGAATGAGTGAATGGCAATGAAGGAATGAGGGGTGGTCAGGCCTGCCATGCAAGGATGTGTAGGTTGTGCACTGCTCAACTCCTGGTGGCATTGGTCATGTAAACTATAGCCCTGTTCTGGGGACACCTGAGTTCTAGGGAGGTGGGTAGTCTGGGCTAAGGTAACAATAGGTGAGTTCAGATGAGTCCCTTGGACTCCAGCTCTGCTGTGCTGGGCAAGTTTTCTCATTTTCTCTGCCTCTCTGAGCCTTTAGTTCCCTCTGTGATAAAAATGACTTGTGGAGCTGATTGTGAGAGTCCTGCATGTATGGAAGGCGTTGAGCTCTTCAGCCCTGTGGTCTGGCTTCCTGAAGGACTCTGTAGGCCCCTGGAGCCTCGGTCTCCTCATCTGTAATGGGGCCTAGCTTCCAGGACAGCTGTGACAGATGGTTAAGGAAAGGGAGGCAAAGGGCTGGGCTCATGCAGGCGCATCCTCCAACTGAGCCTCCGCCTCTGCGGGTGAACGGGAGCCTCTGACCCCCACCTCCCCTGCAAGGGGCTCCCTCTGCACCTACCTCGGAGAGGTCCACGTGGGCCTGGTTGAAGGCGAGGCCCTTGACGTTGGGCAGCGGGAGGCTGTGTCCTCTGAGCTGCGCTGCAAGAGGGGAGCGGGGAGGGGCGCTGGGGGGTGAGCGGGGCCAGGCCAGAGGACCCTTCCTGCTCCCCTGGGAAGGCTCTGGAAAATGACCTTCCACAAGACAGCTCCCTGGGAAAACGTTACCCAACCTCAACGCGGCCCTGAGGGGAGAGCCAACCTCCTCCCTCCCGCCCGTCCCCAGCCTCTCCACCAAATGCAAACATTCGCCCTCCCAACCCCAGCGGGGCCTGAGGGGGGGGGCAGTACTGAACCCTGGGCCTGGGCTTTGACCTTCCCCATGGCAGATGGTCCCTGGAAGGAGAGGACACAGGGTGAGCCTCCAGGTCGCAGAGGAAGGAGCTAAGCAGTGGGTTGTGAGCTCTTCCCGTGACTTCCTACCACTGCCTTCCCGCACAACTAGGTCCCCGCGCGTCCCCACAGCTCTGCCCGCAGTCTCCAGTGAGTGGTTCACCCTCATGGTAAACTGGGAAACCCACCTCCTTCTGCAACCTGGGGCCACCTCCACACCAGGACGGATAGACTTGGTGCTCCAGGTTGGCCTCGGCCTCTGCCATTGGGGGCCACGCCCCCGCCCCCAACCTTGCTGGGGATTGAACCCAGGGTCCTGGGGCACTCGGCAGGCACTGCCTCGGTGCCACACCCAGCCCAAGGTCTCTGTTCAGCAGCACGTTAAGGAATGATCAATCTGTGAGGCTGTTAGGAGTCCTTCAGGAGGGCGCATTGTTCTTCAGCTGTGGGAAATCTGTGCTGGAAACACTGAGCTCCTAAAAAATGCTGAAATGTCAGTAGAAACAGAATGGCTCAAAAACAGGATTAGAAAAAAGTCAGAATAAATTGAAAAATTCACCTGAAAATGCTAAAAATTGGATTCTGCTAATAGGATGATATCCATCAAATATATAAGTATATTCACGAATATACTTATCTACCCAAAGAGTCCTTAAAGCAAGTTTTTGGTAAACGTGGAGAACTGGTCATTTTGCAATTTCAGTTTCTGTGAATTAGCAACTCGGCCAGTTGGTTTTTGCAAACTTCTTCAGACTTGACCTTGAGGCCTGGCCAGGGCTCCCGACCCCTCTTCAGGGCTGAGCAGCCTTCAGCCAGCCCCACCCACACTGTCTCCTGGCCCCAGGGAAGGAGCGTGTAACCACCCCCAGCTGTGTCCTTCTGGCACCAACAGGTGGGGGTGGGATGGAGGAAGAGTGACAGGTGCACGTGTCTTCCTTCTGTCCTCAGGCCGTGCAGAGGCCAGCCTCCAGGCTGCCCAGCTTTGGTCCTTTCCCTGTGTGGAGGCCAGATGGCCCTCCTGCCGATTCTCCTATTTGGGCTGCTTCTTGCAGGCAGCCCTCGGGATTCCTCAGTGGCCTTGGCCCTGGCCTCCCCTTGCAGGGAGGCTGCAGTATGAAGAGCACCCCCTTTCCCCAGCAGGCTGCGCCCCTGTTCACCTGGCACCCGGCTGCCTCTCTGGGTCTTCCCTTGCCACCCTCCTCTGCCCTCAATTAGTCCCCTTCTCAATACACATTTTATCACTTCATGCCCAGCTTCCCTGGCCCCGTGGGTCTCGGTCTGGCTGACATTGGAGCCAGCTGCTTCTTTACCCTGGGGTCCTAACAGGAGTCACAGCACAAGGACTCCTGTCGGGGAAGCCAGAAACCAGGGTTCTGGAATCAACTCTGCCAGAGACTTGCTATGTGACCTTGGGTCAGTCACTTAACCTCTCTGGACCTGGTGGGATGGTTCCATCTGAAAGATGAAGATCCAGGGGGTGAGTAGATTCGGTCTGTGTATCCTACATGAGTGTCTTCGGGCGTGAGGCCCTGGGCTGAGTGCTGGGATGCATGGGAGACCTGGGGGCTCTGCTCTCAGGCAGCTCACCCTCTGGTTGGGCACAGACACTTAAATAAGCACATGGCGAATGGTGACTGTCCCGCTCACTGCCCGGGGAGGCTGAGCCAGGAGGCCAAGTTCATCTCTCTAGGACTGAGCCCCAGCTGCACTCGGTCTTCCGGGCTCACTTCCCCAGGATACCGCCAGTTATGGTGGCGAGTCCTGCTGCCCACAGGTGGAAGTTTGAACACTGGAGAGGGACGCGGAGGCAGGCGGCACAGCGACCAGGCCAGACACGTGTCACAGATCATTCCTGCCTTCTGTCCAGGAACGGGACTGACCTACGGGAACGGACCCACTTTCTGGTGGAAAATGAGCCACTGAACCAAGGAGGGGACTGGGCTTGTATAGGCTGTGGGTGACTTAGTGAGCGTGTCACTCAGGAACTTGAGTCCTTGGGCTGGGGGTGGGTGGCCAGCACTTGGAGAGGGATCAGTGTTTTCTAGAGACTGTCACTGTTAGAGGCTCTCTCCGGCCGCGGCAGCACCGGGAGGCTCCTCTTGGGAGAGGAGAAGGCCGTCAAGGTGCCCTCCCTCCCCCCTCCCTCGGGTCTCACATAAGGTTATTTACAAAGCAGTGACACAGACTCTCCCAGGAGGGAGAGGAGGGCTATGGCTGGTGTCCTGGTGTCCCCAGGAGTGAGGGTGCCCTGCCCCTCTTAGGCTTCCTGGTCTTTCTTGGTTCTCCTGCCTCCTCCCCTTACCTCTCTCCTTCCTGCCAGTGACCAGGCCCAGGAGGCGCTGGTGGGTGGCTAAAAGGTGAGGAGCAAATGGACTGGGGCAGGGTCAAGAGGAGTGTTCCTGCCGAAAGCCCAGGAGACATCAATTAACAGACTTTTCAGCTCCCATAGGGAGGGACAATCCCTGGGACAGGTCACCTTGGCGACAGGTTGGAGCAGGGGCGAGTGGGGGAGGGCTCTGAGGCTCTGACAGTTCAGTCTTCCAGGCCCCAAACGGCCTTCCCCACTGCTGCCTGGACAGGCTTTCTTGCTTCCCCCAGACCAGCCTTCCTCCCGGGGCCTGCTTTGGGGGAGCCCCAGGGAGACTGTGGCAGAGCTTGAATTTCTTGCTGTATTATTAGTTACAGAAAAAGACAAGCCCCAGTGGCGAGGCCTGGGAGAAGGGAGTGAGAAAGAGCCAGACGCCGCCGCTCTCACCTCTCCCCGAACAACCCTCTCCAGGTGCTGAGCACAGACCCCCGCCCCAAGATCAAACTCCCCCTGTCCAACTGACCCGCTGACCCAGTCCGCTCTCAGGATAGCCTAGACAGCCCGGCCCCTCCTGAGAGCAGAGGCTATTTTCCTGCAGGAAGTGGCCCTTTGGAGTCTCTTCCCTGAGCAAAAGGCCGAGATGGCCCCTGACCCCTGACCCCTGACCCCTGATCCTGCGTCTGGTCCGTCTTTTCGTGCTAACAAGTGTCCTGCACTGGGGTGAAGGTGAAGTGCAGCTGTCCGCATCTCTCAGGTCAGGATCCCTGCCCTGTGCGCGGTCACTGACGAGCCGCCCCTTCCTGTGGCCTCCCCGAGGCCCACCTGGTGCTCTGCCGGGCTGCCTCCCCTCCAGGCCCTTCCGCCGAACGCCAGCCTCCGCTCCCGAGCAGCCATGCCCGACTCCGTCCCCAGCTGCCCTCACGGCCACCCGGCAGGACAAGAGGGCACTTGCCCGTCGCACCAGGGTTCAGTGTCTGCCCTGCCGCCTGCCTTCCCCGAGACAGCTCTCAGCCCACCTGGCCACGTGACATGTGGCATGGCGGAGAGTCCCATGGGGCTTACCGTTGTGATGGGGCAGGAACCTCCTCTTCAGGAACCGAGAGAGAGAAGCCCGCAGCTGCTCCTCCTGCAGCAGAGCAAGGGGGACAGGAAGGTCACCTCCAGGAATGTCCCCTCGGCTGGGCTGACAGATCCTGCCCACAGGGACGAAGGACCCAGTGCACAGATGCCCATGGGGACAACATGGAGATCGCACTTTTGAAGGACCCTGGAGCCAGCTGGCCAGACTGGTGAAGGGACTGGGGGACACGGAGGGCCCCAGAAAGAGACACCCTCACCCTGTGGACTCTCTGGGGGAGAAACGGGTTGGTCTGTGGAGCCCAGGGCCACAGCCTCACAGGTGTCCACTGGGGACAATCGAGGGAGCTCTCTAAGGCTGAGAGGTGCCGTAATGTCACATGGGGCGCTGCCACCTCCTGTCACAGGGGACGTGCTGAGGGGGTCCCGATCAGGATGGTCCCAGCCCAGGTGGACCGGCTGGGAAAGGCCCCTCCTCTTCATGGCCCCCTCCTATCCCCCGGGGGTGGTCACAGGAGGTAGGTGGTGTCTGTGACGCGGGTGGCACGGACAGCCGTGGCTGGTCTGACCAGATGCATGGCAGCCTGGTCTGAGGACTGCCCCTGGGGTGTCACAGAAGTCCCTGACCCGGGCACATGATCCTCGGGACCCCCAGCCCTGGGACTCTGTGAGGTAGAGATGGAGGGAGGAAGGTCTAAGGTGGCGCGGGTGGTGACATTTGTCGTGTTGGCCGGGCCGTGCTCTGGCCTGGCTGGAGTTAAGGACGACGTGCCGAGAACTGTTTTCTCCTTCCACATTTCCTCACTCTCAAAGCAAAGACTGAAGGGCTCCCCCGCTGGCCCAGGGACACGGAGGAGGCTGAGAACGGACCATGCCCCTGGCCCTGCTTCTACACTGGCACCTGGCCCTGGGCCCTGGAAGAGGCCTCCCCTCCTCCTCCCTTGTGAGCAGGGGGCTCAGGCCAGTCCCGTGCAGCGGGGAGCCCTGCGCGGCTGTCCTCAACATGCAGGGGAGGAGGTGCCCGTGGAAAACCTGGCTCTGGACACCGCTCTTCCCCCATATCGGCTCCACCGAGAGGTCCCTTTAGTGCCACCTTCAAACACACCCATAACTGACTGCTGCCCTCCATGCCACCACCTCCTCACTCAGGGCCTCTCCAGTGCTGGGCTGCTCCTCCTGCCAGCCTTCTTCCTGGCCTCCAGCCTCTACCTGGTCCTCCAGTCTGAGCCTCCTCTGCTTGGACACTCCCTTCCATAGCTCTTGGCTCACTCAGAGGACCCGCCACCCCTGCTGTGAGCCTGACCCTGCCCCCTCTCTGACCTCCTTCACTGTCCCTGTGACAGCCACCAGTCCATCAGGCACACCTGGCCGGGGGCCTGGGTCCACTTCTTCCCACAGCCCCAGTCTCCCCACTTCTTCTCTGAGTCTCAGCTTGTCAACGAGGCCATCACCAACCTTCCTTTTCAGTCTGACCCCAACCCATATGCCTGATCCCCTGTCCCCTCCCCCGTGTTGCCTGTGGCCTGTGAGGTGCTCTCTAATCTGCCCTACTGCGGCTCCTGTGGAGTGTGACCTCACCCCGCTGACGCAGGCTTCCGCGGGGCAGGGACCTCCTCGCTGCTCCCCACCACGTCCCTGAGCAGGGCCAGGCAGTCGGTGCTCAGTCAGTGTTGGCTCAGTGTGAGGAGGAGGGTAAGGGGCGATGAAACCCGGAGGCTTCTCCCTGCCACCCAGTGGGAGAGGAGATGGGACAGGAAGCGAATGAGCCTTTCCACCCAGCTGCACCAGTGCCTTGGGACCTTGGGTCTGTCCAGCGCTGGTCCTTTGAGACCACAGGGAGGCCAAGGCTATGGGAAGGGACTCACCTGCTTCTTGAGAACAGCCGGGTAAGGGCCCAGGGTGACCGCGGCTCTACCAGAGGAAAGAGATTGGGCTCTCAGGTCAGGGCAGCTGGCGGGGTGGACACAGTGCCCCTCCCTCCCCCCATGCCGACAGCTGGTGGGACTGTGCCCACAACCACACCCTCCCCCTCCACTCTTGCTGTCTTTTTTTTTTTTCTTTTTCCAGAACATTCCGAACCAAACAAGTTACCTGTTTGGAGTGAACTGGAGTTTTAATTTCTGATTTGTGGAGGAAAATGCAGCCGTTGACAGGAGTTTCTAGGAGGAATTGAGAGAATGAGGTTGGGAGGGGTGGGATTTGCGTTCCAGGCGGGGAACCGTCTGCTCCCGCCCTGGGGCTGGTGTGCAGTGTGGGCCCCGCTCCTGTGCCCGCTCAGGCCGTGCCCACGTGGGCCCCGCCAGGGGAGAGGCCGGGGCTGGCTGCCAGGGGAGGTGGGGAGCCTTTGCAGGGACGGTCACTGGCTCCAGCACCCAGCTCTGGAAGCAGAGAGCCCTGGGCTGTGAGGAGGCCCCTCCAGATTCACCTTTCAAAAATGGACTTTTTGCATCTGCCAGACGTGGCCAGCTTCTGGCCATGGAATCGTACAACAGCCTCCAGGGACCCCGAGGACTCACGGATCCACGGCCCCTTATCTGAGGCACCTTCCCCGCGTCCAGGTCTGTTAAATGGGAAGTGGTCACCTCAGGGGAACAGAATCAAGAGGCGGAAACTACCAGGGCTGTCTGTCCCCTGGGCTGCCGTCAGCCTGGCTGGCCCTGGGGCCTGGAGGACCCGGCCTCCTCCCGGGCTCCTAATGCCTTGGTGCCCAGGGAGAGGGTGCAGGGACCTTGGTCACCCAGCAGGACTGCAGAGCCGAGGGGCGGGGACACGACCCTTCAGTTCTGAGGACACCGTGGGCAGCCCTGGGGGTGGGCTCCTGGAGCAGGTGCTAGTGGGCTTCACGTCCTGGCAGTGGGCACGGTGGCCTGAGTGTGACTGAATGTCAGCTGACGACACGGTGGTGAGCTCTGCCCTGCCCTCCTGGTACCCTGCCCATGGTCAGTGGGCCCAGGACCCCCTGAACAACCACCTTCGAGCCTCACTCACCCAGGAAATGGAGCTGGAGGTGTTGTTGGGCCCCAGCAGTACCAGGGAGCCCGGCTGGGTGACCACAGCTGTGTGGCCGTTCAGGTGGACAGTGGGAGGATCCGGAGTGTTGATGGTCAGTCCCACGCTCCCGCTGGACCCATCAGAAGCCTGAAGGAAGTTAGAGCAGAGACGGTGAAGCCGTGGCCGGGAGATGGTCCCTAGGCTCAGCTCAGAGAATGGGAACAAGACCATCCCAGGAGGCAGCGCGTCTGGGTTTTCATTCTAGCTCCGCAGCAGCTTGCTGTGAGACCTTGGGGAGGTCGCTTACCCTCTCTGAACTTTTCAGAGGTGGGATTACATCCTCTTTGTCCTGTTCATACTTAAGGTAAGAACATAAGTTTTGGCACCAGAGTCCTAGTCCTACCCCCTGTCAAGCTGTGTGACCTGAGGCAAGTTTCTTAGTCTCTCTGTGCACCTATCCCACAAAGCCGGGAGGGATTACAGGAGCGTTCTCAGTTTTCTCCCCTAAGTGCCCAGAGAACCCCCCCCTCGATGCCACATTCCAAAAGCCTTTGAAGAGGGCACTTGGACTTGGGGGCCAGAGGCTGGTTTCAAATCCCGGTTCTGCCATCCACTCTGCAATGTGAGGTGACAAGTGACTTCCCTGGTTGAGCCTCTGAAGGGGGGACCTGACCCGGTGGAGGGCCGCACACAGCCCTGCCCAGCGGGTGGGCCTCCTCAAGGTCACGGTCACCTGTGCTGGCAGCACCTCAGGGATGCGTTTGCTGTCCCTCGTTTCCTCCCCAGGCCTGGGAGGCAGGTCAGGGATGTCTGGAGTCCTGGCAGGGAGCCCTGGCCAGATGGAGCCCGCCCAGCCCCGCCCCGTTCCAGAACCTTCCCTGACAGGGCGCTGGTGGCGCTGGCAGTGCCCTTACCGTGGGCCCGGGCTCCAGCTCTCCCGGGGACAACAGCTGGACCAGGTCAGCAGCCTGGAAAAAGGACAGAGTGTGTGCGCGTGTCCTGCAGCCCCAGGGACGGGGACGCCGCCTGCGCTGTGGCCGGTCTCACAGGACAGGGGCCCCGCGCCCAGCGTCTCCGCAGGCTCCGTCTGGAAACTCAACTTCTCCTTGTGTCCATGGTCTTTCTCTCAGCTGATTCTGAGAACTCCTACACGGCGACATGGAGAGACCGTCACGTGGATCATGTCACTCGGCACGGGTTCCCGGACGACCTCCTGTGTCGCTTTGCCTCGTACAAGCCATAAATGGGGACATCCCCACCCCAGGGGACTTTGTTCATGCCACGTGGGAACACGCTAATCGGGAGAGCATCTGAGTCATGTGGGAACCTGCTGGCCACATGCACCGCCTCCTGGTCCCACCTGAGGTGACACGGGTCCTCCTTAGCACACTCCATTCTGCCACACCCACCCAGACCTGCTGTATGTGGCCAGACACCCACGTCAACGGCGCTTTCCCTCCTATCACAAGTGGGGCTGCAAAGACCCCCGTCCACGGGCACAAGAACTTCTGCAGACAAGGGATCAGGGGCTTCCGCCTAACTGCCTCAGGGCTCCACACCTCTGTGGGACAGAGGGGACAGAAGGGGAAAGCAGGGCGAGGCAGGAGGCCTGGCTCTAGTCCAGATGTGACCTGCTGGGTGACCTTAGACACATCACTTGCCCTATCTGGGCCTTGGTTTGTACACACTATTTTACATAGTTTTTTTTTTTTTTTTTCATGAACCAGATTCATGCAAAAACCAAAAAAGTGAAAATTTCCACTTTGCGTATATAACCTTATATACAGTGTGTATATATAAAGTTAGAATGTGACCAGTGTTTTGGTGGGATTGGAAGAGGTCAAGAAGGTGCTTTCTGAGCAGGTGATGTTTGAACTGAGACCAACAGTGGAGAGAAGAGTGTTCCAGGCAGAGAACAGTAGGTGCAAAGGCCCTGAGGTAGGAACCAGTTCAGTCTGTGTGGCTGGAATGGTGGGGCTAGAGAGAGGGACAGGGATCAGATGGCACAGCACCCTGAAGCTGCAGGAAGGAGACTTTATTCTGGGTGTAATGAGCTGCTTCTGGGTGGATCCATCTGTGTTTCTTGCTCTTTGATCCCCATCCACCCTGGGAACTGGCTTTTCTTGGGGACCTCTGAGTGTGTGCTTCCTTGCTCTGTCTAGGCCACTTCTCGGAGATATCGTCACACACTGCGCTGTCCACGGTGGCCCTTTGGCTATCACCAGCCACTGGCTCCCCCAGTGCCCTGCTTCTTTTAAATAAAATAAGCTGTTTGTGTACCAGGAGGCCCTGAGCTCTGCAGGGGCAGGGACGCCGTGCGCATGGGACCCGGGACATGGGACCCGGGACATGGTAGGCCTTCCACAAACATTTGCCGCTGACTGAGTGCTGCGGATGCAGAGGGGCATAAGGGCTGTGAGCAGCGACGTCTCCGGCGAGGGGCTTCCTTGTGGGGTTCTGAGGGTGACTTAGGAGTCCCCAGGTGAGGCCCAGGGCACGGGCGGCTTGTGGGGGCCTGGGACAGCACTTTGCCCCCGGGCCTTAGTTTCTTCCTGTGAAACAGAGCGGTGAAGGCCCTTCCGCCCCCACCCCTCCAGCACTCACTGCGGGGTCCTGGGGGGCCACACGGACTTCCTCGCTCGCGTAGAGGCAGGACAGGATGTCGTTGTAGAGCTCCATCGGAAAGACCAGGTCGGCCATGCTGCCTGGGGCTAATGGTGGGAGGGGTCGCGGGGCCAGGTGGTCAGGCCTTGGGGCCCTCTGGCCTGGGCCACAGGGGGTCACGAGCTTCAGAGAGAAGAAGGAAGGGGACATTGATCGGAGCAGCTCCCAGCTGCAGCTGGCTGCCAGGGACCCAGGCAGATTCCGCTTCCTGCCACCTCCTGTGTTCCAAGGAGCAGGGGACAGAGCGGGGCAGACACCGCGGTTCCCCAGGTGGGGGGACCTCTCGGATGGGAGTGTTGGGACAGAGCTGAGCCCCCCTCGCTGGCCAGGTAGCCCTGGGTGAGCTCCGGGGCCACGGGCCTCCTCCTCCTTCCTCCTCCTCCTCCTCCCTTCCCCCTCCTCCTCCTCCCTTCCCCCTCCTCCTCCTCCCTTCCCCCTCCTCCTCCTTCCTTCCTCCTCCTCCTCCTTCCTCCTCCTCCTTCCTTCCCCCTCCTCCTCCTCCCTTCCCCCCCCTCCTCCTCCCTTCCCCCTCCTCCTCCTCCTCCCTCCTCCTCCTCCTCCTCCTCCTCCTCCTCCCTTCCTCCTCCTCCTCCTCCCTTCCTCCTCCTCCTCTGCCTCCCATCTCCTTGACCCCCCGTACATCTCCCCTGGACCACTGGTCCCCAGAGGGTCTGCTGGCCGAGGGCCGCTCACCTGGACTCTCATCAGGATGGCCTCCTCCCTGAACTCCGTGGTGGTGACGTAGTATTGGATGTCCTCTGGGCCGGAGATGGCCGGGGCTAGGTGGACACAGAACCAGGGCTCAGCCCACGGCAGGGGAGGGGTGGGGGGCAGGAGAAAGGCCCCCCCGACCCCCAGCCTTGAGACGGCTGCGCTTGTGCATCTTAGAACAAAGTGAGCGGCAGCTTCGTGCAGGATTCTGGGTCACCCAGCGGCCCTGCTCTGTGGGCCCCTTGAATCAGACAGGGAAACAGAGGCTCAGAGGGTCAAGGACTGTCAAGGTCACAAGTGACGTGGCCCCTTCCCCCCACTAGAAAGCAGGGTCCCTGCGGGAGGTCTGCCTTGTCCCAGTCACATTCCCAGGGCCTAGAACAGTGCCTGGCGCCGGGCGGGGGAGTGGACGCCTCTGCCCTGAGCAGCAGTGACCTACGGAGGACGATGGTCAGTAGGTCTTCCAGCAGGGAGCTGAGCAGGGCCGTGGCCAGGGGGCACACCTGGGGGACGACACAGTCCTCCTTAGCATGGGGTCACGGTCGGCGGCTCCCTTGGTGCGGGCCGGAGGCAGGACGGGAGGGCCACTCACCATCTTCTGCAGCAGGAAGGGCAGGGAGTGGTCCAGGACGCCGGCCACCAACTCCAGAGGTTTGTCCACCAGGAGGGCGTCTGTCCTAGGGGAAGGGGACAGCTGTGGGACCCGACACACTGTGCAAGGGCAGGCGTGGGTCAGAGAGGGGAGGCCCGGGCTGGGCTGAGGGCCCTGCTGGCCTGGGTGGCTTGGCCTCTCCCTTCCCGGGTGCCGCCCTCCTGTCCGTCTCCCCCCTTTGCAGTCTGCTCGTCCCCCCTTCTCTCCCCCCGACTTTACTTTCTCCTGATTCTCTTCCCTTCTCTCTTTGGTAGGGACCATGGCACAGAGATCTAGCTGGCCGCAGAGGCCACGGAAGGCGTTGTCCCGGAGGACGTTCTGCACGGGGTGCGTCCCCATGAGATGGACAGGCAGCGTCACCTCCTGTGGCAGCTCCTGCGCTGGGTGGGCCTGTGCTGACCCCCTCCCCACGCCACCCCGCTGGCGGTGCCGGGGGCACCTCATTTTCTGGTGGGGAACCCGAGGCCGGGAGCGGGGCAGCCTGGGCAGGTCCTCCCTGTAGGAAGGGACCAGGCGGAGGTCTGAGCCTGCCCGAGGTGGCGGCTCTCAGCCATGACATCGGGTGTGGAGGCAGGAGATGGGGACAGGTGGCCTGTCAGCCTGTGGCCTTGGAGATGACCCTGTCCCCGGTGCCCTGGGCACTCTAGAGCCTAGGGAGAGGCAGCAGTCCCAGCCCTGGTCTCTGAGGTCGGTCAGCTCGGGAGGAGTGGGCCAGGGCTCTGCCACTCACTGCCCCAGGATCTCCACGCTCAGGCTCCCGGGAGGGGTGTGGCACTCCTCCAAGGCCACGGTGGTCCTGTTCCCCGTCTGCTCCAGCCGCACCCCCATGCGAATGTTCTTGATGACTTTGAGCCGCAGGATCCTGGAGGGATGGTGTGGGGGACAGGCTCTAACGGGGCCCGAGGTGGAGGCAGGACGTCACAGCCGGCCCCACGGTTGCCCCGAGGACTCAGATTGAAAATCAGGAGAGCTCCTTAAAACAGGGACAACCGGGGACCTGACGAAACCCTCACGGGGGACCCACACCTGGAGCTGAGGGTGGCCTTGGGGTGGGCCTCAGGCTCCCCTGCTTGCTACAGCCCCCACCAGGACGACGGTCACTCGGCACGTTGACGGCGCCACCCGACAAGGGGAAGGAAGATATTTTACAAGGAAAAGGGGGGGTGGACGTGTAGCTGAAGGGCATCGATGAGTTTTCCCGCTTCCTGGGCAAACAGTGGTCCATGGGCTGCTCTGTGGCATTTCTGAGTTTTGCAGATGAACACTCAGTACCACTTAGTGCAGGGGGCCTGGTGCCCATTTCACAGATGAGGAAACTGAGGCCAGGGAGCAGACCTGCCCGGTCAGTTGCCTAGCCCAGGAGTGGCAGCCTCCAGGTGAGCGCGTATCAGATCCTCCTCAGGCCACACTGTTAGTGACCCCAGCTTCCCAGGTGCCCAGAGAGGGTGTGTGTCCCCCAGCATGGAGTCAGAAGGCTGGATGACTCGCTGTGTGATCCAGGCAAGTCCCTTTCCCACTCTGTGCTTCATTTTCCCCACCAGCAAAATGGCTTTCCAATGTGCCTGGATAGAAAGCACTATCAGGGTCCTTGTGGTGACACGTGGCCGTGTCTTTGGCTGGCGTCCTGGCAGTGCAGGTCTGGGTGGTGAGGAAGCCCACGTGTACTTACTCCTGGAGCGAGAGGTACAGTTTGCAGCGCAGCGTGACCTGCAGCAGGCTGTGGCTTAGGATCTGCAGGGTGACCTCGGGTCCTTTGGCATCTTCTATGACCAGCCTGGAGAGGCACAGGGTGCTGGTGTGGCTTGTGGGGGTGTGTATCTGAGTGGGTGGGGACAGGGGCAGACCCCAGGAGAAGCTGGGGTGACAGTTGGGACACACCCTCCTGGTGACCCCAGCCTGGCTGTGGAACACGGGGCCCTAATCGCAGTCTCCAAGCCCTTCCCTTGTCTGGGCCTCAGTGTCCACCTCTGTGAAGTGGGGAGGAGCCGTGGAGGGGCCGTCTTGTCAGGTTTCACCTGTCTGAACTCAAATACGGGCCTCTGGGGCTGGGCACAAGGCTTGGGGCAGAGCATATGCTGGCATGTGTAAGGCCCAGGGTTCGGTCCCCAGCCTCGATAAAACAAAACAAACAGCCACACCAGACCAGAAAACAAGGCCTCGAAGGCAGGCTCTGGAAAAGAAGAGCAAAGAGAGTCCGGCAGCTGCAAGTCCAAACGGGAGGAAACCCTGGCCTCCAGCAGGGAACTTTCTGGAAGGTTCCAGAATGCCTTGGAACCCGTGCAACTTTCCTGCGGCTCTCCCAAGCCATGCCCTGGCGGGGTGGGCAGGAGAGGCACTGTGAATGCACAGGCCACGTGACCGCAGCCGACCCTGGGCCTTGGCCAGGCTGGGGCCCCGTGGGCCGCACCTCCTCCCACCAGCAGTGCCCTGGCCTTTCACCTCACCCCACCCCCGAAAACGTCCTCTGAGTCGTCTGCTGACTTAGGGTTTGGCCTGCTGTCCCCAGGCGCTCATGCTGGGGACGGATGTGGGGGGAGCCCAGCCCTGTGCGCTGGCACTTGTCTCACGGGTCCCCATGTCCGTCCTTATTTCTCTGCCTCATTTGTTTTCAGAGCCAAGCAAGGGACATAGTGAGTGGTGGGGCAGCTGGGGACGGACTCGGGGCCATGGACCTTACCACCCGTGGTCATCCTGGAGGGGCCAGCCAGGTGGCCCAGAGTTCTGCTTTAAGGAGAATCAGTGTCATGGGCTGAATTACGTCCCTGGCTCCCCATGTTGAAGTCCTAATCCCTAGAGCCTCAGAATGTGACCTTATTGAGAAACAAGGTCATTGCAGACGTGATCCGCCATCCCAGGCTGTCCTGGAGTCGTATAGGCCCCTAATCCACATGACAGTGTCCTGGGGCAGGGGGATTCTGGACACACAGACGGGCATCCGCAGAGCAAGGACGGGTGGAGTTCCTACACCCAGCACCAGAGGGCGCCGTAGGTGACAGCCGCCCGGGAGCCAGCCCACAGGGGCGGTGACCCCACTGTACCTGGGCCTGAATTCCAGGCAGACAGTGAGACTGTTTAGGCGACTCAGCTTGGGGCACTTTGACAAACAGACATAATTGGACAAGCCAGAGTTTCAGAAAAATCCTCTTTTTTTCCCCTTTTCTCTTGGCGGGGTGGGTCTGAGCCAGGGCCTCGTGCGGGCCAGATGCGTGCCCTGAGCCACACTCCTGGCCCAGATGGTCTCCACTGCTAGATGGGGTCAGTTTATTTAAAATATCTTTCAAGACACCACACAGGTTTGTGGAGAAAGGGGACAGGGCGGCCGCGCTGCGGGGCTCAGAGCCCGGCTCAGACCCCACTCCTGCCTTCCCAGGGGGTTTCAGCGGCTTGGAGGGACAGAAGGACAGCCTTGCCTTGTGCAAGGCTGCAGAGGCCACAGAGACACCCGGCTGCCCCCCGTGTCTCCGCTGGATAGGCGAGAACGTGGGCTGGGGACGGGACGCAGGGGCAGGAAAGGCCACAGCGGCCTCAGGCCACTCACCCGCCGGCCTGGAGCAGGTCCCCCAGCAGAGGGAGGCTCTGCCCCGAGAGCAGGTCCCCGACCAGCGACAGGTCCAGCCCGCTGCTCTTCTTGGACAGGCTTTTGCCGACAAAGGGCAGGTGGTCCAGGACAGTCGCGCCTTCCCTCGGGGTCCCCGTCACAGGCACCCTGACTACGCGGCTCAGGATCTGGTGCTCTGCAAACAGGTCTGAAATGTCTGTAGACACGGCCTCCTCAGCCTGGGCCTCCCCCACTCGTTCACCAGCGTCCCCTGTGTCACCCAGGCTGCGCCTGAAAGCTTGGGCCCCAGCCATCCCCCTGCCTCTGCCTCCCGAGGAGCCGGGACTCCAGGTGCGTCCCCACTGCCCGTGGCTGACAGGCCCTTATGAAGCACTTCTCAGCAGGGCTCTGGGGACAGCAGCAGCCTGGTTCCGACCCCACGGGGTTTACACTCTAGTCAGGGAGACGACAACAAGCCAGCGCTCAGAGCAGTGAGCAAAGTAATTTTTAGCATCAATTAAGTGCTACAGACTAAAAGGGAGCGGATGAAGCCTGACAGGCTGAGGGCCTGTTTGGGACAGAGGGATTAGGAAGGGCCTCCATGAGGAGGTGACCTTTGAACCAAGGCCTGAAGGAAGTGGGGAGCCCACTGTTGACCATCTGGGGAAGAACGACATAGGCAACGGTGCGTGCAAAGGCCCTGAGGTGGTTATGAGCCTGGTGGGTTTGTGAAACAGAAAGATGGGTGAGGCTGGAGCAGGGGTGGGGGGGTGGGGGACACAAGTGGCTCATAGCCAACGGGGAGGGAGCCACGCAGAGGGACAGGGCGACAGGTGCAATGTTACACTTGGATAGGGCCATAGAAGAGGCTCCACCCAAGGACTGGGAGCCCAAAGGAGGGAGAGTCCTGCTGGGAGGATCAGGAGGGATTTCCAGAGGAGGCGCAGGAAGAGCTTTGCCTTCTCAGAGGGTCGAGTTCTCCAGTGAGGAGCGGGCAGCCGTTTTGGCAGAAGGACCGCATAAGAAAGGAAGGAGACGGAGGCCATGGAGGAGGGGGAGCTGGGAGATGCGGGACTTTGACTGCGAGGACCAGGAGCTTAGAAATGCTTTCGAAAAGCCAGGCGCCGGGCACACACCTGTAATCCCAGCAGCTCGGGAGGCTGAGGCCGGAGGATCACCAGTTCAAAGCCAGCCTCAGAAAAAGCAAGGCACTAAGCCACTCAGTGAGCCCCTGGCTCTAAAGAAAGTACAAACTAGGGATGGGGCTCAGGGGTCGAGGGCCCCTGGGTTCAATCAGGTACCAAAAACAAACAAAAAGTGCTCTTTAGGGCACTGGGGAGCCACACCAAGAGACAGAGCAGGAGAGAGACAGGTCAGCCCCAGGGACCGGCAGGTGAGTCCCGTGGCTGGTGGGGAGAAGCTGGGGGGGTGCGGCCCCCTCTCCTGACCCCCGCCTCCCGCCACGCCCCCTCCACGTTCACCTGTCTCCAGCTGGTCCTTGCTGACCCGCAGGTAGAGCGGGCTGTGGGCCTTGCCCTGGGCGGGGGGCGGCAGTGCCCAGCACAGCAGGGATGCCCAGAGCAGCCGCATCCTCCTGTTGGACCTGTGGGCGCAGAGCGTGAGGACGTCCAGGCCCAGCCGGGGACTAGCAGCCCTTTACCCGGCTCTGCCTCCCCCATCCCGTCCTCCCAGCCCCCTGCCTGTCCAGCTCCCACCCGCGGGTCCTGGAACACAGCCTGCGCCTCCCGCCACCATAGCTCTGGCCCGGGCACCCCTGGCCTGCAGGCCCTTCCCCTCCTGCAGGCCGGCTTCAAAGTCCGGCTCTGACATTCCTGTCTGTCTGGCCTGCCCAGGTCCCTTGACTCCTCTCTGCCTCAGTTTTCTCATCTGAAAAATGGGGACGATCACAGGTTGTTGACAATGTGCAGCAAGCACACAGTGGCGGCCCAGGGTGAGGGGTCCAAGGGCCCAGGGCTCCCTTCACAGCTGGATGCTTCTGGATTGTGAGGAAACCAGGGGTGGGGTCCTGATGGAGGTGCCACGGAGGCTGCTGAGGCAGGAGTAGGCACCGGGGCCTTGGAGCCGAGTAGCAGGGAAATCATTCAGGTTTGTGAATCCGCATTTGTACCAGCACCAACCAGCAGGCCCTCAGCCCTCCCCAGTTGGCCAAAAGGAGCAGCCAGGCCCCTGGAGGCCGCAGGCAGGGCGTTCTGGGGGCAGGAGGACACCACCAGGAAGCCAAGCTCTGGAGCGACACGCAGCCCAGGGAATGCGGCATCTCCAGGCAGACGTCACGGTGAGCAGGGACCTTGGAGGAGGCGCACGGAGGGGCCCCAGATGGCTGAGCCACTCCCGGGTGCCTGAGAGAGCTCTAGGACCCAGCCGGCTGCTCCCTGGGGACCTCGCTCAGCGTAGAGCTCTGCCAGCATGTGCGTGGCCCCGGGTTCAGTCTCCAGGACCCCAACAAACACAAGCAAACCCAAAACTCGGTGATGAAATTGGGTAGTAGAAATTAATATGCAAATTTTGGTCTGTGAAGTTTGTGGCTGTGGCATTGACTCTCCTATTTGGTTTCCAGGATGATTTTTTTTTTTTTTGTGGTGCTGGGGATCGGACCCCAGCGACTCTCAGATGCTGGGCAAGTGCTCTACCACTGAGCCACACCGTGACACCTGCAGCCCTTTTAAAATTTTTTATTTTGAGGCAGGCCCTTGCTATGTTGCTGAGGCTGGCCTCGAACTTGTAATCCTCCTGCCTCAGCCTCCCGAGTCGCTGGGATTGAAGGCATGAGCCCTGCACAGGCTTCCGGGCTGACCTTAAACTCAGCCACTGTTCATTCTGCCAGCCAGCGTTGAGTTGGTCTCTGTCAGGCCCTTTTCTCTGTCAGTTCACCACTCCCTGGCCTTGGCCCTGCGCACCCCACGCCCAGCCCTCCCCAGCTCTCCTCCTGAGGCATCCACACCTGCCCTGACCTCTTGAGTCCTCACTGGGTGCCAAGAACTTCATCAAATCATTACGTCTTCATCAAGATGGGATCACTGACGTCCAGACCTATTTTACAGATGAGGAAACTGAGGCTGAGAAAGGAGAAATGGCTTGCTCCTGGGGACAGAGTAAGTGGCAGAGCTGGGACTGAACCTGGCTCTCCTGGCACTAAGAAGCCATGCACCATCTCACCAGGTCTCAGCCAGTGTTGGGGAGACACCCGCGTTGGCCTCCTCCTTACCTCTCCCCGAATGCAGCCTCCCAGGATCCAGGTCTCGGCCTCTGCCTCCAGCTTCCCGGACAACTTTTATAACTGAGCTCTGAAGTGGGGGGTGGGCATGTGGACAGGAAGTCCAGCCCCGGGCCAGGCCCTGCCCTTCAGAGGAGCTGTTGAGGGGAGGGAGGGTCCTCCTGGCACTGGGTGACAAGGGGCTTCTTGCCAAAACTGATAGGACCCGGCATTGAGGACAGGGGCAGGCTCTGGGCCCCGGGGCCAGCAGCCCCCAGGAGGAAGTGGGCGGGCCGTGCGGTTTGGGACTTGGGCCACTTCCCTTTGGAACAACATCAGAGAAACAGGGCCAGGGCTGCAGCCCTCCCAGGACAGACTCATGGAACCCGAGGAGTGAGGAAGCGGGGTGCAGCAGGGATAGGAGAGCAGGCGGGGCGCGGAGGTGGGGCTGAGGGGCGCCGGTGACCAGCAGCGGGCATCCCCAAGCCTTCTCCGCGTCTGTTGTTCTAGCTACAGTTTTCACTCTGATTCCCAAGGACATGTCTCTGGGTTCAGTCTGCCTCTGATGTCCAGGGGTGTGTGACTGTGGGCAGGTGACCTTCCTTCGAGACCCCCCTTCCCTGCCGGGTAATGCACATAGTGAATCTACCTGTGTCCCCTGGGGATGGCGAGGTTCCTGGAGGGAGGTCACGAGGCTATCACACGGGGCCTGGCACATGGGAATGGTTAAAAAATGGCTCCACTCCCACTTTACAGATGAGGAAACTGAGACTTGTTCCAGGTCGTGCAGCACGTCTGAGGTCAAGCTGGGGATTTGGTGTTCCTGCGCCTGACAGCCCCAGGACTCTGCCAGAGCCTCTGATGTGGGGACACTGGCGCCCCCTGCTGACCATCACGGCTGGTGGTGCAGTCCCCAACGGAAGAGGTGTAGGCGGCCTGGAGGTGTCCCCTGGGATTAATTCCTTGTTCTTTCTCAACCCAGGGCTGTAGCCAGGGCAGGTGTTGGACTCCTGGAGACACCGGGGACAGAGGGGCTGAGGGTGGAAGGCCAGGTCCTGGAGGACAGCGACGGCCACACGAGGTCCACGTTAGCTGGTTCTTTGGCTAATACCAAAGGCAATGGCTACGCTTAGTGTGACTCAGCGCGTCTGCTGGATGGAATCTTGTTCTAGAATCTCAGAGGCCTAGAGTCACGGGCTTTTGGGTTGGAAGATGCTTTAAGAGTTGATGAGTCCCCTGATTTCTGTCGACTGGGTCTCAACGTCACCGTCAGGAGGCGTCTTGCAGGCTGAGAAGGGCCCCCAGGGGACCTGCCTCCTCTGAGTCCCTGGGAGCGTTCCCAGGATGCTCAGGAGGAGGGAAGGATTCCTTAGAGCCCCCAAGGGGTCTCTGCTCCCCCAATGTCTTCAGAGAGAGGGAGGTTTCCCGGGAGTCTCTTCCAGGCGGAGAGCCCCTGGGAAGGACGCAGAAGGTACAGGGCCCAGCTACTGATTCCCTCTAACCTCAGTTTGTTGATGTGGAAGATGGGAATGTAAACCCCCAGGAAGCTGGGAACCCAAGAGCCCTCGCGACTTGTGATGCCAGTTATTGTAAGGCCAATGAGGGCCAGGCCCGCCCCACCTGGTTACCCGAGGTCTTCTCTGTGACGCAGGAGGATGTGCGGGCGTCACTTGGTGTTTGCTCCGGCTGCGAGACTCAGAAGTAGGGCCTTCTCTCTCCCCAGGCCCAGGAAGGTGGCGGGGCCTTGGAGCCTCCCTCTGGGGACTCCTGCCGCGGGCTCCACGGGTGGCTGGTGTTCCCTGACCATACGGAAACAACGGTCCCTCTCCTGAAGATGCCGCTTACCCACCAGCCCCTAGCAAGTCCCAGAGGTCGTGTGGTCAGACCCGGGGTCCTCGGCCATGGCTGCTTGGAGAAGGACCCCCACGTCCTGGCTCGGCTGTGGGGTGGAGCTGCTCACTCTGGGCTGGAATGGGGGCCCCTTCACTGGAGCAGACGGGGCCAAAGACGAGAACCCTGTCCCTTCTCCCAGGCCCTTGGCAGCCCCCCGCCTGGGTGGACGGATCTGGTAGGACCCCGGGGAGCCAACAAGACCTGTCCAGACCAGGAGACGGACCTCTGCCTCCTTGAGGTTCAAACCCAGATTTAAAAGGATTTAGAAAACCAAAAACCCAAACCAGGACGTGATGGGTCTGAGCAAGGTCCTCCGGGTCCTCCAAGGTGGCGGGGCTGGGGGACCTGGGTCTGGGCACAGGCCTGGTGCTCAGGGACTGCTCCGGGCTGGCCCACACTGGGGGCTGGCATGGGACCGGCCCTGGCCGTCCCTGTGCCTGTCGGCCGGGCCCATCGTGGGGACTGGACGGAGCCTCGCCGGCTGCCCTGGGCTGAGCGGTCCTCTCGTGTGTGTGTCCTGGGACTGAGTAACAGGTAGCCGCTCCCCAAGGCCACGCCGCGCCACTCTTCCTGTCAGGCCCCCATGGAACTGAAGTGCTCTGGGTACCCGGGGGAGAGCAGGGGCCCTTCTGTCTGTCCTGAACCTCCTGGGGCCTCGGGGGGCCAGGGAGACAATGGCAGTCACCACTGCCTGAGTGGGAAGGGTGCTTGGTGATAAGGCCCCGTACCCCAAGGCCAGCAACAACAGTGACGATGGCGTCACCCACAGATGACACTGTCTGAGTGCCTACCGTGGGCCTGGCACTGTTTGCTCTCATTCATTTTATTTAAGGTACTGGGAGTTGAGCCACACCCCAGCGCCATCCCCCTTTTACAATATTTTACTTAGAGACAGGGTGTCGCTAAGTTGCTGGGGCTGGCCTCCTACTTGTGATCCTCCTGCCTCAGCCTCCCGAGTCCCTGGGATTACAGGCAAGTGCCACCGTGCCTGATGCAACTGTTTTCTCTCATTTAAATCTGAACCACAACCCTCCAAGGCCAGGACTA
This sequence comes from Callospermophilus lateralis, assembly GCF_048772815.1. Classification (NCBI taxonomy): domain Eukaryota; kingdom Metazoa; phylum Chordata; class Mammalia; order Rodentia; family Sciuridae; genus Callospermophilus; species Callospermophilus lateralis. Next base: position 174,934,479 of record NC_135307.1, on the reverse strand, counting down.
TGATTGTCCCCATTTTACAGAGAAGGAAACTGAGGCTCACAGAGGGGAAGCCACATTTCAGGATCAAAGAGGGGCCAGAACAGAACTCGAAGCCTGGTTGGCTTGCCTCTGGGGCCTGGTGACACACCACGCCACTAAGATCAACAGAATGTGTGTCCCCACCAGACAAGCCCACCACAGATGTGTTGAGGGCAGGCGGGGAGACGGGGCCTTCTAGCGCCTGAGCCCGGGCAGTGGTCAAGACGGCTGACCCATCCTCACGGGGACTGATGTCACCCAGACCCAGCTAAGGCGCTGCCCAGACTGGCGGGTGTGCCTGACCGTGACCCCGGTGTAGCTCGGGCGGCCGACTCCTGTGCTGGGACAGTCACACTCCAGACAGCAGGGGCCACAGAGAAGTGTTTATTGATCACGGAGAGGGACACTCCCAGCTGGGGACCAGCCTGCGCTGGACGGCCGCCATCCACGTCTTCACCGGGAGACGGGGAGGGCCCAGGAGGTGGCCGGGGCGAGCACCAGGGCGTCCTGGGATCGGAGAGGAAGAGTCAAGGCGTTGACTTATTTTTACCTCCCGCCCTTCCCAGGTTGGGGCTGGTTTTGTCTCCATGAGGTGACTGCTGGCCCCGGGGGACAGGACCCTAACTCCCTCCTGCAGAATTCTTGGAAGGGCCAGAGGGGAACACTTGTGTCGCACAGGGGATGTGTCCACGTGCAGTGAGTCTTGTAGGACCGCTGTCCCCAAGCCCTGCCTGCCACCAAAACTCTCCAAGAAGTTTTATAGAGTGTAGACTCCAGGCTGTGAACCCACTGGGGTCAGGCAGCTCGATTTACTTTTTATCTTTTGGTTCCAGGGATTGAACCCAGGGACACTTAGCCACTGAGCCACATCCCTGCCTTTTATTTATTTATTTATAAATATTTTTTTAGTTGTAGTTGGACACAATATCTTTATTCATTTTTATGTGGTGCTGAGGATCGAACCCAGTGCCTCACACATGCCAGGTGAGCACTGTTCCACTGAGCCCCATCCCCATCCCCAGCCCTTTTCATGTTTTATTTTGAGACAGGATCTTGCTAAGTTGCTTAGGGCCTCACTAAGTTGCCCGGGTTGGCCTCAAACTTGTGATCCTCCTGCCTCAGCCTCCTGAGTTGCTGGGATTACAGGCGTGCACCACCACGCCTGGCATCCAAGATTTTATTACAACCATTTTAAACATCCAGTAAAGCAGATGTCCACTTATCACCTGGATTCTTACCCAGACCGACATGCCTGTCCTTTTATTCATTCTTCTTACTAGATTTTAAGATACATGACATTGTGAAACTATAGAAAGGAAATCGAGGTACTGCTGGCTGGGAACGGTCGGGCAGAGCAAGACAGGAAATGTGGACAATAATGTGAATAATGAACTGAACTCTGTGGCTTCTCCAGGGTTAAATGACTCTGGAATTCAGTGGTCATGGTCAACGGCTTTGGGCAAGTCAGGGCCAATGAGAGTCAGAGTTTGGTGCAAAGCACCTCTGAAGCCCTACGATGGACACTTTGTCACTGAGGGTTGGGGACAAGGTCTTTCTGGATTTTCTTAAGTGCTAATGATTCTGTTTTCAGCATTTTCCCCTCAAGAGTGGAATCAAATCTCAGAGAAGCCAAGGTTTCTGACTGTTTTGTCCACTGTTGTGATCAGTGCATACATGCAGCTGGTGCTTAATAAATGCCTGCTAGCTGGCTGGCCAACAGAAAGGGTCACCCCACTGACAGTGGCTCATACAGAGGTTGGGGTCCAAGGCAGGGGTTATGAGGAGAGGTGCCGAAGGGTGACGTTTGGGGTAAGGGCTGTGACAGCCCATCTCCCAGATGATGCCAAGGAGAGTCACTTGCTCACAGGTATTTCTGGAACAACTAGTGTGTACCAGGCCTTGCTGACAGCACTGGGGACAGAGGCATGGACAGGACAGACATCATCCTGATGCTCGTGGGCTGAGCCCATTTGGCCACAGGAGCTGTGTGTGGATGCTGCCTCACATCTGGGCCTCCTTCCTTACCTTTCTGCCTCAGGGCCTTTGCACACACTGTCCACTCTGACAGGATGCTCCACTTCCTCTTGACCATCCCTCTCTCCTTGGCCTCACGCTCTCCTCTGAGCCTGCTCTACTTTCCTTCTTGGCCCTTCCCTACTTGGCCTGATGTGAAATATTTATGGGTTTACGTGTCTACAAACGGGGGTGGGCGGGTTCATTTCCGGGGCCTTCCCCCCTCACAGGCAGCTGTGCCGTGGGGTGGGCCTTCGGAAACGACTGACGACTGAGCAGTGGATGAATAATGACAATCTGTAGATGAGGAGGGGGGACCCTGGGAGGGGCAGGGACTTGCCCAGGTCGCCCCACAGGGGACCAGCAGGGCGGGGACTGGAGGGCAGCCCCTCGGTCCCGTGTCACTCACCTTGGTCACACACGGCGTCACTGACTTGTATCCTAAGGCCTTCGGTATCAACATGGGGATCCCAGTTCTTAATTTGCCTGGAACGATAAATGTGGTCAGAGGCTGGGGCACGGGTGGGCCTGGCAGTGCCAAGCAGGCTCTGGCACCAGCTTCCGGTTGCCCCCAAGTGAGCCCCTCACATCCTCCATCCTCCTGCTCAAGAACCCTCATGGGCTCCCTCATCCACGGCTAATAAAGTGAAGTTGAAGCTGGTGCGCTGGTGCACGCCTGTCACCCCAGAGGCCTGGAGGCTGAGGCAGGAGGATCAAAAGCTGGGGGCCAGCCTTAGCAACTTAGTGAGGCCCTATGCAACTTAGCAAGACCCTGTCTCAAAATAAAAATAAAAAGGGCCGGGGGTGTGGCTCAGGGAGTGGTCAGGCACCCCTGGGTTCAATCCCTGGTGCAAAAAAAAAAAAGAGTGACATTGAAATGGTGATGCTGGTTTAGGTCACAAACTCTCCCACCCACTCAACGTGGGGCTTGGGGTCATTTTCTCCCGCTACCCCTGCTGGTGACGTAGCTATGGCACCAGCAGCAGCGATGCTAGGAAAGGCCGAGCAGTGAATCAGCCCCGCTGCCCAACACGCATGGTCCTGTTGGTGCCTCGGGGAGCCGCTCTGACTCTCCCATTGCACTGGTGCAGAGACTGAGGCCCAGGAGAACCGAGCAGCCTGTCTGAGACCAGGCAGCCGGCACGAGGGGCTAGGACTTGACCCAGGCCTGCTGCCCCTCGAGTCTGCTCCAGGACCTGGGTGTGCTGCCCGCCCTGCGAGGCCCGTCCCTGCGCCCTGGTACTGGCTCTAGTGAAGGGCGGGGCTGGGCGGCTGAGGTGGGATTTGAACTAGGACCTGAAGGTGGTGGGAGATGGAGAAAAGGGACCCCAGGTGAGGACACAGGAGAGGGGAGCAGGCGGCAGAGGGACGCACCGTTCTCGGTTATCAGCAGCGCAGAGTTGAGGATCTTGGTGACGATGTCTTTGAGAAGCTCAGGCTGCGAGAGAGAAGGGACCCGTCACCCCGGCTGAGCCCCAGGTCCTCCTGGCCATTCCGGTGGGTGCGGGTCAGCCCCAGGGTGAGGGCAGGGCCAGAGACCCTGGAATCTCAGGTCCCCTGCGAGTCTGAGCTGCAGAGGATGCCGCGGCCGCACAGACGGGACGAGGAAGGACTCAGGGCCCAGGGTCTCTGCAGGTGGAGGGTCAGGTGCACCCCACCCGGGGCTCCATCCACCGCTCTATCAGATGATCCAAGGGAACCTGGCCCTGCCTGGCCTGCGTTCCTGACTTCTAGGGAATTCAGAGCCCCACGGGCACACAGAAATGTCCTTGTTTTAAAATATTGATTAAAAAACAAAACAGCCAGGGACGGTGGCCCAGGCTGTGATCCCAGGGGCTCAGGAGGCTGAGACAGGAGGATGGTGAGTTCAAAGCCAGCCTCAGCAAAAGTGAGGTGCCGAGCAACTCAGTGAGACCCTGTCTCTAAATAAAACACAAAATAGGGCTGGGGATGGGGCTCAGTGGCCGAGTGCCCCTGAGCTCGATCCCAGGTACCAAAAAACAAAAACAAACAACAAAAAAACATAAAGATCAGAGAAAACATCAGAGAAGATTCAGCGAGTGTGAGATCGCTGGTGCAGCTGGACCCCGCCGGCAAACGGGGTCCGAGAGAAGGGGCTGCCCGGGTTCCTGGGGTGGGTCTGGCAGGGTCTGAGGCTGGGAGTGGAGGGGTTTGTTTCCTGACACAGGGTCAAACTTCTGCTGCAGGAAAGCACACGGGGGTGTCCCCACGGCCGACAAGCAGATGCCCAGCCAGCGCCCACAGAGCTGGGGGCTTGGGCAGGTGACCCGCAGGTCCCGCGCTGTTGAGGTCTCATCTGAAGCTAGTCCTGGGCAATGTCTCTTTGCAGAATGGGCCACTCTGGCGGGAGCCCCTGTGGCCTTGGGGACGACTGTGGACACTTACGTTGAATAGTTTAATGTCCGAGTTCATCAGTACGATCCGCTCGGTTCTGCAACAAAAGATGCCCGTGAGGTGACCCCGGGAACCCCAGCTGTGCGGCCACCGGCTACTTACTGAGCACCTGCTGTGTACCAGGCACGGTGCAGGCCCCAGTGGAGGTGCCGCTCCAGGATACACACAAGAGCCCCACAGGGAACCCCCGGTGGCTTGGGGAGCCCAGGCCTCCTAGAAGGTCCCCTTGCTCCGGGTTCAGGGTTGTGGCTGTGGAGGGAGGCCAAGCCCAGCGCGGCCAAGTGGTCTGATGTCTATGTTGCAGCAAGTTTTTAAACTCCAGCCTCGTGGGAACTGATCAAAACTCGCCCCGAGCCTGGTTTATCCTGCGAGGCTCCAGTGCACGACTCTGAACTTGCTCTAGGGCAGAGGAAGGTGGTGGGACGGGGGACAACTGCAGGGGCACAGAGGCACTTCTGTGCTGGGCTCCAAGGGCTGTCGCTGCTGCTGCCTTGGAGGTGTCCAGTCTGGGCTGCCCGAGGCCTGGGGACGGTGCCCCGCAGGCCGATCCTGAGCAGGGCTGGCTCACCCCGAGGCTGCTGGGAGGCCCTTCCCTGTCCTTCCCTGTCCCCTGCATTCAGTGGTCGGTGGCAGGAGATCCAGCAGGGCACTTGCCGCCCAGCCTGGGCAGCACCCACTGAGCTCCACCTCTGGGCACTCAGGCCCACGGTCGGGGTCGGGGGAAGCGCTCATTTCGGCTGTAGGAGCTCCGCGGCGATGCACCTCACCTGATGTCATTAAAGCTGAGCACAAGTTGGTCACCTTCGGTGTAAAACTGAGCTTCTGATTTCGCTTCCTGCAACAAGAGAAGCCACACTCTGTCCCTCTGAAGAGGGTGTGGGGTGGGGGGACCCGAGGAGGCTCTGGGGTCCAGCACACCTGGTCTGGACCTCAGCGGCTGGCCCCTCGGGAGAGGGTTTGCTCTCTCTGGGCCTCACTTTCCACATCTGTGAAACGGGACAGTACTTGTCTCCGCTGTCCCCACCCAACAGATGACAGCACAGCATGTCTCAGGGATGACGGCGAAGATGAGCACGGGCTCAGTGTCAGCAAAGCTTGAGGGTCCTGGTTTCTCTCTCCTCTGATCCTGTCCCCCTGCCTGGGCCTGCTCTTCCCTACGGCACAGGCGAGGAAACTGGGGACAGACAGGACCAGGAAGGCCCTGCTGCCTGTTAGCCAGGGTTAGTGTCACTGGACTGTCCAGAAGCCACGCTAGCCCCAGTACGGGGCCCAGGCCTGCATCCACTGGATCCCGGGGCCCGGGAATGAGCTGGTCCACAGGTCGGGCATGGCGGCCTAGGGGCCCGCATCCTGGACCTTCACAAAGACCAGGCTGACCCCTTGCCTTCAGGCCACCCCAGGCCAGGGGTCAAGTTGATGCCCATCTCTCTATTTTTTGTACCAGGGATTGAACCCAGGGACGTGTAACCACTGAGCCCCATCCCAGCCCTTTCCATTTTTTATTTTGAGACAGGGTCTTGCCAAGTTGCTGAGGGCTTCACTCAAGGGCTGAGGCTGGCTTTGAGTTTGAGATCCTCCTGCCTCAGCCTCCAGAGCCACTGGGATCACAGGTGTGTGCCATGGCGCCCGGCAGATGCACATCTTAGGCCCCGTATCTGGGACTGGCCTCGCTTCTGGACTTTCCAAGGACACTGACACGGGCTGACTGCAGGCTGTGCCGGGGACCCAGCTGAAGGACAGTGTCACCCGAGCCTCCTTTAACAACCAGGCGCTGGCCGGCTCCTTGTGAAGCTGGGCACAGGTCTCCGCTGCCCAGCGCCAGCCATGAGTTCTGCCTCATCTCTGACCTTCCCTGCCCCTGGGGGTTGGCCACTAGAGGTCACAGCTGTCCCTTTCCTGGGGCATTTCCCTTGCTTGAATGGAGCTGCCTTGCTGGGAGGCTCTGTGACCCCTGCCCCTGGGCTGGTGGCCAATGGTGACTGATGACCGGTGAGAAAGCTGCCTTCTGGCCTCAGTGGGTCTCAGCGTGCTGCCCTCCAGGCCCCTTCTGGGGTCAAGCCGTGGACTCTCCAGCGGAGACCCGTCTTTGCTCAGACCCTCCCCTGCCCTGATCTGCTTCTTTCAGTAAATCACCTCTCCTGGGGCCTCCTGCTGGGCTTGTCCTCCCACGATCCCCACCCCACGTCCCCCAGCGCCCCCCACGGGCCAATATGAGTGTCTGAGATCTGAACTGCTGGGGCTGCTGACGACGTCAGGTAAGAACTGCCTTGGAGCCGGGCCCAGTGTGCACACCTGAAATCCCAGCGGCTCAGGAGGCTGAGGCAGGAGGGTCATGAGTTCAAAGCCAGCCTTAGCAACAGCGAGGCACTAAGCTACTCAGTGAGACCCTGTCTCTAAATAAAATACAAAATAGGGCTGGGGATGGGGCTCAGTGGGTGAGTGCCCCTGAGTTCAATCCCTGGTACCAAAAAAAAAAAAAAAAAAAGAACTTCCTTGGAGATCATTTACTCCCGTTTAGACATCGGGAGAGGACTTATCCTTCCCTCTCTCTGTGCGGTGTAGATGGAGTCAACTTCCAATCCCCAGCTGGTGTGCGCTCCACGTCAGAAAATTTCCATATTTCATTTTCCAGACTCCACAGGCACATGACCTATGCTCAGCCAATGAGACTCATCCCTGAGACATTTGCTGGAGCTACTGGGAAAGAGAAGCTCCTCCTGCTGGGACTGGGAAGTTGATAGGGGCCTGAGGCAGCTGGGGGTGCTTCCACAGCAGACAGTCTGCCTGAGGCTGGAGGCAGCACAGATGAAGATGAAATTGTTTGAGCACCTGGATCCAGCTATTCCTGAAGCCAATCCCTTCTGGACCTTTCAGTTATATGAGTGAATACAACTCCTTTTTGTGCCTGTGAGTCAAGTTTCTGTCCAAAGATCCCTGACTAATAAAGTCACAAGGTCAGAGTTGGGTCCCCAAAGCTCCTGACTCTTGGTTCAGAGCTGCCCCTCTGGGTGACAAGAGTGGTGAACAGGAGAGCCCCAGGTTGCCACCCGTGCCACACACAACCACACTCACGATGCCCAGGGTGAAGAGCGGCCGTTGGGCTTTGTTGGTGGGAAACAGGTCCAACACGATCAGCTGGGCTGCCTGGGCGCCGTCCTGGCTCAGCAGCAGCTGGGGGGTCTTCCGAGTCTGGAACTTCACCAGCTGTGTGCGGTCCAGCTTCTCTGCGGCCTGGAAGGACAGCGGACAGCGTGGGACCTCCGAGGGCCTCTGGAGGCCCCAGCCCCCGCCCTTCAGGTGCACAGGGATGAAACTCTGTGATCATTTGACCTAAACGACCTGACTAGACAGAACCCTCTGGGGCCGGTGGGGGGAAGACCACAGTGACCTCTGGAAGCCTCTGGCAGCGAGACCCGCGCGGCTGCAGGTGTGATCGACCCACCTCTTCACTGATCTCCTTGATGCTCGACTTCAGCTCCTTGGCCAGGTCAGGGAGCTGTGGACGAGAGGAGGCCAGGGCGGTGGGCTGCACCCCACTGCTGGGAGGAAGGTCTCCCAGAACCCCTCAGCCCCAGGCCACGTGTCTGTCAGTGGCGCAAAAATACCCCCTGGGTCAGCCGCCCTGGGGCCTGGGGTCCCTGGTGACCTTCCGGCCGTGGTTGGTGGTGGCTGGGGTCTGCCGGCCACTCCTCGCTCCCAGAAGACGCTCAAAAGTGACTCCAGTGCCTGCTGCAGCCACAAATGTGATCGCTGGTGACCACTGACCATCTGTTCACTGTCCCAGCCCCGAATCCTGAGCGTGGACCCTGAGGACTTGGCATGTGTCCTCTGTCCGCAGAGCAGGACCTGCCCCCTCCAGAACTCAGCCCAGCCTTTCCCTCTGGACCTCGGCTTCCCCAGCAGCTCCACCGAGGAGGTGGCCGCGGCCGGGCTCCAGCCTTCTGTGCTGATCCCAAGGTGGCATCTGGGCTCGGTGGCCAGGAGGGCCAGATCCGTCAGGGAAGTCCGCCACAGGTCACATAGTGGGGAACAGCGGCAGAACCGCCGTCCCTGGACCACTCAGAGCTACAGTGCCCTTCGCCCCCCAGGACTCTTTGGTAGAGGAAATATGTGCTTCAGACTCCAGGCCAGAGCCCCATGTCACAGAGGTTTCCCGCTCGGAGCTGGAGGTCAGAAGGAGGGATACGACCACACCTGTCGGGGCCAGGGAGCCTCGCGTCCCCTGGGGTCCAGCAGACGCTGCCGCAGCAGGGGCCCCAGCTCCATCCCCACCCAGGCTTACCACATAGTCCAACAGGACCGTGAGTTTATCCGGAGGGAGCAGAACAGCCACCACCGCATTCAGGAGATCCTGCCTCATGACGAAGCTGAACGGGGAGCAGTCCAGGGCGGGCATCACCAGGGACACCGAAGAGTCGTTGAGCCAGTTGGTCACCTTGCTCTGGGAGTCCAGCAGCTTGGCCTGAGAAGACACGGGGCAGGAGGGAGTTGGGAACCTGAACTGCACAGCTCGCCCAATGACAACCTGGCAGGAAGTGACACTGCTGTGACTCAAATGTGTCCCCCAGAGTTCATGTGTCGGAAACAATCTCCAGCGCAACAGGATTGAGAGGCAGGGCCCTACAAGGCGGTTAGGTCACGACTGATGGGTCACTGATGTTTTCGCCAGCGCGGGCTGTGAGGGAAGTGAACTTGGCCCTCTGTTGCTTTTGCTGTCTTGCCCTTCGGCCTTCCGCCATGGAGTGATGCAAGCTTGAAAGCCCTTGCCGGATGCCGACACCGTGCCCTGGGACTTCCCAGTTTCCAGACCATGTGTAAAAATGAACTTAAAGTGTTTATAAGTTATTCAGTCTCAGGTGCTTGTTATCACAACACAAAATGGACTCAGACACCATTCAGCCTGTTTCCCTTTTTGCATCTGTTGTCAGGAATCTTAGCTTGGAATTCAGTGCCTTGCTGTAGACACTGAGTTATGCCAGGGGTCTGGCAATATCTATGCCACCTGAATGATCTCTGGATTTTGTTTTAATTTAAGAGTTGGGGTCTTGTTCTATGCCTAGGCTGGCCCTGAACTACGGGGTTCAAGTGATCCTCCTGCCTCAGCCTCCCAAGTAGCTGGGACTTTAAGCATGTAGTGCCATGCCTTTCAATTGGAATATCTTATTTTTCACATATTTCAACTTCTCAGACACCTCAAATCCTTTCAATGAGGGGATAACTCAAAATTGCAACAAAATGGGTGGAAATATTGGATGCTGCAGTTCTCCAAAGGATTCCTCAGAACTATTCGGGATTTACCCCAGTGAGCCTTACCCTTCGGGGAGTCCACCCCCAGATGGGTGTGCATCTCCATTTTTTTAGAGGACAGTTACTGGGAACTTCCTGTCAGGTCCTCTGTGGTCTCATTTTATTCTCTCCTCAGTGACTATTAGTATTTACCTTTACAGCTAAGGAAACTGAGGTTCAGAGAGGTGAAGAAACTTGCCCAATATCACACAGCCAGGAAGTCACGGAGCTGGGAAACTTAGGTCTGTGTGATCTTCCAGGATGCCTCTCTACTCTGAGCTCTGGTTTCAATGTTGCCAGAGGTCCCCACATGGGCAGGACTGTTCAGGGTCAGGGTCGGGAGTGCTCCTGGGTGCATATTCTGTGTCTGGTCTTTAGGTTCCCCTCCTGGTCCTCTCCCTCAGAATCCTGTTCAGGTGCTGTGACTTCTAAACCAGGCCGTGTGCCCTGAGAGAGAGCAGGGTCTTCTCCCCCAGCCGTCTGACCCCGGGTGGTCAGGGAAGAGCAGTAAGGTCCCGGCTCACCTGCAGGTTGAGCTGGATGACATTGCCCTCGATGTCGGTCGACACAAGGTCAAACAGCAGGCCTCCCGGCCGCAGGGGGATGGGCACTGCTCGGGGAGAAGAGAGATCTGTGAGGGGGAGCACTGGGCAGGGTGCGGTGCCAGTGCTAACCCTGTAAACCTGTCAGCTGTCATCCCCATGGTCACCTGAGGAGGTGGGTCCTGTTACTACCGCCCTTTACAGAAGGGGAAACAGGCACAGAGCAGCGACACGAAGTGCCCGGTCGTCCTGGGAGCAGCTTTGGATCCAGGCTGTCTTATGTCAAACCTGAACTGCTGCTTAGAACTCTCCGCTCGCCCACCCGACGGTACCCAGCACTGTCCAGGGCGCAGCTGGACGCCAGGTCACTGGCGTTCGCCTCGGGATGCCCCCCATGGCCACCAGGTGGCGGTGGCGTCTCATCTGCCCCCTGGGATCCCTGACCTTGACTCTGACCATGGGAGCCAGGAGCCACACAGACTTGGGTCTGAGCTTGGGTGAAACGGTCTCTTCCCGCCTCTGAAGGGCCCTCTGTCTGTCCTCCCGTTTTCTTTCCCGTGGCGCCAGGCCTCGCGCCTGCACGGAGCCCAGCCCCGCCCCCGCCCCTCCCCCGCCCCGCCCCGCCCAGGCCCCGCCCCGCCCCACCCCGCCCAGGCCCCGCCCCCGCCCAGGCCCCGCCCCCGCCCCCGCCCCGCCCCCGCCCAGGCCCCTCCCCCGCCCCCGCCCAGGCCCCGCCCCCGCCCCCGCCCCGCCCCGCCCAGGCCCCGCCCCGCCCCACCCCGCCCAGGCCCCGCCCCCGCCCCGGCCCCGCCCCGGCCCCGCCCCGGCCCCGCCCCAGCCCCGCCCCCGCCCCCGCCCCCGCCCCCGCCCCGCCCCAGCCCCGCCCCCGCCCCGCCCCCGCCCCGCCCCGTGTCCTCCTGGTAAAGCGGGATCTAATGAGTAACCCCCAAACTGAATCACACCGGCTGGCAATGGGAAGAATCGGGTCCAAGCTCCCCCCTGTCGCCGGTTTCCCCTGGGGGCAGGACAAACCACCTCATTGCTCTGAGCCTCGGTTTCCTCGTGTGCGAAGTGGGGCGACCACGGGCCGAGGGAGAGCAGCCGCCCGCGGCCGGTCCCTCAGCCGATGGCCTCTGGCGTCAAAGCGCCTCTGGTCCATCTCCTCGCCCTGGCCGCCCTTTGAATGGGCCTCTTTAGATCCCAGGTGCTAGAATTTTCTTCTTGCCTGTCAATTGCCACTCCGCGGGGACTGAGCGGGGCCGACTTCGGGATGGGGGTGGGCAGAAGCCCCGTCCCCCCAACTCTGCTCTGGGGCAGGAGGGTGACCGCCCTCCCTGGTGCCTGTCTTGGCTCCTCCCTGTTCCCCCTCTCTAGTAGCACACGGTGGTCGCTGTGTTGTCCACCCGCCCCCGCCCCCCTCCACCCCGTCCATCTGTCACTCAGCCAGCACTTGTGAGTCCCTCTGGGTGCCAAGCAGGGCACCTGCTATGTTCCTGGAACCTTCAGTAAACTTTTAATTCTCACCTACAGTCCTATAAAGTAGGGAATGTAAGCTCCATTTTACAGATGGAGGACTGAGGATAAGTAGGTGGACGTCCCCAAGGTCATGGAAGAGCAGAGATTTGAACTTGGGTTCATCAGGGGTCCCGCAGGCCTCCCTAGAACCTTGCGGAGTCATGGATTCCTCCCTGCTGGTCCTCTACCAGTGGGCCTGGGGAGGCCTGGTGAAGGCAGAGGCTGGAGGCTACCCACCTAGGTCAGGGAAAAGTTAGGGGAGGGAGCCGGGCACCTACCCCTCACCAGCTTCAGGAAGTCTTGGAACATGTCCTTGAAGGCTGCCTGGATCACAGGACACAGCTGTAAGAGCAAAACGGGCTCCTTCAGCCGGGAGGCAGAACCCAGCCCCATAGCCACCTGGTTCTCCACTCCCCGGCCTTCCCTGCTGCTCAGAATCCACTGCAGGGCCCTGAGCCACCTGGGACCCTTGGCAGTGTTGTGACCTTTGCCCTGTGTCTTGGTGTGCCTGGCAGTCCAGCTCCCCTCCCAGAGCGCCTTGTCTCATTCACAGGTTTTCCTTAAAGGAAGTAAACAATTTGGTTATTCACAGAATAGATCCTCACCAAGTCCCTTCTGGAACAGCTCAGCCCCCATGACAGTGTGACCCAGCGCGAGTGTTGGTGGGACCAAGTTGAGGCCCCTGCCTCTCCTATTCTGCTTAAGGGGGCTGGATAGTTGACTTGCCAGCTTGTGGGACCCAAAGGCCTGTTTCCTGCCCCGAAGCATCCTGTTTTCTGAATGGTGCTCCAAGATTGTTGAGTTCATTTTATTTTAGGTACCATTGTCCTAGTTAATCATTTCTTAATACTTTCCAGGAATGAGTGCATTTTGACTGAGGGCTTTCTTACTTTTATTTTTGGTACTGGGGATTAACCCAGGGGTGCTTTACCACCGAGCTACATCTCAGTCTTTTTTATTTTGAGACAGTGAGATTCTTGCTTACTTGTTGAGGCTGGACTCCACCTTGTAATCCTCCTGCCTCAGCCTCCTGAGTTGCTGGGAGTATAGTCATGGTGCACCACTCCCAGCCCACAGTGCACTTGGGGAAATGGTAACTTTTTCTATGCATCACTATTCCCTGTTCCTGACTGCTTTTACCAACCCAGAACCTAGGAGGAATTGGCTGAGAGACTCCCAGCATGTAATCTGGGGATACCTTTCCCGTGAAGAGCAGGGGATCCGCTCTCTGGCCTCCTCTGCATTTTCTCCTATAATTCCACAATTCATGTCACGAGTCTGTCTCAACCCTGGCTGCACAGTAGAGTCCTCTAGGACTCAGGGACCCACCAAGCCAATTGCATCTGAATAGGGGCGGGGCCAGTCACCCCCCCCCCAAATTTAACCCTTTGGATGGCTCTGAGGTGCAGGCAAGGCTGAGAGCCTCCAGTCTACATGGAAAAGGGCTTCTGCATTTTCCAGATGAGCCCCTCCACGCACTCACCCGCTGACTGCGAGCCTTTCCCTTCATGCCAAAGAAAATCTTGACGGGACCCTCATGGCAGAGCCAGCGAATTACGTGGGAAACCACGGTGATAAGCGGGAGGTTTCCCACACTTGGCTTTTCCCCTGAGCCACAGACAGGTCCCATGCAAAGAGCATTTTATAATTCCAAGTTCTTGCCATCTTTTCTATGTTTTTAGGTATTAAATAGGAATTTTGAGGAAAATATTCTTGGATTTTAAAATATAATGCCGGATTAGTTACATTTCCCCCCTCCCCCGAGGCTGGGAGAAAATTCGCACCTGGGCCCCACTTGAAGAATTTCCTGCCCCTGGAACCACCCTAGGCCCCAGCTGCACCACTCCCTGGCATTCGTCTAAAGAACCAAAGTCGCCTGCTCTGGTGGTCCACGCCACCTGCGGTTACAGCAGCAGGTTCACAGTAGCGAACTGCGGACCGGCCTGGGTGTCCCTCAGTGGGAGAAGGGTCAAGCAGATGTGGTCTAAGTGCGCAGTGGGGTTCTGTTCAGCCAAAAAGCAAAATGAAATGAGGTCATTTACAGGAACATGGATGGAACTTGAAACCATTGTGTTAAGTGAAATAAGCCAAATTCAGAAGGTCAAGGGTCGCATGTTTTTCTCCCATATGTGGAAGCTCAAGAGGAGAAAGGAAAAAAGTGGGGGTGGGAGGATCTCCTGAAAATCTACGGGAGATCAGTGGAAGAGAGGAAAGGGACCAGGGCGTGGGAGGAGGGGAGAGATGGGGACCTGCTGGGGACTGATACTGGGCAGATTACATTGTTGTGCTGTGGGCAGGTACAAATACCTCCCATCAACCCCCACCAGTATGTACAGCTATAAGTAAATAGATACATGAGGGTGGGGAGAGGAATTCCTGCCTTTGCATAGAAAAATAAAGGGCTTAAAAAAAAACCTCACATAAGAAAAGACAATCATATGAAATTATTCACTTTCACGTTCCCTTTAAAACCCTCCCTGGGTACATACCTTTGCTAACAAATAGGAGCCTCAAAATTCTAACAACAGCAGACCTTGGCCTTGACTTTGATGCTGCACATTTATATTAACTCGCGTTCAAAACCTCCCATCTCCTGCCTCTTTCCCTCCTCACCCTCTTCCAATAAGGTACTGCAGAAAGTAGCTTGCATTCACAAAACCAGGGTTGTTTCTTTCTTTCTTTGGTACCAGGGATTGAACCCAGGGACACTTAACCACTGAGCCACATCCCCAGCCCTTTTACATTTTTTATTATAAGACAGGGTCTTGCCAAGTTGCTTAGGGTCTCACTAAATTGCTGAGGCTGGCGAGAGTGGGAGGATTATGGGTATTTCTCTCCCCAAATCGCCTTAGCTATTATACCATCTTTTCAATTAAAAAGGTCTTATAAAAAAAAATCAACTGGTTGTCAAGGTGTTTGGCCCCCTGAGGGTGACCCACCACCATGACCGAATCTAGGCATTCACAGCAGAAATCACTGGGAATGTGATGAATCCAATTTACAAAATTTCATTTTAACTGTGACACATCAGGGGCATGGCAAATGAAAGTCCCCTATGCTTACTGACTCAGAAAAAGAAATCCAACAGGACCTGGTTGACCCAGATTGGTGCATGACAGTGGCATGCTACAGCCGGCAAGGACGTTTAAGGACAAATTGTTAAATTTTCAGGAATTTTTGAGGTGGGTGCTGAACCCAGGCATTCTTTAAAATTCAATGATATAAACTTAAAATAAAAACTTATGTTAAAATGAATTGAGCCGGGTTCGGTGCACACCTGTAAGCCCAGCGGCTCGGGAGGCTGAGGCAGGAGGTTTGCGAGTTCAAAGGCCAGCCTCAGCAACTTAGCAAGGCCCTAAGCAACTCAGCAAGACCCTGTCTCTAAATAAATACAAAGGGCTTGGGGATGTGGCTTGGGTTTAGTCTCCAGGACTCTCTCCCGGAAACAAAAGAACAGAATACAGTTTTAAATCTCACGATTCCCTAGGAGTTCTGCTATCTTTTTCAATTATCTGTTGCCCTTGAGGCTGCCTCTGTTTTAGCTCTCTGGAGGAAATGTGCCACTGTGCATCTCTGCCCAGCTCCGCTCAGTGACGTCACATTGGTAGTTTAAAAGGAGGGAGGGTCTACACCAGCAGATAAATCAGGAAGATCAGGGCGCCCCTCAAGTCCTCCAGGGAAAATCGCTAAACCATTTATCAGCACAACACTGATCAAGGCCTCCTGGCTGCTCCATTTCCTTGACTGCCCTGGGCCAGCTGGGCCAGCGTCCAAGCCATTGCCCTTGAGCTTTACTGAAGGAATTATTCAACCCCTTGGCGCCAGCTTGCAGTTCCACCCTAGTCCCACAGGGGGCGCAGCCTTCACAGTCCAGAGAGGTCAGATGCCACTCACCTGGGTCTTTACCAGTTTGGGCAGGGCTGGCATCAGGAGGCTGGTGACTTTATTCACTAAGGAGCTGACCCAGAAGGAGATCCTTGGGGAGAGGAGAGCGGGGAGATCAGGAAGGGTCAGGGAGGTTCGCCTCTCTCCTGCTAGAAAGCACCTCCCTAGAGTCCAGGGAGGAAGGAAGAGCCTCATGCACGCCAGGCGAGCGCTCTACCGCTGAGCCCCAGCCCAGGCCAGGAACCAGGAGGGACCCGTCCCCTTCTTTCTCTAGGCCTCAGTGTTCCCCATCTTTAAATGGGAGCAGGCCACGTCCTGGCGTGGCTAGAGACTCACTTGCCGAGCAGGCTGATGCGCAGGCTGCCCTGTCTGTTGAAGCAGTCGCTGAGGACCAGGGACGAGGGGCCCACCTGCTCGCTGTCCACTCTGATGAGGGCTTTCACCTCCGACTGCATGTGCATCTCCACAATGGTCTTGACCAGGGGCCTGGGGGCGGCAGCACCAAGGCCTGAGTGCCATCCTGACTGGGCCTGGTCTGAGCCACCACCATCCCCTCCTGAGCTGTCGTGGTATCTTCTAGGTGGCCTCCCTGCCTCCACTTTTGCCCCCACACAGTCTGCCTTCCCCATAGTCTGCAGAAGGATGCATTAGGAATGTTCGGCCATGTCCTGACCCTCCTGGGCTGAGACCCTCCATGGCTCCTATGCATCTCAGTGAAAGCCAAGGCCTTACCTTGGCCCCTGAATCTTGGCATAATCTGGCCTCAGTTGCCCGTTGACCTCATCTCTGGCCCCTCTCCCTGCTGCAACCCTTCTCTTTGCCATTCTTTGGACAAGATGAGTATATCCCTGCCTCAGGACCTTGGCAGTTGCTCTTCTAGGGACTATCTTTTTTAGATACTTGCATGGGGGAGGAGACTGAGTGGACCAACCAGTCAGGCCCACTGCCTGACTGAGGGGTCACTCACGTGTTGAATCCAGCTACCATGTCCAGGGGGATATTGATCACTAGCTCCTGGTCCTGGTCTGAGGGTTGGATCTGCAGCTGGGTGATGGCAGCGGAAGTAACCTTCAGCCTGGATGGGATTCGCGAGAAGTAAGAAGTAAGACAGCTGAGCGCCGTCCCCAAGCCTGCTCCCTCTCCGTCTGTCCTGTCTTTCCTGGGTGCGTGGCCAGTGACCGGACCCCAGGCCCTGTCCAGTGGCTCCTCTCCAGCCAGGTCTGGCCCATCACGGTCCTCCGCCGTGTCTGCCGCACTCGACGATGGCTCCTCGCCCTTTAGGAGGGGATCCCCGCTTCTTGGCGGACCCTTAAGACTCCCTGGGACCTGGCCCTGTGGACTCTTGCTCCTTGCTGTGGCCTCAGCCATTCTGCTCTCTGTCCCCACTCCGTGCCTTTGCCCGGGCTGGTCCCCCTTCCTGGAGGGCCACTTTCTTCACGTCTTTGGCTCAGCTGTCCCCTCTACTGGGAGGCGTCCCCCGTCCCTTCATTCTCCCCTCCCACGTCCCTCTCTGTGCCACCTCTGGCTGCTCTGGGAGCCCCTGGAGGGAGGGACTTGTCCCCTCCGCTCTCCACAGCGGGGGGACGCAGGGTCAGTGTGGCCTGAGGGCTGTGGACCCTCAGCTGAGCGGGCACCCTCTAGGCTCTCTTCTTAGCCTGTCCCCTTTCCTCTGACCCCTGGTAGTCCTGCGGGCAGGGGCGTGGGAGGAGTGTCCCGGTGCGGCTCCACTTACCAGACGACATGCTTCAGGATGGTGTCCGCCAGGCCGCTCAGCAGGCCCTGGGAGGACTCCTCCTGCATGGCGCTGAGCAGCGGCAGCTGCTGGAGTACGGCGGTGGCATTGTGAGACGTCAGCTTCTGAGTCATCCCTGGGGGCACATCCAGACTCAGGGGCCAGGAGGAGGGGCAAGAAACGGGTGGCGGGGGGCTCCAGGCCAGGGAGGGCCGTCACTCCTGACTGGGTGAGGGTGTGACCGCCCCCACTCTGACCTGGGCAGCTGTGGCCTTGAGGATGGGGACCCACCCTGAGGAGTGAGGCTGAGGGGAGGGGGGCCACTCAGACCCCAGGCTCTGCCGGGAGCCTTGGCCAGGGCGTCCAGCACGAGAGGCAGGGGGACCAGAGGCCCCGCTGGGGCAGTTTGGCCGCCCACAGGTGCTGACGATGCTGGCTTCTGTGTCCCAGGGCCTGTGGGCCAAAGCCCCTCGGGTGCTGAGCAGCCGGAGGGAGAACCAGGATCAGGGGCCGCGGTTCAGGGCCCCGGTTCTGGTCCCTCGGGCTCTCTCGCTAGCAGCCCAGGACCTTTGGTTGGGGTATAACCTCCCCCCCACCCTGTGGTGGCACTGCCTGTGGCCCTGGGCCATGGTCAGCTGAGGGTTGGGGGCGAGTTCTGTGGGCCCCTGGGGAGCTTGCAGGCCGTGTCCCAGAGAAGGTCTCCCAGGGGTTCCCTGGGACCCGCTTCCTCCAGCCGCCGCTTCCAGAGAATGTCATGGGGCCTCTGGTGGCCGGCTGTGAGCAGCACTGGCCGGGGACAGTCCAGTGTGCCTCAACTATACCGTTCCAGCCGGGTCTGGGGGCGCCCTGCCCTGCCTTCGTCCCTGGGCACCCTCTAGGCGCTCTCTCTCTTCTTAGCCTGTCCCCACTCCTCCGACCCCTGGTAGTCCTGCTCTCATCCACCTCTTGTGTGTGGGCATGGCTCTGCCCGCTGCTTGGCCCCTACTAACAGTCGCCCGGCAGGACTGAGTTCTAGGCCCCGCAGTGGCCAGGGGTCGGCCGTCCTGGGCCGTGTCCTCCTCCCCAGCTTCCTCCCTGTTGTCCTGCAGAGATCCTAGGGTCTCCTCTCAGACCCTCCAGGCGCGTCAGCTCCTGGGTCCTGGCCGTCACTGCCCACTCCAGGCTCCTCCTGGTCAGGGCTGTGCCTGGGCCTCCGCAGCCTGGCCCAGGCGTCCCCTCCCCACACCCGTCCCCGCTCTCTGCTCCCCATGCCCCTCGGATCCCGCCACCAGCCCTGGCTCAGCTCCATGGACTGCTCTGGTCCCCAAGAGCTTCAGGTGGCCCTCCAGAGCTGACGACACCCCTCTCTGGGGCCACACTGTGGGCTGTGGCCTCACTTTGTCCCCGTGTGGAGGGTTTTGCCAAAGGCACCCCCTCCCCCGCGCGCAGGACAGACCCATGGCATGGGAACTGTGCTCTTGGGGTCCGTGACACCCGCGACGACGGCCTCCTATCTGTTTTCAGAGAGGAAGTCAAGGCTCAGGGACGTGCCCAGGTCACAGAGCTGGAGAGTGACAAGGCCACGTGCGGACCCCAGGCCTCCAGGTTCCCTGTTGGGGCCGTTGGTCGAGGGCTGGGAGTGCTGGGCCTGCCAGGGAGGGTACCCTGACCTCAGGGGTCCCAGGCCAGGGCAGGGCGGGAGCGGGATCGCAGCACACAGTGGCCACATGTCCCTTCTGCAGGTCACAGGGCCCCAGCACAGTGGGCTTTGAGAAGGGGACCTGGCACAGGGGGCTCTCGAGACGGGAGGCGGCGGGGACCTCCAGTGCTGGCCCTCTCACACCCCGAGTCCTGCTCCCTTAGGGAGCCCAGGCCCCTCCTGGAGTCTGCTCCACCTGTCCCCACCTCCTGGTGGCCGCCAGAGGCTCGGCTGAGACTTACTTTCTTTGATGACGTCTGGGCCCAGGTTGAGGACTGCGGGGGTGCTGAAGGTGGCTTGAGCCAAGGTGGCAGCCAGCAGGCCACAGAGAAGGGTGGCGGTCCACCGCACGGCCATCTTCCCAGGTGTAGTTGTGGCAGATGGCAGGTGGCAGAGCCTGGGGGGACAGAGAGCCCTCCTAGTAGGGCAGGAGGCCCAGGGCAGGTCTGCGATGCCCACCAACCTGGGGAGCGTGGCCAGGAGCGGCCCCTCGCTGGGCAGTGTCGTGTGGCCGTGGAGAGTCCACCAGCCCGCAGGATGGAGGGAGGGAGGCCATGGAGGGCGCGTGGGGATGTCGGTTATTTCCCTACAGAAAACCCCCCAGCGACGGTCAGGGCGAAGCCCTCTGGCCACCCCCGGCCCAGCCCGTCAGTCCGGCACTCAGAGCCCTCCGCGGTCAGCCCCCGAGGCCCCCGCACCCTGCTTGTCTCTTCTCACTCCATCACACTCCAGCCCCTCCAAGCTGCCCGGCCTGGCATTTCCAGAATGTTCCGTTTCTGCCTGTGTCCGAGCCTGTGCTTCTTCCCAGAGGGCTTGGCTCCTTCCAAGTCTGCCTGGTGGGCTCCTATCCATCAAAGCCTGCCCAGAAGGTCACCTTCTTAATGTGTAATGGCGAGGGGACCCAGGAGGGGGGTGGCTTTGTGGAGCCAGGGAGAGACAGAGAGGAACAGACAGACAGACAGACAGATCAGGGGCTGTGGGCAAGGGAGAGGAGCTATGGGGGTTCTGTGCCCTCCTTGATACAGCGGGCCGGCGCCTGTCACCTGTCCCGAGCTCTCAGCTCACAGCCTGCGGAGCTGCCCCCTGTGGACAGTCCTGCTTGGACAGAGGCGCCCTGCGGACCCAAGCCCTTGGCTGGCTCAGCGTGTGTGCTCTTGTTGCCAAAGACAAAGGTGGCATCTGGGTGGCACAGGGTGCTGTGGCTTGGGAAGCGGGGCTCTTCTGAGACGTCCTGCTCTGACCCTGCCCCCTGACCAGGCCCTGAGCTCGGCAGGGAGGCCTTGGGCTGCTGCTCCCCATCGCGTCCCGGGTGCCCAGCACAGAGCCCGCACACAGCTAGCCGCCCACTGACGGGCACTTGGGGACTCTGGGGGGACCAGGAGTCTGATCCTCCTGTGCTGAGGAGCTCTGGGCTGGCGGGTCCCCTGTGAGCCACAGGGCCATCCTGAGCGTCAGGAGCCCGGGGATGCAGGGGGACCACCCTGCCCTTTGGCCTTCAGAGCCAGGCCCACGCAGGAGGTCTGCCTCCACCCCGCTCTGTGATGGTGGACGGGCGACTCGCCCTCTCTGTGCCTCCCAGGGTGCTCGGCTGTGAAGTGGGGAAACCGTGGTACACACACCTCGAGGCTCGGCGGAGACAAGGGTTTAATAAATGCAGCTACAACGAGGAAGGGGTCGATGGCGCTTACTGCTGATAGTGGCGTCGGAAGGAGCCGCTCGCAGTCAGGGCCAGAGGACAGAGGGGACCGCAGGCGTGCTGCTCTGCCCAGGAGCCCCGGCCACGCCACATCCCCGGCAGGAAGGCCCTGCGCTCCTCCTAGCGAGGGCCACGCCACCTCCTCCAGGAAGCCCTCTCTGACCTCCCCAGGCCCCGCCCCTGGCCTCTGGAGCCTGCGTTGGCCACGCCGGGCGTCCCTGGCTCTCTGCCTGGTCTCCTCTGTCCTCTTGTCACCCCTGCACAGCTCGGGCTCAGAGCACTGGGTGTGCAGGGCAGGTCTGTGTCACAGAGACCCCTCAGACTGTCCCCTCCCCTTATCCCGGCCCTCTGGCCTTGAGAACCAGGGAGCTGGCACCTCTCTGCCCCTGGCCCTCACCCTTGGAGGGTCCCCCTGACTGATGGCCACGCCTGTCGTCCATCCTGAACTGACCCCAACGGCGTCCCCAGAGCAGAACTACCCTGCAGCGGGGCCTGCAGCCCTGCCCTGCCCTGTACCTGGACACGCCGGGTGCTCTGCCGGTCCTCTCCTGTCCTGGGCAGTGGGACTGGAGATCTAGGCTTATATCCTGCACGTCCGGCCCCAGAGGCCACCCTGGGAGTGTGGGCGGAGGCGCCGGGCTGGGCCGAGGTCTCCAAGGTAAATATTTGTGGCTCTTGGTCAAGTGGAGCCCTTCCCAGACGCAGCCTCCGGCCTCCAGCCTCCTGAGACCAGAGAAAGGAGGGTCCCAGCTGGCGTGGGGGGTGGGGGGTGGGACTGGGGCACATGCAGCAGCTAGCCCAGGCAGTCACCCCCATGGGACATGAGAGAACAGTAACAGTGACAGGGAATGAGCACCTGGACAGGACAAGCGCCACCCCCAGCTCTACGTTTGTTACATTGGTGGGGCCTCAGCTCCATGCGGGTCGGTCGGTTGTCCTGACTGTGCCCAGGAGGGGCAGACTCCATGGCTGGCAAATGGCAGGGCCAGAATTTGAAGAACTCTGACTTTTAAATCCTCCTAGGGATGTCTACACAGCATGGTGGACACAGAGGTGTCATGAGCCAGACTGGGTTCAAATCCTGGCTCCACCATTTCCATTCTGTGTGACTCAGGGTTCAGTCAATTACATCTCTGAGCCTCAGTGTTGCCACCTGCAAAATGGGCAACTCCTAGCAGCTCTCCTGGAGTGTGGAGAGGAATGCAGTGAGGGGGGGATACCTGCCATTGAACTCAGGGGCATTCGACCACTGAGCCACATCCCCAGCCCTATTTTGTATTTTATTTAGAGACAGGGTCTCACTGAGTGAGTTGCTTAGCAGTGCACCTTTGCTGAGGCTGGCTTTGAACTTGCAATCCTCCTGTCTCAGCCTCCTGAGCCGCTGGGATCACAGGAGTGCGCCACCACGCCCGGCCAATCTCCATTAATTTAAGACCCTAAGAGCATATGTTTAAACCCCGTTTCAGCCACTTCTTTGCTGTGTATCTCTGGGCAAGGTGCTTCACCTCTCTGGGCCTCCATGACCTCATCTACAGAATGGGGACGATGGTAGCACCTCCTCCCAGCCCCTGAAGGGCATGAACCAAGGTGCTGCCCCACACACTTGGCACCGGGGCTTTCCGGCCTTCTGCAGCACCGGGCACCACCCGACCTTGGTCTCAACAGGAAGGTCGTGAGGATCTGGGAGTGGAAGGAGAAGGAGGCTCGACTGGGACTCACGGGAGCAGAGTAAGCAGCCCTGCCGCAGCCCCGTCCTGCCCACCGGGTCCCAGGCCCCGCTGGACCCTATGTCACCCTGCGGGGAGGAGGGACAGGGTGGGGAATCAGCAGCCCTTTTTAAATTTATTTATTTTGGTGCTGAGGACTGAACCCAGGGGCGCTAACCACTGGGCAAAGTCTCCAGCCCTTTTGGAGACCAGGTCCCGCTAAGTCGCTGAGGCTGGCCTTGAAGCTTGGGATCCTCCGGTCCCAGCCTCTGGAGTCCTGGGATCACAGGTGGGTGCCACTGCTCCCCAACAGTGGCCCTGGGTTTTCCTGAGGGCCTGAGGCTCAGAGAGGACAGTGACTTGCTCAAGGTCACATGACCAGGAGGGCCGCGTGCAGACCCCATCTCTGGACCACACACTGCTCTTCCCCGGGGCTCCAGGTTGGCGTTGGAGCTTCGTCCTGGTGGCGACCTGTCTGGGGCAAGTTTCTGTGGCTTAGAGCTGTGGTCATCACTGGGTCCTGTCTCCATCTGCAGGGGACCAGACGGGGCAGGGGACGTCCTGGGGTCAGGGCGAGTGATCGGCCCTGGCTCGTCCCCTCTGCTTGGTGCTGCCAAGAGGAACAAGGCCACGTCTGTGAACTGCCAAAGGCCCCAGTCCCTGAGGCGGAAGCTCCGGAGCCAGGACTTCCCGGAAGGACCCTGCTAGCGCCTTGGGCGCATCTCCAGGGAGGCACACGCCCCGCGGCAGCTCCCCGCTGGCCACGGCTGCTGCCCACGGACAATGCCCCTCTGTGGGTGCTGGAGGCTGAGCCAGGGTCTGGACCCCTGTCGGCCACTGCTTCCTGCCTCCAGACCTGGCCTGGGCTGGGGTCTGCAAGCACCAGGGACCGGCCCCCGCCCAGGCTCACTGACGCCCACGGGAGCCGGAGGGCAGCCTCTGGAGTCCAAGGCCCCACAGGCACCTGGCTCTCTGGGGGCATCTGCGGCCTCAGCAGAGTGGCTTCCTCCCTGGCTCTCCTCCTCCACTGGGGACCGACTCAAGGTCACAGAGGAGACCACAGGACCCTTGGCACCTCAGAGAATTTGGTACTTGGGAAGCCGACGGCCACCTTCGAGAGAGGGTGACTCAGAGCACCAGCTCTTCACCCTCGTAGGCCTTGGGTCGTCCTCTGCCTAGAGGGATGTCCATGATTCACTCATTCATTCCCCTTCTCTGGTCTCCTGTCTCCACCTTTGGTCCCTTTTAAAGTCCAGCTCTGCGCACAGCCAGTTAGCTCTCAAGGCGTTACTCCCCACTCCTCTGGCCTGTGAGGACTCTCCAAGGCTCCGTTGCTCTCATGTGAGAACCAGGCTCTGGGAGACCCGTCGTGGTTGGTTGCTGTTCTCCCTTCAAACTTCATCTCTCACCACTTTGCCCCTTGTGCCTTTCATTCCCACCTCAGGGCCTTTGCACATGCGGAGCCTGCTGCCATTCTCCCCTCTCCTGCCTCCGCTGGCTTCTTTTCATTTGCCAAGCCTCAGCTTCAGAGTCCCCTCCTTGGAAAGGCCTTTCCTGCTCACCTGATCCTAGCAGGGCGCTTCTTGCTGCACCCTGATGGGCACTAGCATTTGCTGGAACTGGATCTGAAAACTCATGTGTCATTCTAGGCCCTACAACGCAGCGACGGTGTGCACCAAGGATCGGGCCCTGCCATGGTGCAGCCAGGGGGCCAAGAACAGGTTCGCAGCTCTTGGGTCCCCCATGCAGGGGACACTGAGTCAGCTGGAGACAAAGGGGTCAAGAGGGCAGGAAGAACACCGGCTGATGACGGCCTTGGGCTCCCGGGTGGATTAGCCAGGCCTGCCCCGAGCAGGACAGATGCCACACTCCGGCCACATCCCACCCTCGACGCGCCCCACACCCCGCCCCAGGTCCCATGGAGATTGTGGGGTCGGTGGTTAAATCTTAAAGAGATGACGGAGTGGGGAGAAGGTCTCTTGGTGACGTGGAGTCGGCCACTCCCTGGGGCTGATTTTGGATAAGCCAGCTCTTATCTCTCGGTGTCCCCAGCTGTCAAATAAGGACGTTGTGCCCCACGTTGCCAATGCCACCAGGTGTGTGGGCTCTGCTGTCTGCACCGGGAGCCGGTCAGCGCCATGAGGCACCGCGCCGTGGGCCCAGGGCACGTGGGCTCTGCCAAGGGCGTTGCCAGAGGATCCGGAGGAGAGAGCTGCTGGACTCAGCCTGCGTCCTTAGCTATGGTCGTCCCCAAGTGGGGCCAGCTTAATGTCCAGTAACAGGCGATTCATCAAATAGACCTGGGCCACAGGTCATGCAGGGCGACCGAGCTGG
Organism: Callospermophilus lateralis; assembly: GCF_048772815.1. Classification (NCBI taxonomy): domain Eukaryota; kingdom Metazoa; phylum Chordata; class Mammalia; order Rodentia; family Sciuridae; genus Callospermophilus; species Callospermophilus lateralis. The sequence continues at coordinate 174,909,659 of NC_135307.1, read as the reverse complement.
ACCAACACGGAAAACAGTTCCCTCTGTTTTCATGAAAAAATTTTTTTTTTTCCTCTAGAGAACATTCTGGAAGGAGTGCACCCATCAGGTAACCCTACTTGTTTTTTGATGATGTGATCCACTGGGTGGCTTTTGCCATTTTCTTGGTGTTTTTCAAAATTTAAGAAAACAAGAAAAATTCTTTTTACACTGAATATGTTTTTCTTTGTTTCTTTCTTTTTTTTTCTTTCTTTCTTTCTGCAAACAAACTCCGCGGTTGAGAGTGAGTCAACAGAGGCTGGGCAGAGGACAAGGGAGGGGGGAACCTCATGCCTCCATCTGCCCCCACCTCCTCCGGATTCCAGGGACACTTTGCTG